>NC_089586.1:43697580-44062793 GCF_019320115.1 Miscanthus floridulus | reverse complement strand
CAGGAGGACTGCAAACTATCCTGGAGAGGTTTGTTACTGTTTAATTTCATGTCCTACTGGATAGAACACTGTGTTTTCACTTATAACATGGTTTTATGGATTATGTGAGCTGACATGCTGTATCTGGCATCTGTATCATTTCATAATTTTCACTGCTTCTCCTGTTCCTCGGTGCACAATGATACTATACATTGCTTTACTCATGGCTTGTTTGTGAGGAAGAAATGCTCTAACAGCCCCAGGTCCCCAGGTGTTCGGTTTTTTATGGTGGTCATGCACTCCAATTTAGGTCCTTGTTCTAGTTGCACATATTTAGGTCTGATGTTTATGATCATTACTCAGGCAAGGTTTTCCTTTTCATCCACTATCGCCACCTATACAACTTGGTGGTTGATTGAGTTGTAATTCTCATTTATTTGCCTCTGATTCACAATACTTGTTTTAGAGTTTAGCCCAATAATTAAGGAGTTATATTAACTATGCATAGTCAGAAAAGAAGCCAGTTAATAGTGCAACTAAAAGAAAGGTTTTACTGGAAAAATACGTGAAAGGGGCTAAAATTTGGGATCCAAATACAGTCCATGTGGTGCATAGATTTTTAATTTGGAATATTCCTGAATATCGTGTTAAACTGTTTTGCAACAGAAGGATTCAGAAACCCTGCATGAAGCTTTTATGTGTTGTTATCCTCTCTATTATATGTACCTTGTGGCTCTGCAGGTTGCTGTCCAATCTTGTTTTTGTGCTTAAATAGTATCATTTGAATGCTGCCTTTGATGCTTCATTTTGTTTAATATTTTCAACTTTTTGGAGGATAATATTGAAAGTAAAGTAGCCTATCTGTTTTTTATATATCCTGCCATTTAGCAATGAATTGAATCTTTTAGATGGTAGTGGAAGCACCTTTTCTATTATCATATATATCTTTGGACATGTATTGAAACTCTATTCCATGGTATTGCTATTCAACATATATATATGTATATTCGTCTAGCTGTCCAATCCTCATTAGCCCCCATAGTTTTGCACATGGGCAACGGTAGATGGGCATCGCTAGCTTGACGATCTTGATCGGTGAGTTGCTCCTTCCATTTTTCTTGGTGGTTATGGAATTTATCTGCAATATGTCCTGTGCTTTTGTATGTCTGCTATTGCACTGCTATTTTTTTTCTACTCTGCTCTATGCCCTTTTTGTTGTATACATAATTACAGATACAGATGTGCAACTATATTTTTGCAGAATCGTGCCAGGAATCCAATGTCTGGTGGCTATTCTCAGCAGGGCTATCGTCCTCAGTCAACTGGGGCCCGCCTTCTGTGCCACCCCAGCAGCCTGGCTATGGTTATATGCAGCCTGGGGCTTATCCTGGGGCACCGCCACAGTACGGGTGCACCTCAGCAACCTTATGGTAGTTATCCCCCAACATCTGGTGGCTATCAGACTGGGTGGGATCAGTCTCAAAACCAAACAATCTCATACAACCCCCCCTGGTACTGGGTATGATTATTCAGCCAGCAGCAGCAACCTCAAACAACAACAATCTGCCCTGGAACTGCTGCTTCTACTGATGCCACTAGCTACAATTATGGCCAGCCTTCGACATATGCTTCACAAGGATATGATTCTACCTACACTCAGCAGAGTGGTGGGCAGAAGCATATGGACATGATGGCTACTCTGGTTACCAGACCCAAGGGCCAGCAGCAGGGCTACTCTCAGCAGACTGGTTATGACCAGCAGGGCTATGGTGCATCTGCTTATGGATCAGCTGCAAACTCGAACCCAGGATGGGTCTGCACCCAGCTATGGTGGTCCTGGTGGGACCAATCAGGCATCTCCAGGGCAGCAAACTTCAAACCCCAGCTGCTGGAAGCACCCTGGCTATGCCAGCCAACCGCCTACTAGTGCTGCAGCAAGCTACCCAGCTCAAGGTTCAGCTCCATCTGGATATGGTGCTCCACCACCCCAGTCTGGCTATGGTGCCCAACCGCCACAGCAAGGTGGATATGGTCAGGGCGCTTATGGGCAGCCTCTCCACAGGGCCAGAAACCTCTTGCATCTTCACCTTATGGACAGGCTCCACCTCCTGGATCTGCTCAGGGTGGTTACGGGCAGTATGGTTACAGCCAACCTGCTTATGGTGCACCACCAGCTTACCCTGGTGCAACCCCCTGCAAGCCACCCGGGCTATGGCCAGCAGCAATCTTATGGCGATGCTTATGGTAGTGGAAGTTATGGGCAGCCTCCAGCCTACTCTACTGAAGCAAACAGCTGCTGCTGCATCCCAGGATCACTCTACTGCCCCTGCTGCAGGCCCTGGAACAACAGCTGCGCCAGCTCCTGACAAACAGTGGGGGCGCCCAAACATCTGCAGAAACTTAGGGTTCATCAGCTGATTGGGAGCCAAACATTTTTCAAGCCTCTGCTATGTGGTTTCCTCTGCACTGTCGCATAATATTATGCGTCTAGTTTTGGGTCCACATCTACAAGTTATATCTTTTTAGCCTGTTGTTTTGACTCTTTGAAATTGCTATCTCCTTGCTATTTATAGTACTTCACTGTTTTTTATTGCTGGCGTATATATTGGACTGGTGATATATGTGCTTGTGTCGTTACTCTTGTTGGACCCTAGTGTCGTTACTCTTGCTGTCCCATCTTGTATTCTGAGCCTCATTTTACCTTAGTTATTATGTGTGCTGTAAACTGTCGGATGTCTATGAGCTGGTGATGGTTATGTATGAAAATTTGGTTTCAATTTTGTCTAAGACTTGAGTATCGGATCATAAAAGGTTTAAGCTGCATGATAGTCTGCTCTTGGTTTTTGCCGGTGATTGTTCTGAATCTCTAAACCTATATTAAAATTCTTTGGGGGGTTATTTTTGGATGGAAAAAGGTGGTTGATGTTTTGCATACTGTGTATATTAAAGAAGGCGATAGTTGATCGTGAGTTTCCCTTTGTGGAATTAAAACCATTAGCTATAGTATTAGTATGCTATTGTGTGCCGGGTCGCCATCTCATCCATTATCGCATCCGGTCTGGTCTGCGTGCCGACAGAATTGATCAATGGCTGTACTCGAAATATGAGAATGCATGATTGAATGTTCTCACAGGAGTCTATTAACTGTAGTAGTAGGGATGCAAGATCGAGTTGTCCGTGAACCTGCAAATAAGCAAAATTTTTGCGGAACCCGCGAAAGGTTAACATTCTCAGTCTCGTCAGATTGGGCGACGAGGCCAAAGCCTAGCAGCCAAGGTTATGTACCCATGATCCAAAACATGTGGTACATATTCGCATGATTTCCAAAGGTTGCTTACACGCTGCCAAAACTTGAGCAAGGTGTGAGTCACACCCAAGACAGTTTGGTTAAGGAATGGGTCACTGACATGGTGTGAAGTGTGATGAGCAATTTGTTGTCACACAAGATAGTTTGGTAAAGGGATGACGAATGAGTCGCGAGGCCGAGACGGCAAAACTTGATGTTAAATACCTAAGTCGATGAATGCAACAAGGCGGCTCATGTACTAGATTCAGTGTTAATATATGAAGTTCACATAACATAGTGTATATCTAAAATATCTTATAATTATGGAGGAGGTAGCTACCGACTAAAATCAAGAGCAACGATTGATTATTCAACTTCAACTACCTGCTGATCTTTCTACACTACTCCATCCGTCCCATAACAATTAGATAGACCATTAAATATATTTTTATAATAAACTTATCTGAAAAATATAAATATTGTTAATATTTTTAAATTTAAGAAAGTTTGGCCGGTACGAGTCTAACTCTTATGGAACGCAGTACTATAGTTAGCTTGCGCACGCCTAACACGAGCCACACCGGCCATTCGCAGCACGCCCTGTGCCCCGCCTCCATCCAGGACGCAAGGGTTTGGGAACATAATTGTGTGTTGTGTTGTACTGCATGTGGCTGAAGCCTAAAGGCTCATCGATACCTCTCTTTCTACGTGTTTATTTCACCAGCTCATCTATACTGCTCCACTGCCGTTCACAAAGGAGCCCAGGCAAACGCCCAAGATCGCCAGGTCCTGTGTACTCCTATCTGGCTAGATTGGGTGCTACAACGTGCGTTGATGTCATTGGAAGGGAGTTACCTAAATGGCCAAGTTAAAATAAGTATCATTGGAAGGGAAAATTTATGGGATATATCATTGGGTGCCTAAATGGCCAAGTTAAAATTTGGTACGCCTTGGAAAAATAGTTAGCATTTGCTTTAAAACGAAGTGGTGGCCAGCCCAGTTACATGCATTGTACTACTCTGTCTCATAACGAGTGCGCACTTATCGAGGAGTCAAATGTTTTTAATTTTAGCCAAATATATATAAGAAAATATTAATAGTTTGCTGCATAATTAGTATCATTAGATGAATCCTAAATATATTTTATTAATAAACTTATCCAGAGATATAGATGTCACTAATATTTTCCACAAACCTAGTTAAACTTGAGAAAGTTTGAATAGCATGAAGCCTATAACGATATTCTTCTTGGGACGGAGCAAAAGAAAATTCATGTTGTCAAATTAATATAATTGAACAAGGTCATATTACAAGAGACATCTGCTTTAGGGTTTAATTTGATATTTATACTAAGCTATTCCCCATCCCCGCGAACCCAATGGGGACTATATTTTCCCCATTTGAATCCCCATGGGGATTAAATCGCCCACATCCCCGTCCCTTAATAGAGGAATTCTCCGCGGGGAATCGGGGATCGGGTCTCCATTGCCATCTCTATTGGACATGCACGCAAATTATCTCACAATCACCGCTACCGCCTCTGCCTTCCCACGTTACACCACGTCGGTCCCCCTCCTCTCTCCTAACTGGGGACCTCGTTGGTGGTCAGAGGAACGGGGACCCGACCCCTTCCCCTTTGTAGTTTTAAGTTAGGTTTACTGATCCTTGTTCATCTAGGGTTTGGTTTGTAGTTTCATCGACAAGGTGGATGCGACGATGGTGCTTTCGAATAAAGCCTACCTCGACGACGTTTGATCTGGCGTTGGCGAAGGCCTCATGAGAGTTTGGTCCATCAGATCTATTGATTCTCTTTAGATTTTGGTATTTGGTCAGAAGAAACAATTGGTTGGCTTTCGATGCTTCAATATCGGGATCTTCTTTTGGTATGTTCAACAACAAGGCACATCTTGAACACTCTGTTCTGGTGGTGAAGGATTGTAAACCTTCATTTTTTGGAGGGTTTTTCCAACCGATGTTCTTTTAGTGGGTACTAATCTTGTTACCAATGGTGATTGGCTTTGCAATCTTGAGCCTTATTTGACAAGGGTGTTTGAAGGTGTCCCTTTTCTTTGTTGTTCTTTTAGTGCGATCTTCAAGTTCTGGCAAGCAGTGGCGATCAAAGGAAGAAGGCCGACTGATCTGACCTTTGATGTACTCTTGTTTTTCATAGATTGTTTTGTATCTTGTTGTTTCTCTTTTGTACTAGTTTTTATTTTCTTTTAGATATATCAGACGTGAGGAAGTTTTTTTAGTGCCTATCAAAAAGAAAAAAACAGACCCTATTCATTCGCGGGTATTGGGCCGAACAGAGCTTCTCGAACAAAAAGGCAAGCCTACAATGGTTTAGCTCAATCAATTCGAATTCCATTTATTGGGCTTGCTTTCTTGAGTTGCGTTACTTGGCCCACACAACCTCTTCTCCAATAAATTACAACCCCAGCCAAGCTTTGGAGTGCGGTTCCCAACCATGGCGGCCTCCCCCACTTCCTCCCTCGCCTCGCCGGTGGTGCCTATGGAGCTCCACGCCGGCAACCGCGACCGACTCGTCGCCGCGCTCCGCGGCCACCTCTCCGCCTCCGCCCGCCCGCTCCACGGCCTCGTCCTCCTCCAGGTCTGTTCCACTCCCACTCGGCACTCCCCTTTTTATCTCTCTCCTCGGATTTACTGATCTGATTGATCGTCGCGCCTACTTACTTTTGGAGTGTTTTCGGTTATTCGTTATGTGAAGGGCGGGGAGGAGAAGACGCGGTACTGCACCGATCACCTCGAGCTCTTCAGGTACTCGTGCTGAACCCCAAGTGTTGTTTTGCCGGTATTTTTGTATGTTCATGTTGAGACATAAATCGGCCAATGTTGCAGGCAGGAGAGCTACTTCGCCTATCTCTTTGGAGTGCGGGAACCAGGGTTCTATAGCGCAATTGTGAGCTCTCTTCCTTTTGTTTCACCCCATTTTCCTAAATATAAGTGGATCCGGTTTCAGTCAATACAGCACCAAACCAGGCTTTCAGCATTCAGAGCCTGTTTAACTATAGGGCTGATAATATATGAAAGTCATAGAATCACTTAACATCTTGGCATATATCTTAAGTCTGGTGATATTATTACTGCTTATATTTGTTGATGGCTTAGTCACTACATGACAACTGTTCCTATTAACAATACTCATCGCAGGGTCATGTCATGTTGATGACTCCTCTTTCTGCTTGTCATGTACTGATTTTTCTTTTGATTGTTGTCAAAGGACATCGCCTCTGGACAGTCAATTTTGTTGGCTCCAAGATTGCCAGCTGACTATGCTGTTTGGATGGGTGAAATAAAACCTTTGTCGTACTTCAGGGTATTTTCCTCTTCTGAGTATTTGATTCTTTATTAGTTATGCTACATTCTGAATTAGTGTAATATATTCTTTCATGAATATGTGCAGGATACATACAAGGTCGATATGGTCTTCTATGTTGATGAGATTGCACAGGTTGTGCAAGATCGTTTCGGGGACCATGGAAAGCCTCTTCTGTTTCTGCTACATGGAATGAATACTGACTCTGGAAATTTCTCAAAGCCTGCTAGTTTTGAGGTGCATGATGTGTGATTATCTGCACTGCCAAACAAGTTATGCTTGTTAATTATGTAACTTTTAAGTGTTAGGCAACATACATTCCATTTTTTCATGCATTACTAATTTTATCAGATTTATCAAAAACTATTTCTTAAAATGAGGTACATACTGTGTTATCTGATAGATGTCTTTAATTATCAAAATAATTCGTCTATCTTACACTTTATCTTATGATTTTGTGCATTTGATTTACAATGTTTTTATTCCATGCTAGGGGATGGAGAAGTTTGATACTGATTTAATTACACTTCATCCAATTTTAACCGAATGCCGTGTGATTAAATCTGATCTGGAGCTTGCTCTCATCCAGTATGCTAATGATGTCAGTTCTGAAGCTCACATTGAGGTATAAAAATTCCTATCTACTCTTTTATTTCATCATCATCGGTGTTTAGATTACATCTAGGCAATGTTTCTAGGCTGTAACACCTTTGGAATGTTTACATTGAAAAGTGGAGAATATAGGAAAAACACCTAGAATAAATGTCTAGGTGCTAGGTGAATCAATCTTGCTCCAGCTAGAGCCTAGGTGCTGCCTAGCTCCACTTCTTCCCAATGGAGCACTTTTTCCTTTTTAGAGAACGTGCTATGCACGTGTTTCATTAAGAGGAGGGGAAACGACCCACAAAAGTATAGTAGTACAAAGAAACAGGAAACCGACCAGCATGCGAAGTGCCTAGAAGACAGAAAACATGGAGAGAGGAGACAAGAAAGAAAGAAAAAGAGAGAGATCCAAACCGCCACACCACACAGCTCAAACCACATTCAAAGTTTCGAACTATCGCTCCTAAAGTCGCAATATATCAGGCAAATAGTTGGAATTAGGAGGGGAAACAGAGCACTTTTTCTAGCTTGCTATTGTATCCCCAACTTCCCAGATGTCATTAGTTGGAATTCAATTTGTGTTAAAAAAAATAGTTGGAATTCGATGGTGTTTGTTTAATTTTGCTAGGGCTAGTCTTGGTCCAAGAGTTGCTATTCCTTTTCCTATCTCCTTGGGTTGTGGAAGTACAATAAGGGCTCTTTTGGATATATCATTCCCCATGGGGATTGGAGGGGATCTATGGGAAATTAGAGCATTTCCCCCTCAATCCCCTACAATCCCGGGAATGGGTGTATCCAAAGGAGCCCTAAAGGTATTAATTAGGTTACTGAATAAGTAGAACAACTATTTGTAATGTTCTGTTACAAGGTCTAAAATAAAGTAAAACATCTGGCCACCTTATGGCACCAGGTTTTAACTTCCCTCTGCACAGAAATTTTCAGCAGTACGACCACTCACGCTCGCAAGGGAAGCACTATCTCAGCCAGTCATCAGTTCATAGAATCCCCCCAAAAGAGAGAGCCCATACTTTGAGTATTATGATTACCAAACACGTTATAAAGTTACTGTTTTCTAGAGATACACTAAAACCCGTTCAAAAATAAAAAGAGATACACTAAAATGATCTGATTTCCCTTTCACTTTACCAGGTTATGAGACGAGCAAGGCCAGGCATGAAGGAATATCAGTTAGAAAGTATCTTCCTTCACCATGTTTATATGTATGGAGGTTGCCGACATTGCTCTTATACATGTATATGTGCTACTGGAGATAATAGGTGAGAATGCATGACATTGTCTGTAAAATGTGGCTTTACTTATGCCTAACTACTATGGAAATTGGGGGTGTGCATGGACCATCAAATCTTATATCACTTTCTGTTATTGTTTCACTTGCTATTTCTGTTTATAGTTCAGATAACAATTTCTTCATCCTGTTCAAGAGCACAGATTTCTACTGATAGCATATAGCCTTTTTTTCGTATAAAGCCATTTTAACATCAGAAATCAACTACTAAAATTTCAGTAAGTTTTCCTTTCTTTTTCTTTGGAGAATGTGAGGTCTCTTTTTAGCGGTCACTTATTTTAAGTGGGGTATCTGTCATAATTTGCTGAATTATTCGAGGAAACATATAAAGTTCCGTATGATTACTTTCTGTAAGAAATAAACCATGTGACATTCATCAGGATCTGTCGCGAATCTGTTATCTTGGAAACTGGAACTTTGGCTTTCAGGATTAGAAGACTAATCTTTACACATGGAATTTTGTTACATTTGTTGGACTATCTGGTACATATAATTGTTCTGCCCTTTGCAGTGCTGTTCTACATTATGGACATGCGGCAGCTCCAAATGACCGGGTAGGAGGGTACTTGATCTTTTATGGCTTTTTCTTTACCTGGAGTTGAGTTGCATTTCTTTTCATACTCAGAAAATGAAACTTGATCCTTCAAACACTCAAATACCATGGATTTTGGAATTCTTATAATCCCATCTACTTGAGCCGGTGTTTGTTTGAATCGAAGCAATATAGTTTACTTGCTCTTTGTTAGCTGTAATTTGCTAAGTACTATGGAGCAATTTTCTCTTCCCTATCTGATATCTGTGCTCATAGCACTCATTGGAGTAGTTGAGTACTTGAAGCAATGATACGAGGAAAGTAACTTGGTTGGCATTTAGCTTAATTGATACCCTATTGTTAGACAACTGCATATAGATGCATGGGCCATTGGCCCATTATGGTTAATTATAGGTTGATTGATATTGTATTAGGCAAGAGATCCTACGGTGGTCATGATTCTATAAACCAGCCCAGGGTCCTCCTTGCCTATATATGTACACTGCCTATTGCAACCTAATCAACCTATTGATTTCCATTGCCTTCACCTATGTTTTTAATATACCAAGTGGTGTCTGATATGTTCTCACTAGTTAGTTTGTAGAAAATATATGTTCATTTTCAGTATTGAAGCGCTTGACATGAACATATGCACGATAATGGAAAGGTTAGGAAACCTTTGAATGTAGAATTTGCAACTGGGGAGGCATCAAGATCAAATGTATTAATGACACCATAATATTGGTTAGTAACGTGGTCCAATTTACATGTACTGGTGTCCCAAAAGAGCATGAGAAAGCCACTGCAATGTCAGATCCTGAATTTACAACAAATTATTTTTAGGGAAATACAGTTTCCCCTACTGCGGTATTAAGACATACATATAAATAAAAATAAAGAAAAAGCATCTAGAAGCGCAACAGAACTTCCCAACAGGCTATTCAGTCAAACAGAAAATTTATGGCTAAGTGGCAACTTAATTCTGTGTAGTTAAGTGGGGTTACAAGATAAAATCCAATAAAAGACATCTAAACAATTGAGTCTGTTTGCGTGGATGATATGCTGTTCACCGCTCCTTTTATTTGTGTGACCGTGCATGTGCTTTTCTTTTTTGAGGGAGCTTTAACTTGTGTTCCCTCTTGGAGCTTACATTTCCAAGTTTGCTCTTTAGTACATGCTGTCTGATTGTCTCAAATGTTTTCAGATTTTGAATGATGGGGACATGGCATTAATGGATATGGGAGCTGAATACCATTTCTATGGATCTGATATCACATGCTCATACCCTGTAAGTACTTCAAAGATCGGACATCTAAGTGTCCCAAATTTCAGTGTCTACTATTTGGACTTATTTGTTCCTTTTTCCCTGTTAAAAGAATTGACACCACTGCATTGTGTATTGTGCTATAAACTGTTTTTTATGTGTCATCAGCTTCAGGATGTAGTTTTTATTATAAGATCAATGGTAGGGCATAGGGGGCACCTACCATGTTTTTTTACATGGTCTTAGATCTTGAATTAAATGCACAGAAGAGAGATCCTTTCAGTGCTACAACGCCTGGAATGGCTTCTATTATACGTTTATCTTAGCCTTTCATGTTAGACCATTGTTTATAGTGTAGCTTCTTGAGACTACAGGACATGTGTTTCTGTTTCCCCTTCTGTACGAGTCTTACTAGTCTTTTGTTATCACATCACATAGAGCACTTTTTTCCCTACTGTTGTCACATGGAGTATGGTTGCTCAATAACAGTATCACTAGCACTCCTTTTCTCTACCTTTATTTGTTTGTTTTTCTGTTCTTTGTCATCAGATTATTGGTACTGAGCAAAATCAAGCTTATGATGTAATATATACATTGTATAGGTTCAACTGGGTTCTACCAGGTTTATTTTTTTTTACTTCAATCATTTGTTTGAGGGTTATAATCCTGCTGGCATCTGTCAGAGGCACAAATCTTTAGCTTTAATCCTTTGTTTGTGACATATTTTTGGAATCTGATTATACCTTTCATTTACACAGCCCTTGATTTAAACCAACATGGTTTTGTTTATCACGTCTTACTACAACATTTGTTTAGTATTTCCAATCTAATGAATTTACATGCTTTCAGATAAATGGGAAATTCAACAGCAGTCAGATAATAATATACAATGTAAGTACCTATTGTAAAAATCCATTTAATACTGTTTATTGTATGGTACTTAGAAACACATGTTCCCAGCTTTGTTCTTTTTGAGCTTGATCCACACCTTTCTGATTACTAAAGCAATTTACATTTTTTACAGGCTGTGCTTAAGGCTCATAATGCTGTTATATCACACATGCATCCTGGAGTTAATTGGATGGATATGCACAAGTAAGAAATTATTGAAACATAACGGATATGCAATTTAGAAGGGCGGGCCTGGTGCAAGCGGTAGAGTCTTACCGCCTGTGACCGGAAGGTCCCGGGTTCGAGTTGCGGTCTCCTCGCATTACACAGACGAGGGTAAGGCTTGCCACCGACACCCTTCCCCAGACCCCGCACAGAGCGGGAGCTCTCTGCACTGGGTACGCCCAACGGATATGCAATTTAAAACAAACACCACATTATTCCTGGAGAGTCATTTAATTTGCAAGATGCATCTATTTAATGCATAGACTATTTACTTGTCATAGGCATACTTTAGATGCCCCTGAATCCAAGCAGCCTGACCTCACCAAGTGGGGGCAACTGCACCACCGTCTGCTGCTCCTTGCTGCACACATTCCTGGGTCATGGCATTAGTATTCGTAATTGGCCTGACTTTTTGGATGCTTAATGTGACTGTTATCAGCTTAGATCTATTTTAAAGCGTTTTCAGGACCTTGGCTTGATGTTTTTTTTTCACAATGGGAAACCCTAATTTCATTACCAATCAGCAACGCAACGATGTTTAAGATACGACACCGCAGAAACCGCATATGACACCTGGACAACTAAGCACCCAGGGCTTAGAATGTGTGCCCAGCAAAAAAGTCTAACAATATCGCAGACAAGTTAGACATCACGGGCAGGCGCTGGCGCACGCATCCATGAAAAGCAAATGGAATCTAGAAACTACTCTACACTAGAGTGACTTAAGAGAGGTTATAGGTCCATCAGCCAATGCTCACAGCACACACAGGCTGTAATGACTAATGATATTAACAGCATCACCAACTGCAGAAGCTACTTAGTTGACAATGTTCTCCTGCTCATCCAGCCTCCCATCCACACGGATCTGCTGGTGAAAGTTCAGTGCCACCACCTTGAGCACCTCCAGGTCTTGTTCCATTGTTGAGCATGCTCCAGCTTCTGAAGTTGCTTATTCACCCAGATCACATTGCTTAGTGGTTGTTTGGATCTCAAAAATAAAGACCAGTTTTTGCAAAACATGTTTTAGGAGAGTTTATAGGAAAAATGAATTTCAGGTTGTTACTCGGTTAACCACATGTTTATATAATTCTCTGTTTGGATATAATAAACCGAATGCCTTGAACTTATGTCTGTGTCTCGTCTTTTCACAAATTTCCAATGATGAGCAATGGCAACACGACACTCGACTGAAAGAAGGCAGCACATGACCTTCTGTCGTATGATCTTGATTCTACAGCCAGCGGCATGTGCGTGAGCACGATGTTTTGACACCGGTTTTGTTAAAAACCAGTTGCAATCAATTTTGATAAAACACAGTTTTCTACTTTTACGGAGAATCAGATTTACGTGTACCTGACTTTGCTGTGCTATCCAAACGGAGATCTAGTGGTTGTTATGCCGAAACAAGTTTTAAGGATGATGGTTTTTGCAAAACAGACTATATCCAAAACAACCCCTGTATTAGCTTATTTACCCAGATCACATTGTTTTCTTCTATATGGTTCAAGCATAGATCATCTCTTTCTCTCTCTTGCAGATTAGCAGAACAGGCAATACTTGAATCTCTCAGGAAGGAACAAATTGTCCAAGGGTGCATAACTTTTCACTGTGACTACCAAACTTCAACCCACGAAGCTATTTTTCTGATTAGTGTTCCTTGACAACCATTTTTCTACAGGGATGTTGATGATATGATGGCACAAAGGTTAGGGGCTGTTTTCATGCCTCATGGTCTTGGCCACTTACTTGGGATCGATACCCATGATCCAGGAGGCTACCCTGAGGTCTGTCCACTCTTCATTAGACTATTACACTGTTTACATTTGTTTTCTGCTTTCAATTGAGAGTAACGCTTGTTCCTAATTTAGGGATTGGAGAGGCCCAAGGATCCAGGACTGAGCTCCTTGCGGACCACACGAGAACTGAAAGAAGGAATGGTTAGTTTACTTGTGCCACAAATTTAACATCTAGCAGTAAAGAGGAATAGCAGAATGCTGCTACATTATATGCTTCGTCATGAATTCATGATTGGGAATGAGATGTGGTGCCGCCGTCTGATTGCTTCCCAGACAACCCCCTTGCCAATTTTTTCTGTATTCTGCTCTGCTCTTTGTACACTTATCTTGGGTAGCCTCATGTTGATTGTGCAACATCATGCACATTTGACATATCATCACCTGGCTACATGATTCATTAATTTCTCATGTTCAATTCTTCATAAACAATCATGAGGTCTCAGTTATCCATTGTGCTTGCGCTATCTGGTGTTCATGAAATAGCTGCTCAGTAGAAAGTTTGGAATGATAATATTGAAATGTAACTAGGTAAAAGCGCTTCCCTATATGCGTGCAAATATTTGATTGAGTGGCATTATTTGGTATACTTACCTTCATTGAAGGAAAAAAAGTTGTACCGTTGGAACAAGAAAATAGTTACTGTGTTTCTGCTGCTGCTGCTGCTGCTGCTGATACAGTACTTTTTGTGAGGGAGAATTGCAGGACAGCTGCAGCACACAGCAACCAGTGCCGAACATGCTCAGTATCTTCTTCTTAATACAGTAATATGAAATCTTTGAGCTTCTGTGATCTGGATCAGGTTATCACAGTGGAGCCAGGCTGCTATTTCATTGATGCTTTGCTGACTAAAACAAGGGATGATCCAATTTCCTCAAAGTTCTTCAACTGGCAAGAGGTTGAAAAGTATAAAAGCTTTGGTGGCGTTCGCATTGAAAGCGATGTGGTATGTCCTGGTTACCCCTTTTTATAATTACGTGGTTATTCCACAATATGTCGTTTTGCAGTAGCTAAGCAATAAATCAAATATTTTTTACTGGAACACCTTGAATATAAGAAACACAAAACTGATATAATGTGTGTTCGCAATTTGGTAAGCCTTTTCTTGCAAGCAACCTTGCATTGTTTTTGTGCTATGGCATGGATTACAGTAAAATCAAAAGGTACTTCTATTAGCTGAACAGTAAAAAGATACATTTGGCTATTACCACCAGTTCCATTTAGTTCTCTTATAGTTACTCCAAGTAGTTGGCATCAGGGTTATGGATCTGACCAATGATCATACTTAGACAATTGTTTCCAGGGATCTTGTATCTCACATTATGGTAATGGGTTGAAGAGCAGCATGATATTCTATTGCAAAAAGGGCAGACCCAGTGCCAGAGGCTCCCGCATGAGTGGGGTCTGGGGAAGGGATAAACCGAGACAAGCATTTTTCCCGCAAAATCTGCGGAGAGGCTGCTTCGAACCCACGACCTGGTGACTCAATGAGAGCTCTCACCACTGCACTAGACCTGCCCTTCCATGATATTCTATTGCAATTTTCATTTTTGTTTACTTAGTTTCTGCTCACTTCAATTCCCCATTATATAAAGTGTTCATCCTCTTCCTTTTGCACACTAACAATTTTCTTTTTTTTTTGGTAGTATGTGACGGCTCAAGGTTGCCGGAACCTCACAAACTGCCCTCGAGAGACCTGGGAGATCGAGGCTGTAATGGCTGGCGCACCATGGCCTCTGCCAGCTTCAAGTTCCATGGCGGCAGCAGCAGAGAGTAGAAATGGCATATCCAAAGCATTGTAACTTTCTCCATGCTCAATCCATATCCCAAGTTGAACCAAATTCGATCTAGATTCTTATATTCAATAAATAGTGAGGCTGAGGCTCAAAATATTGTTGGATTGATGATCAATAACCATTAAGGCTGGAAAACATTTCATGCGCTCAGTTAATTTGTAAGCTTTCTGTTATGTGGTTGAGATAGATGAGAAAACGTTTAGCTATTCAAATGCCGTTTTTTTTTGAGTTTCAAATGCATGGAATTAGTTCATCCTGGAACTGAAGAAGATTGGACAAAAAATGTTTCTGTTTCACTAAGAAACCTAATAGCAGCCCAACTGACAAAGAGCTCAGCTGGGTGCATGGGCCGATAGACAAGATGAAAAATCAGAGTAAAAATCTTAGTAAGAAAAGTTCAACGACGAAGAAAATCGTAAGACTTTACTTAAAAAGCATCTAGGCTCCCGATTTAGTTAGATGACTAAAGGCAATATGATTACTGTGTCGGTGTTTCGTACACGAGTGTCACGCACGGAAATCCATAATAAGTAAATTGTGGTAGTCTCAGCCAACATTATGCGATCACTTGCTTCTCATGATGGTGCCGAAGTTATACAACATGAATACCATAACATGGTTTTCCCTAGTTACACATGTTCTATATGAGTAGAATCACACAAAAACAGCAAAAGATTGAAGCGTAGAGAAGCGGCGGCGGACATCATCATCATCCCTAGGCTTCTTGAGCATATATGACGTAACCCGTCACTCGTCCCAACTCCCAACCATCATTCTGGAAGCCATATTCGGGCTCATCTCCTAAGTTATTTTAGTATGATTTGTACTGGCCAACATTCTACCCTCCATATTAAGATAACTACGCATCTAGCTTTTTGTGGAGTAAAATTATTTAAAGTTTGACTAGATTCATAGAAAATATTATCAATATTTGTATCTCCTAATATATGTTTATTAAGAAAAAAATTCCATTAGTCTAATGATACTTATCTATCACATGTAGATCCACTGCAAGATTAGGTGTTCCGCTTGTGCCTTGATGTAAGACCCTTATGTCTATTTGTAATATAAAATATATTTCTTTGTTTAATAACACTGTTCTATTACTTATTTATGGCGTCATTGTATGTGTGAAAACTGATTTTGGCATACATACGATGTCCATCTGATTTTGTTCTTAAAACCGGGTGTAACATTATTCCGCATTTTAAATATTAATATATTTTTATATATATTTGATCAAACTTAAAATAGTTTGACAACTCAAGAAACGAGATACAATTATTTTGAAACGAAGGGAGTATACCACATAAAATCAAAAAGTTATTGAGGGCATGTAGGTCCCACCTCATATATGGCAGTTACTTTCAACTCCTTTATAGTATTGCAGACTTGCAGGATCTCTGTGCCACCAAAATTGGGAAAGCAATCTTATTGACTTCAAGTGGCTGTTTAGTGTCACATGGGATTTATGAAGGTTTGGAGCACCACAAATTACGATTAGACAAAACCATAATTTAGCCACAGTTCCTTGACCCATAAAATCTGCACAAGTGCACCGAGGCAAAAACCAAATGAAGATGGCCCCCGGGGCCTGGTTCACTTGAACTTATTAGCCATGATACAACGTTTTTCTCTCATAATAAAACAGCATCAGCCGGCTTATCGGCCGTAAAAAAAACATCAGCAAACAAACAGAACCCCCAAATATTCCAACCTTGATTGAATTCAACTAAAGAAGCTAGTTGCACTTTGAATTTCTCCAAGTGGTCAGCATTTTGGCCCTGCCAGCTGACATTTCGTGTATAGTTTTATGGTTCCTTGAGAGTGTATTCTGCAGTTGCCTGCAGCACGCAAGTTAAAGTTGAAGTTGAAGCATGGATGTTGAACTGCAAAAGCTTTAGGCAGAACAGTGGCTTGAATTGCTGTTCAGAACAGCTCCTTGTCCTTTCTTTTTGTTTTTCTTTTATATTTGGGTACAAGTTCCTTGTCCTTTCTGCAACTCCAGAAACATGTGGTCTTCCCTGAAAGCAGCCAGGGCTGCTGCAAATTGGTTGCTTGTATTGTAGTGTAGGACTGTAGGGTCTCTTCTGTTATGGTTGTTGCCAGGTTTGGTGAGGTGAACCCATTTTCAATTGTAGTATATTCTAGTCTTGTCTTTTTCGTAGGACCCTTAAAGAATTGTTGGAAGATCATCTTGAATTCTGCAAACACCACATCGTGTATGTAGGATTCTTATTTTGCAAACTGAAGGTTCAATGTGGGACAAGATCTTTAAGTTTATTTACCCTTCGGGTTAGTTATAATTTGCCCCGCCCAATTTAACAACTTTGATCTGTTTTCATAGATTCAATGTGGGACAAGATCTTTAAGTTTATTTACACCACATACGTAGTCTCGTAGTAAACTGTAACCTGTTGCACTTGTGTGTATCAACATCAAGCTACACCAGAGGACAAAATGATTCGGAATTTTGTAGCTTTTCTTTCTCCAGCTGTATTTTTGGCTCCTAGTGAACAACTTCCTAATTCTTTGCCTCCTTGGTTGATTTCTTCTGTAACGAACCAACCTTTTCCCACCAAATTGGCCAAACACCATGCTCCCAACTCTCCAAAATGGGGCCTCTTAGGAGAAAATGCATCTCATCTTCCAACTCCTCTTCGACGACTTGACCACAACAACTTGTTGTATGCACATGTGTACGTGTGCAGTTTTGCAGAAAACAGAGAGTTCAAGTTGTTCACTGAATAAGTGTTAAGTAGGGCATGTTGCTTGATGTATTCTAATGACAAGTCCATTTCTCGCCGCAAATCGCGGTTTCTAAATCCTTTTGTTGTTGAGAGCAATTTTACATCTTGTTTGATCTTTTTCATGTGTTGACAAGCTAGTGAAGTGGACATCAGCTATAAGGACTGATCCCCCCCCCCCCCCCCCCCCCCCCCCCCCCCCCCCCATGTTAATATGTTTGTCCAAATCATATTGCTTTCGCATCAGTTATTAGGCAATAAAAAAGTAGGAATTTTGCAGGGAATTATGGTGATGTTTGCTAAAATTCAGTTTGTTGTACTAAAATATATAATAAAATGGCACTTTGCTAGTCTTCCTTCTCCATGTGTGGATTGTGACATGAGAAGTGGATGTTTTAACCTGCAGTAGGTAGTGACATATTGATATTGGTGATAGTAGCTTAATTAGCACCCTCGTTTACGACGTGTAATGGCCAGCTGGCTTGCATTTTTAATTTTGGAAATAAAGTACTACTCCTAGATTTTATTTGAAGTTCATCTCCACGTGTTCAATCTTCATCAAAACTTAAAGTAGAGAATAATGTTTTGATCACGCTTGGAAACCTAGATATTTAATTTGATCTGATTTCCCTAACTGCCAAATAAACAATTGTTACCTGTTTTTGCAAGAAAACTACAAAAAGAAAGAAAAAGTTATTAGTATTTTTTTAAATCCTATATAAACCATTGTCATTTTCGGATAGGCTGGCAACCCAGCAGTTCCTGTCACCTTACAGTGCAAGCAAAATTGAGTAGAACCTTGCCGACTTCTCATCAATATTAATTTTCTGAGCTTGACTAGCTAATATATCCTAAATTTAAAGATTATTAGATAATAAAATCACTAATGTCTTATCAAATGGATCAAACTTGAGGAGAAGTCCATCAAGTAGATCACATGAAATGTAGCTAACGACTTATTTGCAAACATGGAATACAATTTTCTCCATCCTCTTAATGAAATACGGACAAAATTGCAGTTCGAAAAAAAAATGAAATACAGTTTCCCCATCTAGCTAGCCCCTATAGATCAGCCAACTAACAAGGCCAGCCACTTCTCTTAATTAATTTCCCCATGGGTCTAACTAATTTCTCCACTACATTTGCTACATGCACCATGCATCCTAGAGCCTGATACTAGCACACAAGAACACAACAACATGAATGAAAGCAACATTTGGTTTCCCCCCTCCCTGCTTCCTTTTGTTTCCCCTTTCTAAAAGAAAGTGTGACAGTAACAACTAACGAAAGAGATTGCCCCACCTAAAAGAAGAAAAAAAAGCAGCATGAGAGAAACAAAGGAGTAAAAGAAAAAAAAATGGAGTCTTTGATAGAGACTAAACAGTGACGAAGCCAGAAAAAAATTTAGGAGGGGCTGAACAAAAGAATAGATGTTTTTTTTATTTTCTTTTAACCTTAGCCCCTCCTACCTAATACATATATGCATAAAATTTTAAGAAAGAGCTTAGGGAGGCTCCACGTGCCCAGAATCAGTAGGGGGTAGCCCCACCACTAGCTCTGTCACTGAGACTAAAGTATTAAAAATATAATAAAGAGAGGGTGCCCTCTCCTCTCTCCTGTGCCACCCATCCCCAGCTACCTCATCGTCTTTGGTACACCGTACCCCCCAATGATTTGCAGCTCATGGGTTTTATCCAAAAGCAAAAGGAAACCATGCATGCATAGGTCACTTGGCTGCAAAGAAGAGCTGATACCGATAGGACGGGGAGAACTACGTGGAAAGAACAAAGTAGTAGTATACGTTTACGACTCACGTAAACATAAAACATGCATAGTAGGATTGAATCGAGGTGTATCCGCTATTTTTTTTCTCACGAACGTGTTAGGACACGTGTTTCATTTAAAAGAAGAAAATTACACAACACAGCTACAAGAGAGCTCTCATTAAACGATTCGGAAGAAACTAAAGCAGCAAAATAAAAAAAGGGAGCGACAAGAAAGGGATCCTCAGCTATAAAACCCTACTGAGCTTGTGAGAGGAAAGATCATCAACACTATGGCTGCCACAGAAGAGATATAGCCGCTGTGGCAAAGTATCCACCTAAGTAAAATGAGACGAGCATCTAGCAATGTCGGCAACAAAGCATTTGTCGAAGTAGACGAAAGCAACCTCAACGGCAAAGCATCTGTAAGAGGAGGGGCCAACGCACTCTCGACAACAAAACATCCGTCAAGGAGGGGAATAGGGGATCAAAGCGACATCAGCGGCAAAAGCGTCTGCCAAAGAATCTAACGGTGATCAAGCATCCGCCGGGAAAAGAGCAGTAGCGGCAAAGCATTCGCCATGAAAGCTAAACGATGGCGGTAAGCTGATCACTACGGTTGAGATAGACTCAATATGCGTTACAGACTTACGGTATTGTAAGAAAAAGAAAAGGTTTGAGATCGATCCTCGTTTGCTAGCTCGCTCGCGTCGGCAGCGATGAGTCGATGAGAAATCACATTTTACACACAAACAACACTGTACCTGCCGATCGAGCTCCGTCCTCCTGTGTCGTCGTCGGTTGTAACTGCCTGACGATGAGTCGATGTACTCCCTTGTTGTTCTCGCTTTTCGAGAAATAACTTTAACTAATTTTATATAAAAATATCAATATTTATGGTACATAATTAATATCATTAGATAGATCGTTGAATCAATTTTCATAATAGATTTATTTGGAGATACAAATGTTGCATGTATTTTCTATAAATCTAGTCAAACTTACGGTACGAAAAAAACGACACAGAGGGAGTAAATCATATTTTGTGGCCGGTCCACATGCAAATTAAAAAACTATAGCCAATCCTTCTGACTCCCTCATTTGCCCTAAAAAAGCATTCGTGACTCATCAGGGAAAGCATGACGTACGTTAGGCTAATCACCCCGTACACCTACACCAAGCGTAAGAGTTGCTCAGCACCACTACATTTCTTTTCCTTTTGTTTTGATTTGATCACAAGGAAGTGAACCTTCAAGTCACAGCTCCCAAAAGTTAAAAAGATCCGATTCTTCTCTAAGACTCTGTTTATAACACAAGATACACACCCTTGTTTTTTTTTACATGTGAACACCAAACATAAATGCTCGTAATTTGCACAGGTTCTCTCATTCAAAACAAAGCACGAAAGATACTCACACAAATAGCACACAAGACATTTTAGATACTAGTAGTGACAAAGTTTGTAAAGCATAACTTTTGACCATTTTTTAAATTTTAACATGTCTATACCCTGTAGCAAAATTTTAAAAGTATATTGTTTTGGGAACTTTGCTACAATGGTTGATTGAAAAGTACCATTAGCACTTCTAGGCTTCTTTTTAGTTGCCATTAATTTAAAGAAGATAACAAATAAATCAAATTTGTAGATTTAAGTGCACAAAGTAGTAATTGCCTTTGATTTAATTTCACGGCCAAGGCGATGGCAGCCGCCTCCACCGCGTCCACAGTCCCCTGGTCGCCGATTCTATGTCCACCGCCCACCCGAGGATCGGGCTTTGGGTGTCCTCAACAACACCTGTAAATCGCCAGCTGGTGTGTAGGAATAAAACAATAAATAAATAAAGCTTTTCCGCCCGCACAGCTAATGAACGTGGGCCAGAAGAGCAGAGACGCAGCCTGTTCGATTAGGGCTGAAACGATCGTATACGATCATAGATTATTACTGCTGAATAGTTTAGTGTAAGAGAAAAATACTGTTCTAACTGAAAATTTACGATCATTTACGACCCAGCCAACAGACCGATGAGCGTTTCACGGGACCAGCGATGTGGTCGTCACCAGCGACGAGTTTTTTCCCTACTTTTCTCTCAGCCACGTCAGATGATAGGTAGCTCGGTCGCCTCGTCTCGGCTGACGACAGTGTGCGTCCGCGGTCACTGCACATCCTTGCCATCTTGCATGATGGAGCAATTGAACCAAAAAAAGAAAAAAAACGAAAACTCGGTCTGCCTTGATTAGTTGCGTTGGTTCTCGTTTGTTCCACAGACCACATAACTCGGTCTGCCTTCAGCGCGTCGATCACGCTCAAGCCTAGGTAGTAAGCATTCGCGTTCGTGCCCTGCAATGCCCAGCGATTGAACCAAACAAACTGGTAATCCATGATTCTCTTTCCATCGCGGCTGAAGTGGTCCATGTTGCTTTTCTACGACCAAACAGCAGGTATGGAAGCTTAGTCAGGGCCAAAGGGGTCATCCTGGCCACCCTTGCCATCACTAACGAGCTGTTATATATCCTCTTTCACAAAGCGTCGACGGAGATGTCCAGCTTGGTCCAGAGCTCCTGGACGGCGGCGACACCCTCGTCTTCTTCGATGGCGAACGGCTCGGCGCCATTCGGCCATATTGGCTTCCTGGCTCCTCGAACGCGCACACTTCTGCTCGTAGGGCAGCCGCCAGCCTCGCCGGACTCGCTGACAAAGCGATGGTATAGAGCTAGTTCACAACGTACGTGAAACCAATTTTAATATAAATATAAGCTTTATTTTTGTTAAACCCTAGTATTTTCTAATAATTTTCTTTTAATATCTTTTTTTTCATCGTTCGAGGATAGTATATATTTTTCCTAACCAAAGAGGACCTCAAGTTAGATTTGGTTGCGGTAGAGCAAAACTTGTGAACTTAATTTGAAATGGAGGGACTGCTGCATAGGCCCTGTTTGGATTCACCAGCTGAAATTTAGCTAGCTAAATTTAGTTGTGGTGGATCCAAATAGCCCATAGCTAAACTCAGTTAAACTTTAACCAGAGGCTAAAATGTACGCAGTCTCTTTAGCTGTTTCAACCGCTAAAACCAGCTAAAATGCATCAATGACCAAACTATTCTCAGCTAAAGTTTAGCTAGAGGATCCAAACACCCTCAGCTAAAATTTAGCTAGCTAATTGCTATAGCTAAAATTTAACTAGCAAAAAATTAACTAGCTAAATTTTAGTTGGGGTGGATCCCAACAGGGCTATAATAGGATATTATATTTGAAAAAAAAATGATGTGGCTTTTGATTAACATGACATGATTTTGTCGTGAGGTTATTTGTACATGAAGTATGAGATCTATCTTAACGCGTCACTTATTTTGAGCGAACTATTTGAAGCAGACGAAACTAGCTCCAATTTGTCACAAAAAAGTACGAGCCCCCATTTAGAAGTACGGAGTAAAATCTTTTCACAAATCAGCTCTAAATAAACCTGCTCGTGCACAGCAGCAAATAAAATCACGGTTTTGCCCTCGGGAAACCCACATTTCCACGCACTAAATGCAACCTGTGCGCCACAGATGATCCGGCGTGCCCCCGTGTCTCTGCGGCTGCTCCCTACCGTGGGGCCGTACGCGTGTAGCGGCGAATCGGACACGGACACGTGTCCGGAAAGCGACACCTAGGCCAACGGTCGTCTGGTGGGCCTGCCTGCTGTCGCACGCGGACGCGGTCCTCTGTGACATGTGGGCCCCCTGCCCCCTGACCCAGTGTCCCACCGGTCACTGGTAAAAGCTGCTTCCGAGCCAGGAGGAGGACACGCGGCGGCATCTGGACCGTTGATGCGGAGCCCCCAACGGTTGGATCCCCACTCACCCGTGGTCGCCACGGCGAGGCCGGAAAACGAGCGAACCGTCGGTGCTTCCTTCCTGCACTTCCACCGCACCTGAGGTCTGCCGTCTCCGTGGGAAATGTTGATTCGAAAGTTACAAATGACCCCCTGGTTTGTTTTTGAATTGCAACCCGACGCTTAGTAGCTTGCTTTAGCATCCAATCTCCCCGCTAATCTTTGAGTGATTAGGCCCCGGGATGGCAGGAAGTCAATAACAATGATGTTACCAGGATACCACCAATGGAAAACTTCATGTGATTCTGTCCACAATGGGTGCTTCGATGGTGATCGAGTGTGTCCAACTGTACACATACGTTTGTTTGTGTGTAGAGGGAAAGCGCATGTGTCTTCAAAGTGTGTGCATCTTTAGCCCCTGTTTGGATCTATTAGCTGCTAGCTAAATATTAGCTAGCTAACTATCAGTTGCTATTAGTTGGTTTGGTAACTAGTGATATATGGTTATTAATCGGTATTTAACTAACAGTTAGCTGGACCCGTTTAGATTTAAAGGATCTAGTTATCAACGGCTAACAATTAGCTTTATGGATACATATTATCGGTGCGAAATGTCGCCAACAAGTAAATGTTTATAGTTTTGCCATGCGTTGTGATCGGATGTGGCCTAGCGCTCAATAACACAGGATTTATACCGGTTCAGGCAACAGGCCCTACGTCCAGTTGAGGTCGGTCAGTGACTTTATTCCTGAGCCCAGGTGCTCGAAGTTTGTTGTGGGGTTACAAACGAGTAAGAAATGAGAAGGGGGTGTTAGAGGCCCGGTCGGACTCTGATCCGAGTGGAAGAAAGTGACGGGTGCTCAAACGTACGCTAAGTATTGGAGCGTATGCTCTGTGTGTGTCCGAGCTTATCAGCTGTTGAGAGCATGTAGACTGTGTAGCTGTCGAGTCCTCGAGTCCTAGAGTCGTTCTGCTGTTGAGTTCTCGAGTCGTCGAGTGCTCGACCTTTTTTCAGAGGAGAGAGCGCATTCCCTTTTATAGATGAAGGGGATGGCCTTACAAGTCAAAGACGAAAAGGGAGAGTGTGTGTACGTGTGCTACTTAGTATTGTTGCCCATGCCACCGGGTACGGGTTGGTCGCCATCGCCCACCTTACTGTTCATTCTCTGTTGTATCTGGCAGGCTGCACAGTGTTCGCCTGGTACGGCAAATGATGGCGCCAACAATACTGTTTATGTCCTCACGTGTCTAGCAGGCTCTACCGTGTTCACCTGATATGGTAAACGACGGCGCCCACAATACTATTTATGCTCTAACACGCTTGTCAGGCTCTACCGTGTTCACCTGGTATGCCCTAATGGCACCGTCCTGCAGGTGCGTCGGGCATGACAGGGTATGGTCCTCGGTATTGCGGTTAACTTGAGCGTCTTACCTTATCTGCTCTGCCTGCTCTCGGGCCCACACCGAGCGGGCGTCCCCGGTCGGTCATTCCCAGTCGGTCCCGACCGTGTCGGTCGGGGAAGAGCAGCGAGTAGAGGTCCGACATATTCTCGGTCAGAGAAAGCAGGTCGAAGTTGGACTGCAGTCCCACTACGGCCAGGCCTTCCGGTCGCACCTTCGATTAGATCGCACGTGTTGTTACTGCGCCGCCTGCTGGGCCAAGTTTTATAGGGAAGCGGGTTCATTGAGGACCCATATTTATGAACCCGATAGGAGCCTCTGAGCCCCTTTGGGACTTCTGTGAAGCCATGAAGGAGCCATTCGCACACGCTTTGCGTGATATTATAAAAGCTAGGGGCTTATTGTTAGGTCGAGATGGCGGACTAGAGGGGGTGAATAGTCCTTTCTAAAATTAATCGTATCAGCTTACCAAAACAAATGCGAAATTAAAACTATCGGTCTAGCGAAGACTACACCCCTCTATCTATGTTCTCTAGCACCTTGCGAAGATCCTAATTAAGCAATTAAGGTGCCGTGATAGCTATAGCTCACCTAATTAATTTTAGGAGCAAAGTCACACAAACCTATGCCACTAGTACTTCAAGCAATGAGGGAGCTCCTACACATGCTAGTAAGCAAAAGCACAAAGTCAACTAAGCTCACTAGCAATGCTCAATAACAAAGCAACCAATGCCAAATTAGAGAGCGCAAATACTTAGCTACACAAACTAAGCAATGTGAGTAACAAGGTTACACAAACCAAATTAGCCATATAAGGGAGCTACTTCTATGCTACACAAGCAAGAAGGTAACTAGTGAGCTACACAAGCTAACTAATTACAAGAGCAACTACACAAGCACAATATATATAAAAGTAATCATAAGCTTGTGTAAAGGGATTGCAAACCAACGGGAAGAACAAGGTTGACACGATGATTTTCTCCCGAGGTTCACGTGCTTGCCAACGCACTACGTTCTCGTTGTGTCGACCGCTCACTTGGTGGTTCAGTGGCTACTTGGCATCACCCACCAAGCCCGCACATCAGGTACCGCAAGAACCCACCCCAAAAGTGAGGGTAGCTCACTGACACGCTCAACTAGCGTTGCTCTTCGCGGCTCCCGTGGGGCGAGCACAATGCCCCTCACAAAGCTCTTCTCTAGAGCACCGCACACACTTCTTGCGGGCTTCGACGGAGACCACCACCAAGCCATCTAGGAGGTGGCAACCTCCAAGAGTAAGAAGCACCACCGCTTTGCAACTCGATCACCTAGTGCCAGTCGATGCAACCTCACGATGCAATCGCACTAGAATCGCTCTCTCACACAATCGGATGATCACTATCAAGCATATGTGAGATGGAGGGCTCTCAAGCACTCTCAAGCATGGACACAAAGTCCCTCGAGGTGCTTAGCTCTAGCCATGGCCAAGACACCCTTTTATTTATAGCCCCATGGGCTAAACTAGCCGTTACCCCTTCATTGGGCAAAACTCAGGGTGACCGGACGCTCCGGTCAGATCGACTAGATGCAGGACCCCAGCTTCCGGTCGCCCGATACCTGCCATGTGTCACCGTCTTCAAACACTATTCACCCAATCTCAATGGTCAAGAGATGACCAGACACGCTGCTCGAAGTGACCGGACGCTCCAACACCAGCGTCCGATCGTTTTCAGTAAGGTACCAGAAGCGAGAAATCATGACCGGATGCGTCTGGTCATGCTCAACCGGACTCACCCAGCGTCCGGTCACCCAACGTCTCCTCTATGCGCGCCACACCAGTGTGACTGGATGCACCCAGCCAGTGTCCGGTCACTTTCAACGCCAGTGTTCGGTCAAAGACCGACACCTGCGTGTTCTTTGCTGCCACTGACCGGACGTAGGACCCCAGCATCCGGTCACCACGTGACCAGCATCTGGTCCACTCTGTGAGGCCCTGTCTTTTCTATATAGGGTGCCGGTGGAGTTTAGAACCCTTGCCTCTGTTCCTTCACCGAGTTGATCCACATCAACTCCAGCTTCATCTCCTTTGTAAGTGTGCCAACACCACCAAGTGTACACCACTATGTGTATGTGTGTTAGCATTTTCACAATCATTTTCCAAAGGATTAGTCACTCAACTTGCCACGCCACTCAATCCTAGCAATGATGTAAAGTTAGATCACTCGAGTGGCACTAGATGATCGATATGCAAATAAGTTTGCCCCTCTTGATAGTACGACCATCTATCCTAAACCCGGTCATAAACTTCTCTACACACCTATGATCGGTGAAATGAAATGCCCTAGGTTATACCTTTGCCTTGCGCATTCTATTCCATCTCCTCCAATGTCGATGCAACACATGCACCAATACGATCAACACTGATATGATCCACTTCATATCATCACGTGATCATATTGGTTCATCGATCTCGACTTCACATGCTTTTCACCGTTGCCTTCGTCCATCAACGCCAAGTCTTGCTTAAGCTTCACCACCACGTGGTCCATCGCTCCAAAGCCTCCAACTTACCCTTCACGCTTGCAACCGGTCCATCGAGCCAAGTCATATCTTGATCTTCTCCACCTTGACCACATGACTCAATGTCATGTCTCATTTGCAATGAGCTCCTTCATCATCACATGTGTGAGCTTTCCAATATCTCCAAGCCATTTTCACCTTCATGGCATATGTTGCTCACACATATGTACCTATGGACTAATCACCTGTGTATCTCACATAAACACAATTAGTCCACCTAGGTTGTCACTCAATTACCAAAACCACACAAGGACCTTTTCACTTATGTTTTTAGCTTAATGAAAGCTTGTATTTCCTTTGTAATTCTTATGCCCATTGTGCCGTGGAGGTGGGCTATTATTGGAACTTTGGTGTTTTTCCTCCTTGGTTTGTTGTACCGCGTAGGGTAACCGAGTAGGATTTAGGCGCCCAACCTCCATGTGGAGGACTGGCAAAGGCCACGGAGGCACGTAGAGTGGATACGATCGCCCAGCCTCTATGGGGAGGACTGGCGAAGGCCGCGGAGGCATGCCAGAGGGATATTGGCACCCAGCCCCTGAGGAGGGGACTAGCGAAGGCCATGGAGGCGCGCCGTGTAGACATAGGCGCACATCCTGTGAGGAGGAGACTTGCTGGTAATCCATTTTCCACTGGGTGTGCACGAGCGCACCTGGTGGGTGTAGGCCCTAAGCCTGCGGCCGACTAGGGAGTCGATCGGAGGTTGAGCACCATGGTGCTCTTTTTGGGGGCTACAGACTCTTGTGTCTCTTTCGGTCAGGGTGTTCGCCTGTGTCCATTATGATCGTAACCTATGCAGTCGGCTAGATTCCCGAGTTAGGGTTGGGTGGCTCGAGCCCTTGAGCCCTGTTGGGCTCGGTAGGGGTCGGTCAAGTTTAGTGCATCACCCCGTCTGTGGTTTCCACAACTAGAGGGATTAAGCTAACGTTGCTTGCCTCGATGGCTCGAGTGACGCGCTCGGTGAGCTCACTAACTGGCATGTCCGAGTGGAATCCGGGTTCGTCATTCGTAACAGGGTTGGCATAGTCCTCATGTGGTATTCCATTGCTCCTTAACCCACTTCCTGGTAGATGCCTAAGCCATTCCATAGACCGACTCAGGTGGCCCGCTGCCCCCCTCGATGGAGATTCTATGGGGATGGCTCGAGGTCAGGATCGAACGAGAAGGTCGAGATGACCTTGTCTGCTTCTGAGCAGATTGGGCAAGGGCCGCTGGGGCTCATCTGCATTTTCTCCCCTGGTTCTGTTTGACACGAGGCGGCCTCGAGCCCTTTGTAGGCTGACCTTCGAACCCGGTCGATCGCCGCTCATATCGAATAAGATGACTACCTCTTTGTGACGTGATGTGAAGCATTTTGATGCAACAATTGCATATGCAATGCTTGGATGTATGGGATGAATGTATGGATGAATATATGACTAAATGTATGAATGCATGCATGAGAATGGATGAATGAATGCTCATGCACTGGAAAAGTAGAACGGGGGTTGGTAAAGTTACCTCGATGGCTCAAGTGACGGGTTTAGGGAGCTCCTATCGAATATGTCCAAGTGGAATCTGGATCCATCGTTCATGACATAGTCGACATAACCCACATGGGGCATCCCATTACTCCTTACCTGTCTCTCGGTAGCCGCCCGAGCCATCTGATCGACTCGAGTGACCCGCTAGCCTCTCCTCGATGGAGATTCCATTGGTGGGCCCCTCCAAACCCTATTTAGGAAGGCAGAGGGTCATTTGCATGTGGTCATGCCTCGTTTCCCATGCCTAGGTCATGGTAGTGGTGGCCCCACCCAAGCCACATCCCATTAGCTAGGCGACGTTCCGTCGGGCAGGACGTGTCCCGTTAGCCGGGGCCATGTCCCACCACACGCCTTTCTGTATTAAATAGGGGGAAGGGAGAGGGGTTTCCTCATGTTCTTTCGCCTTTCTTCAACCATTGCCATTTCTCCTTCCTTCTATTTGCCAAGCCAGTTAGTGTGACACAGCGGTTTCTAGGAGAGAGGAGGGCAGAGCGAGGGAGAGGAAAAACTCATAGATTCATTCATAAATCTGTGGTGCGATGTCGAACTAGAGGCCTTCCAACGTGGATGAGGAGGTCCTAGCTGCCTTCACTAAGAAAGGGCTGCTCCTATCGAAGGAGATGGCGTATTGGAGGGCTCTCACACTGGGGGAGGTTGTTTCACAACCCTAGGCCGATGAGGTCATCTCCTTCCTTGCCTTCCATGAGCATGGGCTCAGGTACCTCGCGCACTGGTTCCTGCATGGGCTCCTTAATGAGTGAGGCCTAGAGTTTTAGCACCTTAACCTGACTAGGGTGCTGCACATCATTGGCTTCATCACCGTCTGTGAGGCCTTCCTCAGGATGGAGCCACACGTGGACCACTTCTAACGGATCTTTAGCGGGCGAGCCCTATCCGAGGGGAAACCACCTAGAACCACACTGGTTGGGTGGGGGGGTTGCCCTACAGAAGAGGCCAAAGCCATTAAAAGGTCCTAATGGCTAGAGGGGGAGCAAGTGTTAGACAACTATGACACTTAACAAAATGCAAGCCACCTATGAGGGGGAGCAAGTGTTAGACAACTATGACACTTAATAAAATTTCTACAACAACACTTAACAAAATAGTTAGACAACTATGAGGTGAAGCAAGTGTTGCGCTAGCCTACTCAAAATGCAAGCCACCTACCACAATTCTAGTTTAGATAGTGTCGATTCATACAAGAGGTATGACACTACCCTATGTTAGTGTGCTCTCAAAGGCTAACTAAAGAGCCACACCAACCAAGCAAGCAAGCTCTCACAACTAGTTACACTAAAGAGCTTGTCAACTAGTTTGCGATAATGTAAAGAGAGTGATCAAGATAGTTATACCGCCGTGTAGAGGAGTGAACCAATCAATCACAAGGATGAATAACAATGAAGACCAATCACCTCAGAATCAAAGGATGAACATAATGATTTTTATCGAGGTTCACTTGCTTGCCGGCAAGCTACTCCTCGTTGTGGCGATTCACTCACTTGGAGGTTCACACGCTAATTGGCTTCACATGCCAAACCCTCAACAGGGTGCCGCACAACCAACACAAGATGAGGATCACACAAGCCACGAGCAATTCACTAGAGTACCTTTTGGCGCTCCACCGGGGAAAGGTCAAGAACCCCTCACAATCACCATGATCGGAGCCAGAGACAATCACCACCCTCCGCTCAATGATCCTCACTGCTCCAAGCCATCTAGGTGGCAGCAACCACCAAGAGTAACAAGTGAAATGTGCAGCAAAACACGAACACCAAGTGCCTCTAGATGCAATCACTCAAGCAATGCACTTGGATTCACTCCCAATCTCACTATGATGATGAATCAATGATGGAGATGAGTGGGAGGACTTTGGCTAGGCTCACAAGGTTGCTATGTCAATGAAAATGGCCAAAGATGTGAGCCATAGCTGGCCATGGGGCTTAAATAGAAGCCTCCACGAAATAGAGCCGTTGTACCCCTTCACTGGGCACACTGCGCTCTGACCGGACGCTCCGGTCCAACTGACCGGATCCTAGACTCAGCGTCCGGTCCACTGATGGATGCCACGCATCACCAGCTTCAAACGCTGTTCGTCAGATTTCAACGGCTACGAAGCTGACCGGACGCTTCGGTAGAAATGACTGGACACTAGAGCCTCAGCGTCCGGTCGAGTACAGTAAGGGTCCAAAACCAGTTTTCCTCGACCGGACGCGTCTGGTCCACCTCGACCGGACACAGCCCAGTGTCTGGTGGTAAACCCTAGCCACTGTATCGCCAAGTTAGCATGACCGGACGCAGGCAGTCAGCGTCCGGTGCATTTGGATCTAGCGTCCGGTCACTTGACCGACGCTGGCATCTCCTCCATTCTCTTCACCCTTGCTTAAATGTGCTAACCACCAAGTGTATCACCTTATGCACATGTGTTAGCATATTTTCACAAACATTTTCAAGGGTGTTAGCACTCCACTAGATCCTAAATGCATATGCAATGAGTTAGAGCATCTAGTGGCACTTTGATAACCGTATTCTGATATGAGTTTCACCCCTCTTAATAGTACGGCTATCAAACCTAAATGTGATCACACTCTCTAAGTGTCTTGATCACCAAAACAAAATAGCTCCTACAAATTATACCTTTGCCTTGAGCTTTTTGTTTTTCTCTTTCTTCTTTTCAAGTTTAAGCCCTTGATCATCGCCATGCCATCACCATTGTCATGTATGATCTTCATTAGCTTCTCCACTTGAAGTGTGCTATCTATCTCATGATCACTTGATAAACTAGGTTAGCACTTAGGGTTTCATAAATTCACCAAAACCAAACTAGAACTTTTAGCCGTTGGTCCTCTACCCTGCATACTCCCCTAGTGACTCCAACCGGGGGTGGCATGGAAAGTGGTTCTACATCAAGAACCCAGTGGAGGCGCCATTCCCGATGTTCACTGGGGAGAGGTCAGAGAGGAGGGAAAGCTGGTCGTGGGGTCCTGCCCGTCGGTAGAACAAGCTAGAGACCATCGAGACGGAGCTTTGGAGGCTCGTGTGGCATGGCCTCGATGGGTTGCAGGTCTTCCAAACCTTCTTTCACTGTCGGGTCGCCCCATTGGCAGAGAGAACATGGCCAATGTGGGAATACTTTGGCCCGATGGATCCCGACCGTGCGTCACCTAAAGAGTTGTCAAGGGATGAAGTCTAGAGTCATCTCGATTAGGTGCCGTAGTTGGGGGATGATGAGTCCCTCAAAGGGACGCCCAGACCTCTCCATGCCGTGAAGCTGTCTGATCTGGTATACTCCTTTCTCATGACCTTTTTCCTTTTTGTTTTGATCTTTAGATCAATTTTAAGCCGCCTGTTTCATAGGGGCTCATGGGGTATAAATCTTGGTCGCATCTTCCAAGACAGGCAGAAGACGCATCTCAGCAAGCCGCCCAGAGGGAGGCCATGCTTGCCAAGAAGAAGAAGAAAATTGAGAAGGTCCAAAAGAGGTTTGATAAGGAGAAGGAGATCAATCGGCAGGTCCATGGTGGCGAGAGCCAGAGCGATGTGGAGGCAAAGCTTGAGTTAGAGGAGCCCATGGAGACTGGTGATGACACGAGTTCCTCAAAGGACAAGTGAGACATGGGCATTGCCGTGACCTTGGTGGAGCACCGTAAGCCCACGGCTGTGCCCATTGGCAGCGGGTGTGGTACGAAGACGCGCGATGATGCTCCTGAGTCAAGGAAATGTGCCGCGGGCGAGGATGCCGCTCATGAACAAGAGGCGAAGTGGGAGCGGTTGTCGTGCCCTTTAGAGGCATCATCGGCTTTGCGGCCCCCTGCTCTGAGTGTGGTGGAGCATGCCGATCGGTCGGGGGGATGTGATCGTTCCCCTATGTCTTCGAGGTCGATGCACATTTGCGACTCCCAATGGGGAGATGCCCCGCTAGTTGCTCTAGTGGTTTCGCCATGAGCTGGTGGCCGTGGCTGTTCGCGGGATGAACGGGGACCGGCCGGGTCACCCGAACCCTCGGTTGATCCAAGGGGGCATGGGTTGTGACCCCTGAGCGATCCTCATTCGGTTGGCTCGTCATCAGCCGGTCAGGGCTTTAGGGTTCTGTCGCTTTCGTCTAGGTATGTACTCACGCTTTCCTTTGTTCTCATGGTTGAGTTTTTGAGTGTGACTAACCTACGCTTGTGCCAATTTTTTTGCAGCGGCCAGGAGCTGGTAGGACTAGGGATCTCCCCATGTCCTATGTGAGAAGAGAGGAGACCCAGCCTATGGTGGGTTGCGATGAGCAAAGGGGGAAGCAGGCTGGTGGTGGCGCGACCTTCCTTAATGGGGGTGGCATCTTCCCAACCGGTCGTGAGCACAGCAGTGGCCGTGATGGTGGAAACCCCATAGTGATGGCGGAGGCCGAGTTGGAGGTGACTCTTGCGGTCCCTCCCTCGCTAGTCACAAAGGAGGAGAGAAGGGAAACTGGGCTACCTGTCTCACCCAATGGAGGAGCACATGGTTCGCTCGCCTAGTCAGAGCTAGAGGGATCCAGAGGAGCTACGACCAGGCCAGAGGTAGAGCAGCCGCCGGTAAGCCATGGAGTCCTAGTGGTGGACATCCCCTTTGACGGTGAGGAGGACACCGGGGTGGAGCCACCAGCCATCCTGTCATCCCAGAAGTTGTGATGATCTGGTCATCATTTGATACTGCAATGGCTGGATCTTCTGGCGGGTCAGGGGTGACCCATGAGCTCATATGGCCTTGCCCTAGCGAGCCAGGAAAGGCCTAGTTCATCCTTCATGACGAGGAGGAGGTGAAGCTTTGGCACCTGCTCAGGGAGAGAGGGCTGTCGATGGAATCCAATCTTGCCCTTACCACGGCAAAGCTTAAGGAGGCCTTAGAGAGGGTTGAGCTCGTCCATTAGGCCATCATCGTTGACCTACCACATGCTGTAGTGGTAAGTTTTCTACATTCCTAGTGTTGTCTTTAATTCCTTAGCATTTAAATGGATGTCTCAGCACGTCTACTTCTTGTCTCGTAGGACCTGGAGATGATGTCGATCCACAAGTCTCGGTTTCTTTGGGAGGAGCACGGTTGGATGGAGCAAGAAGCTATGGCATTGTGGTGGGTCGATGAGGTTAGGTGCAAGCTGGAGTCCGCTCGCTATGAGTCCCAAGACTGGGTAGCTGAGGCGACGGGAGCATGGGCGGCGAAGCTGCGTGCGGTCGAGCGGACTACTGCTGAAGAGTAGAAATTTGACATGGCAAAGGCCCACTTAGCAGAGACCGAGGCAATGCTCAGGAAGTCCCTAGAGGCTCTAGAAACAGAGTGGAAGGCCCGATCGGATGCCGAGCAGAAGGTCGTCACGCTCCGGGGGCAGATGCTTGGGGCAGAGGAGTCAAACACTCGACTACTCAAGAGGGTGACCCAGCAAGAGGAAGGGCTCTCCATTCTTGAAAGCACCCACCTCAGTACGTACCTGTTCTACCCTCGGTTGATGCCTTGAATTTTTCTTTTCCTTGCTCCTAAATTTGTCGTCTGTTTCTAGAACTGGGTGGAAAGATCGACTCTCTAGAGCAAGAGATAGAGACAGTTAAAGCGGTGGTCGGGCGGAGGTCCTAAATGAAGTACGGATACTCATCTCTAACGGCATGTTCTATGGGACATCGAGGGTGCTGACCTCGGTGGTGACCCACTACCCTGATCTTGACTTCATGACCATCTGCAGAGGATATGCCAATGGGTGGAGCACAGATGAGATCCATGCGCTGGGAGAAAGTTTGGTGTCGCATGCATAGGTGGTCGCTGAGCAGGTCACCACGCAGTGGGTGATGGAGGCTCGCCGTTCGACCATGGCCACAGATGTGCGTCAGGAAGATGTCGTCTAGCCTGCGGAGGCCGCGGAGGCCGGGTCGGAGGCGAGCATCGTCCCACCCCCAACCGAGCCAAGCACCATCGTCCTGACCACAACCGAGCTGCCTTCATCCTCGCCAACCACATCGTCAACTGACGCCGTTGGGGGGCCATAGTAGAGTTAGAGTAGAAATAGTCAGTTTATGTAAAAGATGAAGTCATGGCGGAGCCCCCCATATGAATAGTTTTATATTTGTGAATATTTTAAGTTTGTTTTGTGATGAAATCACTCATGAGGCGAAGCTTGTCCTGTCTGCCCTTGTTTTTATCCTTGCGTAGCTTTGTTTTTTGTCCTTTCTTTTTCACACATGCCCGTTGACCCGCAGGCTGCAACCTTAAGAACCTAGGAATAGCCCACGAGGCTCAGCTGCTCATAACCGTAGGTCGTGGCGGGGTGTTATCAGTCGGGAGGTTAAAGCACAAGTTACGTAGGATAATCAAAGGAACGGAATGCCCATTCATTTGGGCAACACCCTTTTGTTTGGGCATAAAGTGTTACTACATGATAGTAAAAAAGGAAGGGGGTGGTATCGCACCCTCGTGGAGCCCTCGAGCGACCCAGTCCAAGAGTGCTCGGGCTAGGGCGCTATAGGAGCAAACATTGAATGGAAATAAATGGTAAGACCGAGCTTTAGGGAAAGAAACTACATAACTGTTCGATGTTTCATGTGTTGGTGAGAACATTACCGTTGTTGTTCTTTACCACAGCCATTGCATATGGTCCTTCCCATGGTGGATAGAGCTTATGTTTGTCCTTGGTTGACTGGGTCCTCCTGAGTATGAGATCACCGACCTCTAGGATCCTCCCCTTGATTTTTCTTTCATGGTACCTATGGAGAGTTTGCTGGTAATGAGCGAAGCGGATTACGGTAGTCTCAAGAGCCTCCTCGAGCAGGTCGATCACATCCTACTGAGCCTCCGTGGCTTGGTCTCGGTCAAATGCCTTTACTATTGGGGCACCATGATCTAGGTCAGATGGCAACACTACTTTGACTCCGTATGCCAGGAAGAAAGGGGTGAACCCCGTAGACCGGTTTGGACTCATTCTTAGGCTCCAGAGGATCACTGGGACCTCTACAGCCCATCGTCTGACATACTTTTTGAGTCGGTTGAAGATGCAGGGTTTGAGTCCTTGGAGGACCATGCCATTGGCCCATTCAACCTGACTATTAGTACATGAGTGTCCGACCGAGGCCCAATCGATCAGGTTGTTGATGATACAGTTAGGGACACCAAACCAATATATGATGTTGAGGAAGAACTTGACCGCCTCTTCCGAGAGGATATTGGTGATGGGCTTCGCCTCTATCCACTTGGTGAACTTGTCCACCGCCATGAGTAGGTGAGTGAAGCCACCCGAGGCCTTTTTGAGGGGTCTAACCATGTCAAGGCCCTAGACCATGAATGGCCAGGTGATGGGGATGGTCTGAAGCTTCTACGCTGGTAGGTGAGTTTGCTGAGCATAGAACTGGCATCCTTCACACCTACGGACAACCTCCTCTGTGTCTTAGGGTGTAGTGGGCCAGTAGAAACCTTGGCGAAAGGCTTTCCCAACCAGCGACCTTGAAGCCACGTGATGTCCATAGATTCCTGTGTGGACTTCTAGGAGAAGCTATTTCCCCGGGTCGATCGGGATGCACTTCATGAGTACTCCCAACGGACTCTCTTTGTAAAGTTCATCACTAATGGCGACGAACATCATGGCACATCGAGCGACTCATCATGCTTTAGTTTTTCTAGTGGGAGGACTTCTTCGAGGATGTAGGCAACCAGCGGCTCTCTCTAGTCGGCTGGGTTGAGCGTCATCACGGTGGTGTGGCTTGTCAATGTTGCGATAGGAATATCAGGGCCTAAGACCCCAAGCGCCAGGTCGGGGTTGAATCACGTTGGAGCGCCAGAGCCCCTGAGCACTTGCTCAGGGTTGAGACACAATGAAGTTGGATCCTCTAGAATGCAGGCAGATAGCTCGTGGAAATCGTTGATGAAGACCCCATCTGGAGACCAAACCCACCTAGCAGCCAATTTCACGAGGAAGTCGGTGGCATCATTATCCTTTTGAGGGACATGATGCAGCTCGATCCCTTGAAACTTTCCCTCATGCTTGCGCACCTCTTGGCAGTATGCCACCATGAGAGGGCTTATGCACTAGGACTCCTTCAAGACTTGATCGATGACCAACTCTGAGTCACCACGGACATACGGCCGCATGGTGATGAGCTCGATGGCAATGCGCAGTCCGTTGATGAGGGTCTCATACTCCATGGCGTTGTTTGAAGCTAAAAAACAGAGATGAATCACATAGCGAAGCTTGCTCCCTTCTAAGTAGATTAGAGCCACTCTAGCCCCCGAGCCGGGCACCATGACCGACCCGTTGAAGTACATCATCCAGTACTCGTGGGTGACGTCTAGGGTCAGGAGCTAGACTTTCGTCCATTCAGCAATGAAGTCAACAAGATCCTATGACTTAATAGTGGTGCGTGGGACAAACCTGATGTCGTGGTGCATGAGGTTGAGATCCCACTTGGAGATTCGACCGGTGGCGTCGCGGTTACGGATGACCTCCCCAAGTGGGTACGCGGTGACGACCATGACCTCATGGTCGGTGAAGTAGTGTAGGAGCTTCTAGGTTGCCATCAGCACGACGTACAGAAGCTTTTGAACCCGGGGGTAGCAAATTTTGGCGTTGGTGACTACCTCACCAACGAAGTACACCGCTCGTTGGACCTTTAGGGGGTGTCCTAGCTCCTCCCTCTCAACGATGAGGGCGGCGCTCACAACATGGTTGCCTGCCATGATGTAGAGGAGGAGGGATTCTCCCCGTTTGGGAGCAACAAGGATTGGGGCCGACGTTAGTGATGCTTTGAGGCTTTCCAAAGCCTGTTGTGCCTCCTTTGTCTAGATGAATGTGTCTATCTTCTTGAGAAGTTTGTAGAGAGGCATGCCTAAAAGGTCCTAATATGGCTAGAGGGGGGTGAATAGCCTATTTAAAAATCTACAAATCAACTAGAGCAATTTGATTAGTGTGACAAATAGCATAATGCAAACTTGCTCTAGCTCTACAAGGGTTGCAAGCCACCTATCCAATAATTCTAGTTGCAATGATTACTTAGGCACATAAACTTGCTATATAACTACTCACTAAGAGCTCTCAACCTTGCTACTCTAAAGAGCTCAACTAGATGAATGATAATAATAAAGCAAGCTCTCAATTCTAATTACACTAAAGAGCTTGTATCAACTAGTTTGCAAGAATGTAAATAGGTGAGTAGGGTGATTATACCGATGTGTAGGGGATGAACCAATCACAAGATGAAGATTAAGCCAATCACCGGGAGAACGTAAAAGACAAGAGACAATCGATTTTCTCCCGAGGTTCACATGCTTGCCAACACGCTATGTCCCCGTTGTGTCGACCAACACTTGGTGGTTCAGCGGCTAAGAGGTGTTTCACAAATCTCGTCCACACGATAGGACACCGCAAGAACCGACCCACAAGTGAGGTAACTCAATGACACGAGCAATTTACTAGAGTTACCTTTCGGCGCTCCACCGGGGAAGGTACAACTCCGCTCACAATCACCGGAGACAACCATGAACAATCACCAACTCGTGCCGATCCTCCACCGCTGCACCAAGCCATCTAGGTGGTGGCAACCACCAAGAGTAATAAGCAAAATCCGCAGCGCAACACGAATACCAAGTGCCTCTAGATGCAATCACTCAAGCAATGCACTTGGATTCTCTTCCAATCTCATAAAGATGATGAATCAATGATGGAGATGAGTGGGAGTACTTTGGCTAAGCTCACAAGGTTGCTATGTCAATGAAAATGTGCAAGAGATGTTCCTTGAGCCGGCCATGGGGCTATAAATAGAGCCCCCATCAAATAGAGCCGTTATACCCCTTCACTGGGCAAATCGCGCTCTGACCGGACACTCCGATCATACTGACCGGACCCTAGACATAGCGTCTGGTCTACAGATGTAAGCCACATGTCATTCTGAGTTAAACTTGAGCTGCCAGATCACAACGGCTATTAACTGACCAGACACTTCGGCAAAAACTGACCGGACGCTGAACCACCAGCGTCCGGTCATTTACAGTAAGGGTCCAAATCTGGTTTTCTTTGATTGGACATGTCTGGTCCACCTTGATCGGACACAGACTAGCGTCCGGTGCTAAACCCTAGTCACTGTGTCACCATGTCAGTTTGACCGGACGTAGAAACCAGTGTCCGATGCATCTCAGGTCCAGCGTTCAGTGCAACACCGAAACTGGCGACCTCTCTGCTATGCCAGACCGGACGAGCCGGTCCACCCAAGACCAGCGTCCGGTCACTTACAGTGACCTCCAACTTTTCTGTCTAGGGCGCCGATGGCACGTCGGACTGTCCGCACTCTATGGGCGGACACTCCATCGGTGGAGTTTCTTACCCTTGCACCTAAACTTCACCACCCTTGATCAAATGTGCCAACCACCAAGTGTATCACCTTGTGCACATGTGTTAGCGTATTTTCACAAACATTTTCAAGGGTGTTAGCACTCCACTAGATCCTAAATGCATATGCAATGAGTTAGAGCATCTAGTGGCACTTTGATAACCGTATTCCGATACGAGTTTCACCCCTCTTAATAGTACGGCTATCAATCCTAAATGTGATCACACTCGCTAAGTGTCTTGATCACCAAAACAAAATGGCTCCTACATTTTATACCTTTGCCTTGAGCCTTTTGTTTTTCTCTTTCTTCTTTTCTAAGTTTAAGCATTTGACCATCACCATGCCATCACCATTGTCATGATCTTTGCCATTGCTTCATCACTTGGAGTTGTGCTACCTATCTCATAATCATCTTGATACACTAGGTTAGCACTTAGGGTTTCATCAATTAACCAAAACCAAACTAGAGTTTTCAATGCCCCACTCGCCTAGTCAAGAGATGAACCAGCTCAGGGCGGCCAAACAACCGGTGAGCCTCTGTACGCCATTGATGTTGCTTATAGGGCCCATGTTGGAGATGACCATGATTTTTTCGGGGTTGGCTTCGATGCCACACTCGGACATGATGTATCCAAGCAGCTTCCCCTTTGGAACCCCGAAAACACATTTTTCAGGATTCAATTTGATGCTGAACCTTCGAAGGTTTACGAATGTGGTCGCCAAGTTTGCAATCAGGTCACTAGCTTAAACCGTTTTCACCACTATGTCATCTACATAGATGGCGATTGCTAGTTTTTGCCGCTCAACTTGGTCAGGTTGGTCGGGTAGGTCAATTTGGTCGGTGAAGCATCGTTGCATGCACCATTGATAGGTGGCGCCAGCATTCTTTAGACCGAAAGGCATGGTTACATAGCAGTACGAACCATATAGGGTGATGAATATAGTAGCGACCTGGTCGGACTCTTTCATCACGATCTAGTGGTAGCCTGAGTAGGCATCCAGAAAGGAAAGGATTTTGCATCCTGAGGTGGAGTCGACTATCTGGTCTGAAAGGATCAAGATGCCCAAGAGGGGGGGTGAATTGGGCTAATTTTAAATTTCTTTGCAATAATTAAATCCTATGGTTAGCCCAATTAACCCCTTGTGCCTAGAAGGTGTTTCTAATTATTCTACCACACAAAAGACTTGCAACCTAAGTTCCAATCCTACTCTAGCATGGCAATTCTATGAATGTAAAGACAAGAATTGAATTGCTCAAAGTGAATAGAGAAGGCGGAACACGGTGATGTTTTGCTGAGGTATCGGAGAGTCGCCACTCCCCACTAGTCCTCATTGGAGCACCCACGCAAGGGTGTAGCTCCCCCTTGACCCGTGCAAGGACTAAGTGCTCTCTACGGGTTGATTCTTCGACACTCCATCGTGGTGAATCACCCACAACCGCTCACAACTTGAGTTGGGTCATCCACAAGCTCTCTAGATGATCACCAAGCTCCCAATTACCACCAAGCCATCTAGGTGATGGCGATCACCAAGAGTAACAAGCATGAACTCTCACTAGACCACGACAAGCTTAATGAGAAGGGTGGATGCACACTTTGCTACTCTTGATCTCACTAATGAGGGCTCTCTTTGGGATTCTCAAATCTCAATCACCTCACTAGGACCTTGCTTTTCTTGGCACTCTCTAAGGTGTTTCTCAGCTGTTGGAATGAGCAAAAGTACCCCCACATACAAGTGGAGGTGGTATTTATAACATGGGCTAAAAAACGAACCGTTATGTGCCTCTGCGGGGTGACCGGATGCTTTGGTCAGTACACCCCAAACCCTAATGTTTACAGTGTGACTGGACGCGTCTGGTCATGATTTTCCCTCTCTAGAACCTTACTAGAGTCGACCGGACGCTGGCCCTCAGCGTCCAGTTACTTCACCTCTTAGCGTCCGGTCGCACCAGACGATTTCACCTTGGTCAAATGAACTGACTGGACCCTGAGCCAGCGTCTGGTCACACCGGAGCCAGCGTCCGGTTAGTATTTGACCCTCCATTTCACTTCCAACTCTCGATCATATGTGAATGAAGTTTGCTCCATTGGATCTAAGGGCTGTTTTGGGCAACCTAGTGCTAGTTTTTAACAAGTGTGCACCACACCTACTCACTAGACTCACCTAGGTCAAGCTACCCATCCATACCCCCCTTAATATATGACCAAAAGAAAAACAAAGTCCTAAACTACTCTAAGTGTCTCTTCAACTCCAATCGACACTTAGAACTAGTCCATCCTTAACCTTGTCATCCATCCTTTGAAAACCAAAATGATTTCCATCATAGGGGCATGACCACCTTGATTGCCCAATCGATCTCCATTACCATGACCTCACTTAATTGCCTCTACAAAACACACGTTAGGTCACAGTAATCACATATTATCATTAATCCACTGAAACCCAACTAGGGGCCTAGATGCTTTCAATCTCCCCCTTTTGGTGATTGATGACAATACCACCTCGAGTATGTGAAAGATATGAGGTTTTTAACATGCTTGGTTCATATAAGCTTTTGGCATAAGAACAAATGTGTTAGGCAAGCTTATATGACCCAAGCCAACATGATGTACTCAAAAGATATGAAGTAAGCATGAGTAATAAGTAATAAGCTCATTTGCATCATCAGAGTAAAGCGTGGAAACAAAGCAAATGAGCATAACACAATTGATATGACATATAAAATAATTCAAGTAGAGAGCACCCATGTCATATATCATGATCACATAGATATCACTATCACATAAATATAGTAGTAACATGAATGCATAATGTATCACACACTAAAACTCCAAATGTAATAGATAATAAGCTACTAAGTAAGCTAAGCTTCCCTTAAATAGATGCTCCCCTAAGACTATCATACTCGAACTCCCCTCTCCCCCTTTGGCGTCAAACACCAAACCTAAGGATCAGTCGACAAGGCTGCAGTGGACGAGCTGAGCACTGAGGTATGAGACGGCTGGAACTAATTACCATCATCATCTGACCCTAAGCTCTGAGCTGTCTGACCCTCTATAGCTGGAAGCGATGCTGAAGCAGTCTGGGTCAGATCAGGAACTGGAGCTACTATAGGCTATGCTGGTATGACTGAAGCATCCGGCTCTAATGATGCCATTGAGGAAGGGAGCGTCTCTGTAGTCGCTGTGATAGGTGCAACTGTAGAAGGTCTTGGAACATGCAGGTATGGTGGAGTAGGCTACCCTATCAACTCGCTGAAGGTTGCTCCAAGACACCTGGAGACTGAAGTGTCTAGCACTAGTAGCGATGAGGTCTCAGCTGGTGTGAAGCCCGTTTGAAGAGGTGTGAACTGCAGGGCTATCACTGGCGAAGCAAAAATACTAGGACACCTGCTCTATGGGTGAAGCAAACTATACTGGTGGCTGTCCCGGACTCTAAAGCCACTAGGATGTAATGCTGGAGTCATCGAAGTGGTGGCAGGCTGACCAAGCTGGGGCTAAGGCTATGGCGGTGGGGCCCCAATCATTGTCACTACATGCTACATGAATCTGAGAATCTGCTGCTGCATGAGAAGCTACTACTGATGCATGGCCTGCTGCTATCTCTAGAACTCGTCTACCAAGTCTAAAACTGTGGAACGTAGCAGCGGTCTCCTGAGCCTGGCGTGCCTGGTCCTGCCTCATCCACTCAAGTATAGCAAGGAGAGCAGGGTCTATCTATGGGTAGGTGGCACTGAACTAGAGCTACCAGTCTCATGGTCATATCATCGTGGAGGCATCTGAGGAATGGGCTGGTAGTCATCATCAGAACTATCACTAGGGTCGCTCACGACCATCCCCTCCTATTGAGCAAGCTGCTCCTCCTCTGTAGCTACAATAACCCTTGATAATATAATCCTACTGAGCTACAGACTCTGGCACATCAAGACAATGACATGGCTGGCTAGGTTCCTGTGGCGTGTTGTGACGGATCATCTTAGTCATGTTGTATGCAGGAAATTCCGTCGTAGCACCACTGTACTCAGCAAGCATCTCTAGTGGCCTCACAATAACTGCCCTATGAATAAGAAAAGTGATCCAGTGAGCATATGGTAGCTGCCTACTACCTCTGAAGCCCTCTATAATAGTGTCCTCTATCTCTGACAGAAGAAGATCCCAGATGTCAAATACTGTCTACTGCATCAGAGAGTTGATGAGCCACAACTGTATGCGAGTCAAGCCCTCATGATACCCCATCCTCAGAAGCAATGTCCTCCTCATGATAGCCTCAAGCACGTGAGTAGTAGGAGTAAGATCACTGGGGTTCCTGCATGACCCCTCGCCAAAGGGCTCTGTGAAGCAGTGACGAACCAAATCCATAAGGGGCACCATACCGCCATGAGGGCATCTAGGAGGCGTTGTCTGTCCATAGCAAACCTCATGTAACCTAACAGGCTGCTCCTGAAGCCTGAGTATCTCCCTAACCCTAGTGCTCGTTAGCCGGTAGTCTCTACCTCTGAATGCAAAATGAATATAGTTATGCTGCGGGTCAATCTAGAGAGTAGCATAGAACTATCGAACCCAAGATGGAACATACAGGCCTATCCATCCGATTAGATCTATCAGCCCTAGTAAATAGGATAGATACGGGCGAATGTGCTCTCCAGCTGCTGCTACTATAGACTCTATGTTGCACATCCTCTGTGATCTGAATACTGCTCCACTATTAAGATAGGCAATATAGAAATCCTCCTGGAGTGGTGTGTAGAAGCCCTCTGATGCTCTCTCATCCCTCCTGGGTGGAAACCACACCTCAAAGTCCACGAACCTCAGCTGCTACACCTACTTGGCCATGGTGGCCCTTAGGTCAAGATGGGTCACTAGAGGCAGACCCTGTGGTCTAGGCGATGGATGAGAACCCCTCCACTGAGTTTCTGCCCTCAGTGTGACTGGTGCATGGGTATGACCAGAGTGGCGTAACAATGGCTGAGGTGCTGGCTCTGTCTCCTCGGCCTACTCACCCTCCTGAGTCTGCTGTGCTGGCTATGCCTCCTGAGTCTACTCTGCTGCCTGTGGCTACTGCTGTGACTCCCCTGAGGCTGACCCTCATCAATGGAAACATGCCATCCTCCAATCATGAGAGTCCCAGCTGGACCACCATGAAGGCGCTCAACTCGCTCAAGTGTAGCCCTCGCTTCTGGTGAAAGATGATCTACGATCTGGACTCCACTGCGAGCACCTCGTCTCTCGGCACGCTCTGTGGCCTCTACAACTGCGGCGGCTCTCGCTGTCTCTGCATCTAGGTACTTGTGCTTCTTTGTTGCAGTCTTCTTTGTTACCTTGCCTTTTGGATCTGTAGGCAAGCGAGGCAGACGCCTCGGATCCTCATCACCTGGACCACCTCCGGCATTCTTGACACAAGCCATCTGACAAGGACTGCTGCCTCTAACAAAGATCAACTGCCACTGACACTTTCGAGGCTTGGCCTCGATCCGTACTCGTGAGCTTGGCCCTGAGTTGACTAACAACTGCAAATATGACCTCAACGGAACCGACTCGCTACACGATAGAATAGATAGGATATACAAATAATTTTAATTATTCATCTAGAGATACAAAACCCTAATAGAGCAAGCAATTAGGTACGAAAATGAAACGCGGGCTTGCTACCTAGCGAACCGATGAATCGATGAGAAGAGGTACGAATGGGGAACCATCGGATCAGCTAGGGCTACGCGATGCACAGTGAATCGATAGCAAGGGTTCAGAGCGGGCACTGGAGGCTCTCCGGCAATGGATTAGTCAGCACTGTAGCTAGGGTTGGCGCTAGGTAGTGGCTGGCGTAGGGAGGCGGCGCTGCGGTGGTGCACGAGAATGGCGGCGTGGCGGCTTGGCACGAGCGCGGCAGCTCGGCGTGGGCGTGGTAGTGCAGGTAGGGCGCGACGGCGAGCGGCGATGCGGTGGTGCACGGGCTCGGCAGAGGATGGCGTGGTGAAGCTTGCTGCGCGGCTAGGGCTCGGGAGCCTGGGCACGGCAGCATGGATAGGCAACAAAGTCGGCGTGGGTAAGGGGCTAGGTCAGGGTGATGCTCGATTATAAAGGGGTCCCCCGCGGGATTGAATAGGAAACGAAGAAAGAGTTTGCAATCCGCATGATTCCAATTGACCAGACGCTCCGGTGGCAGCGACCGGCCGCTGCCACCCAGCGTTCGGTCGATTCTAGAGAGGTCCAATTCCTTTGAAATCGCGATCGGATGCATCCGGTGGACACCGATCGGACACAGCCAGAGTCCGATCAATACAGCCTTCATCTTCTCCACACGACCGAACGCTGAAATGCCTTCTGACCGGATACTGAAAGGCAGGGTCTAGTCACTCCTTCGCAGCAAGTTCACCTCTTGTGAACTGACTAGATGCTGGACTTTAGAGTCCGGTGCAGCGTCCGGTCACTCTTTTTCCAGCAAATCTTCAAAGTTCTTTGTGCTGCCTATTCCCAATCAAGTCCCAACTTAAATAAGATCCAAATAAACACCAATTATGACTGATGTGAGTGACCTCTCTCAAACCCTCAAATTTTTTTTCAAAATATTTTGCCTTAGGCTATAATTCTTTTTAAGAAAATAGGCAATAAGAGGGCAATTTGAAGACAAACGACAAAACAACATTCATGCATATACAATGCAATACTTGTAAGTAAATGTAGTTGCTTGTCAAGTTTGATCCAAGGTTAAGCATCTTCACACGCTTTTCGGTGGTTATCTTAACCATGTTAGACAAGCCATATATGCATTACAAAACATTAAACATGTTGTATATTACAATGCAATGCAAGGGACAACATAAGTTCATTATTTAGTGAAGTTACTAAAATCAAGCACATTGAGCTCATTCCGCAATCTACAAAATGTTGCCTCATCTAGCGGTTTAGTGAAGATATACGCCAATTGATCCTCGGTCCTTACACCTTCTAGTGATATATCATTCTTTGCAACATGATCTCTAAGAAAGTTATGGCGAATATCTATGTGCTTTGTGCGAGAGTATTGAACCAGATTATTTGCAAGTTTTACCGTACTTTCATTGTCACACAAAAGAGGTACCTTTTCTAGAACTACTCCACAGTCTAGCAAAGTTTGTTTCATGTAAAGTATTTGTGCACAACAAGCACCCGCGACAATGTATTCCGCTTCGGCAGTGGACAAAGCCACACTATTTTGCTTCTTGGAGGACCGAGATACAAGTGATCTACCAAGCAAATGGCACCCTCCGGATGTGCTTTTTCTATCAACTTTGCATCTAGCATAATCCGAATCGGAATAGCCAATTAATTCAAATCTAGCTCCTTTGGGATACTAAAGGCCAATGCTTGGTGTGTGCTTAAGATACCTAAGGATTCTTTTTATGGCAATTAAATGAGTTTCCTTAGGATTAGCTTGAAATCTAGCACACATACACACACTAAACATGATGTTGGGCCTAGATGTGGTTAAATATAACAAGCTACCAATCATAGAGCGGTAGAGAGTTTGATCAACCTTGTTACCTCCCTCATCTAGGTCAAGATGTCCATTAGTTGGCATTGGTGTCTTGATTAGCTTACATTCATCCATCTTGAATCTCTTGAGAAGGTCTTTTGTATATTTCTCTTGAGAGATGAAGATCCCTTCTCTCATTTGCTTGACTTCAAAACCAAGAAAGAATGTAAGCTCTCCAATCATTGACATCTCGAACTCCTTTGACATCAATTCACCAAACTCTTTGCAAGAATCTTCATTTGATGATCTAAAGATGATATCATCAACATTCACTTGACAAATGAAGATATGCCCATCAAGCTTCTTGGTGAATAGTGTGGTGTCGACCTTCCCAATGGTGAAGCCCTTCTCAATGAGAAAGTCCCGAAGGCGCTCATACCAAGCTCTTGGGGCTTGCTTAAGCCCATATAATGCCTTGGACAACCTATAAATATGATTAGAATATCTAGGGTCTTCAAACCCGGGAGGTTGATCAACATAGACTAGTTCATTAATAAAGCCATTTAAAAATGCACTTTTCACATCCATTTGATATAGTTTCATATCATGATGAGATGCATATGCAAGGAGGATACGAATGGCTTCTAGTCTTGCAACCAATGCAAAGGTCTCTCCAAAATCTAAACCTTCAACTTGAGAGAACCCCTTTGCTATTAGTCTTGCCTTGTTCCTCACAACAACACCTTGATCATCTTGCTTGTTCTAGAATACCCACTTTGTTCTAATGACTCTTGCACCTTTTGGCCACTCTTCAAGAGTCCACACTTCATTGCTGGTGAAGTTGTTCAACTCTTCATGCATGACATTTATCCAATCCAGATCTTGAAGAGCTTCTTCAACCTTAGTAGGCTCAAAGCAAGAGACAAAAGAGTGATGAGCAATAAAGAAGCAAGTTTTTGTGAGCGAGTCATTACACCCTTTGATGGACTCCCTATGATGAGATCTTATGGATGATCTTGTAGTAGAGGTATATTTCTTCTATTGACCACTTGAGGAGAAGGTTGTGGAGCATCAACATCTTGTGCTTGTACCACCATTTGCTCATGGGAGACATGAGTGTCTTCATTTTCTACTCTCCCATCTTTTTCACCATCTTGTGGCACATTTGATAAAAGAAGGTGGATCAATCACTTATACATCATCTTCATCATCTTTAGGCTTGATGTCTCTAACTGAAATGTTCTTCATAGCCTCCCTCAATGGTTCATCACCTACCTCATCAAGATTCTCATGTGCTCCTTGGAAGCCGTTAGATTCATCAAATTCCACATCATATGTTTCTTCAACCAAGCCGGTGGCATGATTAAATACTCTATATGCTTTGGACTTTGATGAGTAACCAACAAGAAAACCAATATCACAACGTCTTTGGAACTTCCCTAGGTGTTGTTGCTTCTTGTAGATGTAGTATTTGCAACCAAACACCCTAAAGAAGGAGACGTCTGGCTTCTTCCCATTGAGCAACTCATAAGGTGTCTTGTCAAGGAACTTTTGAAGGAATAGGCGGTTGGATGCATAGCATGCGGTGTTGATAGCTTCCGCCCATAGAGCTTTGGGGGTGTTGTACTCATCAAGCATTGTTCTTGCAAGAATGATCAATGTCCGGTTCTCCCTCTCAACTACACCATTTTGTTGAGGAGTATATGTTACGAAGACCTCATATTTGATTCCAACTTCATCACAATAAGCTTCTATATTTGTGTTGTCAAATTCCTTCCCATTGTCACTTCTTATCTTCTTTAGCTTCACTTTAAATTCATTTTGAGCTCTCTTGGCAAACTTCTTGAAGCAAGATGCAACTTCGGATTTGTCATGAAGGAAGAATACCCATGTATACCTTGAATAATCATCAACAATCACAAGACAATAAAGATTTCCTCCCAAACTCTTGTATGTTGTTGGTCCAAATAAGTCCATATGAAGGAGTTCTAGCACTCTTGTGGTTGACATGAAAGCTTTGGTTGGATGAGTATTTGCAACTTGCTTGCCGGCTTGACATGCACTACAAAGCTTGTTCTTCTCAAACTTCACATCCTTCAACCCTCTCACTAAATCATTCTTCATTAGCTTCTTGAGTGAGCTCATCCCAACATAAGCAAGTCTTCTATGCCATAGCCACCCAAGTGTTGTTTTGGTGAATAGGCAAGTCTTCAAGTTTGCATCTTCGGAGGCGAAGTCCACTAGATATAGGTTGTTGTATCTAAATCCTTTGAATATCACTTGTTCATCATCTTTCTTAGATACAACAACTTTCTTCTTGGTAAACAAGCATTGGAAGCCAAGATTACACAATTGTTCAATGGATAGCAAGTTGAAACTCAATGAAGCAACATATAGCACATTGGAGATGGAATGATCATTTGATATTACCACTTTGCCCAATCCTTTAACCTTGCCCTTTGAGTTATCTCCAAATGTGATTCTTTCTTATCCATCTACTTCTTCATCTAGTGAGGTGAACATACGAGGATCACCGGTCATATGTTGTGTGCAACCACTATCAATAACCCAATGACTTCCACCGGTCTTGTAGTTTACCTACACACAAGAGATCAAGCTTTAGGAACCCAAACTTGTTGAGGGCCCTTCACCTTCTCAACAAGTGACTTAGCAACCTAAATTTTCTTAGGCCTATTCTTGTTGGGAGGTCCTAAGAACATGACTTTCATTTTCTCACTTGAATCCTTTCTAAGCATGTAATGAGCATTGAAGGCAAAAGGTCTAGCATGCTTGGGCAAAGGTTGTGGTGGTGGAGTTTAACACTCATGAGCAAAGTGGCCTTCTTGTCCACACTCAAAATATTTCTTTGGCTTTGGCTTTTGTTGTTGTTGAGCTTGAGCCTTCTTCTCTTTGTTTGCCATGTACCCAATGCCACTTCTATCCATCTTCATGACGGTGTTCATTAGTAGCTCACTTTGAATCTAGTAAACTTGCTCAATCCAATCTTGAGATGCTCTTTCTCCAACTTGAGTTTCTTATTCTCTTCCTTAAGAGCATCATTGTCCTTCTCTTCCATGAGCTTCTCATTCTCAAGGATCAAGTCACCATCATGATCAAGAGTTTCTAGCACAATAGTATTGTGGCTTTGATTTCTTCAAGATCTTTCTTGAGCTTTGCATTGTCATTCTTGAGCTTGACAAACTTATCATAATCATCGGCCTCAACCACTTGCTTGCCCTTTCTACTAGACCTTTGCTCAATGCTCTCAATGATCAAGTCATCACATGATGTAGCTATATCAATCTTAACAATATGGTTAGTAGCATCATGTGGCTCATTGGATAGAAATTCTTGAGCTATGACAAGATTATCATGATTAATCTTAAGAGTTGTATATTCTTCTTTTAGCTTGTTGTGGCTAGTGTGAGCTCTTTGTGCACCCACTCAAGTTTATCATGTTTATCTTTAAGCTCTTTCTTAGAAGATTTGAGCTCCTTGAGTTTGGATGACATAGCATCATTTGCTTCTCTAAGCTCAACACTAGCCTTTTCCGCTATATCACATTTTGCTAAAAGTGAATCATTTTTAGCCTCAAGCTTTTCATTCTTAGCTCTAGTCTTTATAATGATCTTAGTGTATTGTTTGAGCAATCTATCAAGATCAAGATCATCATAAGAAGGTGATTCATATTCATCATCATCACTATCGCTATCATCATTACTAGCATGTTCATCACCACTAGCATGTTCATCACCACTACTATCATCATTTGATACCTTGCGTTCACCCTTGGCCATAAGGCATAGGTGTGTAGAGGATGATGGCGGTGGTGGCAGTGAAGATGATGAAGAGTCAATAACAATAGCGGCCACCTTCTCGTTGTCACTATCATCATCGGATGATCCACTAGATGGATCAATGTTCGTGAGCCAATCACCGACGATGTAAGCCTTTCCACTCTTCTTCTTCTTGTGGAAGTCCTTCTTTTTGCCATCTCTCTTCTTATATGGCTTGTTCTTTTTCTTCTCATCTTCATCTTCATTGCTTGAGTCATCTTTCTTGCCCTTGTTCTTGTTTTTGAACTTGTCTTTCTTAGGCTTGGTGCATTGGTGTGCTAGATGACCAAGTTCTCTACAATTGTAGCAATCCATCTCAGAGATTGGCTTCCTTCTAGAGCTTGTGAAGAACTTCTTCTTCTTGCCATTGAACTTGATACCACTCTTGTTGAGCTTCTTTAGCATCTTGGTGGTTTTCTTCACCATGAGAGCAAGGCTTGCATCATCAAATTCATCATCACTTGAGCTCTCATACTCAAGCCTTGCTTTGCCCTTTTCTTGGCTAGCTTTGAATACTAAATCTTTTTCTTTCTTCTTTGTAGAGGATGACCATCTTGAGGTGTGATGTGCATGTACATCTCATGAGCATTGATCTTTCCCAAGATTTGTGTCGGTGTAGCGGTGGAAAGATCACCTTGATGTAGCACGGTCACAATATGCCCATATTTATCAATGGGGAGGACACTCAAGATCTTTCTTACAACATCGGTTGCATTTGAGTGAGTCCAAGCTCATTGACTTCCTCTACAAGAACATTCAAACGTGAATACATCTCATATCACATTCTTTAGGAAGCATTTCAAAAGAGTTGAGCTTTTTCATGATAAGATGATAGCGTTCCTCATGCTCACTCTTAGTTCCCACATGGAGCGCACAAACGTCCGACCATAGTGCATGGGCATCTTTGTGGTTCCTTACCCGATTGAACACATCTTTGCAAATGCCTCTAAAGATGGTGTTTCGAGCCTTTGCATTCCACTTCTCGTAATTCACCTCATCGCCTTGTAGGTGAGTAGCATCCTGAGGTTTTGGGAAGCCTTGTGAGGCGGCTCTAAGTATACCAGCACCTAGAGCTTCTAGATACGCCTCCATGCGAATTTTCTAATAAGGAAAATCATCTCTCTCAAAGATAGGAGAAGGTCCATCCCCGTGAGACATCTTGCTCTAGGCGGTTAAGCCTAAATACATGAGCACGTGGCTCTGATACCAATTGAAAGGATCAAGATGCCCAAGAGGGGGGTGAATTGGGCTAATTTTAAATTTCTTTGCAATAATTAAATCCTATGGTTAGCCCAATTAACCCCTTGTGCCTAGAAGGTATTTCTAATTGTTCTACCACACAAAAGACTTGCAACCTAAGTTCCAATCCTACTCTAGCATGACAATTCTATGGATGTAAAGACAAGAATTGAATTGCTCAAAGTAAATGCTCAAAGTGAATAGAGAAGGAGGAACGCGGTGATGTTTTGCTGAGGTATCGGAGAGTCGCCACTCCCCACTAGTCCTCGTTGGAGCACCCGCACAAGGGTGTAGCTCCCCCTTGATCCGCGCAAGGATCAAGTGCTCTCTATGGGTTGATTCTTTGATACTCCGTCGTGGTGAATCATCCACAACTGCTCACAACTTGATTGGGTCATCCACAAGCTCTCTAGATGATCACCAAGCTCCCAATCACCACCAAGCTGTCTAGGTGATGGTGATCACCAAGAGTAATAAGCACGAACTCTCACTTGACCACGACAAGCCTAATGAGAAGGGTGGATGCACACTTTGCTACTCTTGATCTCACTAATGAGGGCTCTCTTTGGGATTCTCAAATCTCAATCACCTCACTAGGACCTTGCTCTTCTTGGCACTCTCTAAGGTGTTTCTCAGCTGTTGGAATGAGCAAAAGTACCCCCCACATATGAGTGGAGGTGGTATTTATAACATGGGCTAAAAAACGAACCGTTATGTGCCTCTATGGGATGACCGGACGCTCTGGTCAGTACACCTCGAACCCCAGTATTTACAGTGTGACCGGACGCTGGCCAGCATCCGGTCAGCACTGACCGGACATGTCCGGCCATGATTTTCCCTCTCTGGAACCTTACTGGAGTCGACCGGATGCTGGCCCTCAGCGTCTGGTCACTTCACCTCTCAGCGTCCGGTCGCACCAGACAATTTCACCTTGGTCAAATGAACTGACAGGACCCTAAGCCAGCGTCCGGTCAGTATTTGGCCCTCCATTCACTTCCAACTCTCGATCATATGTGAATGAAGTTTGCTCCATTGGATCTAAGAGCTGTTTTGGAGCTACCTAGTGCTAGTTTTAACAAGTGTGCACCACACCTAACTCACTAGACTCACCTAGGTCAAGCTACCCATCCATACCCCCCTTAATAGTACGGCTAAAAGAAAAACAAAGTCCTAAACTACTCTAAGTGTCTCTTCAACTCTAATCGACACTTAGAACTAGTCCATCCTTAACCTTGTCGTCCATCCTTTGAAAACCAAAACGATTTCCATCATATGGGCATGACCACCTTGATTGCCCAATCGATCTCCATTACCATGACCTAACTTAATTGCCTCTGCAAAACACACGTTAGTCACAGTAATCATGTATTGTCATTAATCACCGAAACCCAACTAGGGGCCTAGATGCTTTCATGGTCTATGCGAGGTAAATGAAAATGGTCCTTTGGATACGCCTTGTTGAGGCCAATATAATCAACACACATTCTCCATTTCCCATTCTTGTTTTTCACAAGAATAGGATTAGCTAGCCAGTCAAAGTGGTATACCTCTTTGACAAATCCGGCTGCCAAAAGTTTTGCGATCTTCTCGCGTATGGCCCTGCGCCTCTCATCGTCAAAGCGATGTAGGCATTGCTTGGTGGGCTTTGAGCCTGGGATGACACATAGTGCATGCTCAGTGACCTCCCTCGGTATGCCCAACATGTCAGAAGGTTTCCACGTGAAGACATCGTGATTTGTGCGTAGGAAGTCGGCGAGCTCGCTTTCCTATTTGGCTAGGAGCATGGTCCTGATCCGCACCATCTTGGTCAGGCTGGTAGGGTTGATCCCCACTACCTTGGTTTCCTCAGTCAGATGGAAGGCACTCGAGGAGGTCTACTAGTTGTGGTTGGGGACTACTGGAGTCACCGAATTCCCAAGCTTCGGGAGCTCGGTGGAGTTGATGACGACAGTGGCGAGCTCGTAATGCTTGCGGTTGCACGTGTTGGCGTGCAAGAAAGTGCTACCTATGGTGATGGTGCTGTTCGGCCCCGACATCTTTAGATTGAGGTAGGTGTAGTTGGGGATCATCATGAACTTGGCGTAGCTTGGCCGCCCCAAGATGGCATGGTTGGACCCTAGAAAGTCCACTACTTCGAAGGTTAGGACCTCCAAGCAGAAGTTGGTGAGGTCGCCAAATATGATGGGCAGGTTGATCTACCCGAGTGGGTATGCCTGCATCCCTAGGATCACGCCATGGAAAGGAGAGCTCATTGGGTGGAGCTCTGACTAGGGATACGCATGGCGTCGAGGGTGTCGACGTAGAGAATGTTGAGACTGCTGCCTCCATCCATCAATGCCTTGGTGAGGCGCTTCTTGCGGACGATGGGGTCGACGATGACCGTGTAGCAACCTAGTCAGGCAATGTGGGAAGGATGATCTCTCTAATCAAAAGTGACCGGGGAGTCCGACCAGCTAAGGAAAGAGGGGATGGCCGACTCGGTGGCGCATGCCTCTCTATAGCGTACCTTGTGCTGGCGCTTGGCGTGGACTGCATCGGATTCTCCAAAGATCATGAGGCATTCCTTGGGGTCAGGGAAGCTGTCTCCATCCTTACCCGCTGTGCCTCCCTTCTTGCCCATGTCCTCCTTACCTTTCCATTCCTTTGGCTTGCAGGCTCGCCACAGAAAGCATTTAAGGAGCTCGCAGTCCTTGTAGAGGTGCTTGACGGGGTATGCGTGGTTGGTGCATGGACTCTCCATGAGCTTGTCAAAGTGGTTGGGCTAGCCCTGCTGGGTTGGCCGGTCGGCATCGATCCTTCTTGTTCTTCTTGCCCTTTTGTGTGGAGGGGCACTCGCCTTGGTCCTCACGCTTGGCCTTGCTCCTGTCCCGACCACTGCTGAAGACCGCCCCAACCGCCTCCTCGCCAGAGGCGTGGTTCATGGCGATGTCGAGTAGGTCGCAAGTGGTATGGGGCTTCACACAGCCACGTCGACGACATCAGGGAGTTGTACTACTTTGAGAACCTATGGATGTAATCCTGTAGGGACTCATTAGGCTCTTGCTGATAGCTCTTGAGGTCCCAAGAATTCCTAGGATGGACATATGTCCCCTAAAAATTTCTGACGAAGACCCTCTTGAGATTCGCCCAGTCACGGATGCTATCGGGTGGAAGGAATTCGAGTCATGCTCGAACATGCTCCCCCATGTAGATGGGGTGGTACTAGATGAATTAGTCATCATCCACTCCTCCGGCTCGGCAGGCAAGCCAAAAGTCTTCGAGCCATATACCGGGGTTCGTCTCCTCGGTGTACCTAGCGATGTTGGTAGGCGGTCGGAAGCGTTGTGGGAATGGAGCTTTTTGTATGCGGCGACCAAAGCGTCATGGCCCTAGGCCATCCGGGCTAGGGCTCTGATCATTCAGTCAACCACCATAGCTAGGGTGTGTGTCCTCAGACTCCTCGATGGTCAGGCTAGGGCTCGCGTTGCCTGCTCTCGCCGCCATCCGGTGGACGTCATTATCATGCCAGGTGTGGCGTCGATGGTTGATGACGCTATGAGCACCATGGTTTGGCTTGAGCCATTTGCGCATAGGTGGTCAGTGTAGAGTGGGTGTTAGGTGGGCTATGGTGCAGTCGTGGTCTCTTGCTCCACGCCCGGCCACTGCTGTAGTGAGTGGATGGAGCGATTCGACTGGTGTGGCCCTAGTCCCCTAGTTGGGCAAAAGTCCATGAGCTAGTGTCGTGACACGGAGCTCTCCGCCTGCTGAATGGCGGCGGTCTCCACCAGCACCCAAAGGTTTCAATGGATTGCCTGCTCTAGGGGGTCGGCAGGCTCAGGGAGGCCACATAGAAGCAACGATGTTCTGGCTAGCCTGAGCAAACTAAGGGGGGTTGTCCCCTCCGTCCAATATGTTATACTAGACCTGACGAGCACAACCCCGAGCACCGCTCGCTAGGTTGCGCGCATCTGGCGTAGCGTGCTGCGCCAAGTGCGCTGGTGCAGGTGTTGGTTGGCTCTGTCACTTTTGTCGTAACTCCTCATCATGCTCTTGTGCATGTGCTAGGGCCTACGCTCGAGGGCCTAGAGGGGTGTGAGTCTGCAGAGACTCCACCACCTTCGGTAGTCGTCCTAGGGCGCCCGCCATAGCACACTCCTGGGACAAAGGGTGGCCAGGTGCCATGACATCGTCGATGTTGGAGCCGTCGCTTTTGATCTCATCATCAACGAGGTCATGGAAGGAGGTGGGGGCATAGCCCACCATCCACATGAACTCGTACATGAGAGGGGGTAGCGTCAGCATCCTTCAGAGCCCCCGCACGCATGTGTCCACGGGGGACGCAAAACCATAGGGGAACCAGTCTCACGGTAGTCGCGGTGGGGACAACGGGGTCCCTCTGAAGAGTCGGCGGAAGGTGTTAAATAGTGAGTAAAGAACAATATGTACATCACTCATCATGGAGTTTGAGCCTAGCATGGGCTTGAGGCGAAGCGTGAGTGTCTCGATGTTATGGCCGTCGAGTGGCCCGGGGCCGGTGGAGGGCGCTCCTCTGCTAGTAGGTGCTGGGACAAGAGGTGGAGTACGTCGAGCTGGTCGGCGATGAAGTCCAAACTCTCAAAGAGGAAGGTCTGGAGTGGCACGAAGATGGGAGGAACCCACATCCCAGCAAGTGGGAGCGTGGGAAACTCTAGCGAGCCAAAGCGAATCGTATCACTCGAGCCTGCCATGCCAAAGATGATGGAAAGGTGGGCCATCCGATGACCAAAAGCATGAACGCATGATGTCTTCCCCATAGACAGCACCAACCGTCGGTGTGAAATGTGGCCAACAAGTAAATATTTATAGTTTTGCCATGCGTTATGATCGAATATGGCCTAGCACTCAATGACATAGGATTTATACTAGTTTAGACAATAGGCCCTACATCCAATTGAGGTCAGTCAGTGACTTTATTCCTAAGCCTAGTTGCCTAAAGTTTGTTGTGGGGTTACAAATGAGTAAGGAATGAGAAGGGGGTGTTAGAGGCCCGGTCGGACTCTAATCTAAGTGGACAAGAGTGATGGGTGCTCAAACGTGCACTAAGTATTAGAGCGTATGCTCTGTGTGTGTTTGAGCTTATCAGCTATTAAGAGTGTGTAGACTATGTAGCTATCGAGTCCTCGAGTCATTGTGTCGTTGAGTTCTCGAGTCATAGAGTCTTCGACCCCTCGACCTTTTTTCAGAGGAGAGAGCGCATCCCCTTTTATAGATGAAGGGGATGGCCTTACAAGTCAAAGACAGAAGTCTTTGAGCCCTCGACCTTTTTTTAGAGGAGAGAGCGCATCCCCTTTTATAGATGAAGGGGATGGCCTTACAAGTCAAAGACAGAAAGGGAGAGAGTGTGTACGTGTGCTACCTAGTCTTGTTGCCCATGCCATCGGGTATGAGATGGTCGCCATCGCCCATCTTACTGTTCATGCTCTGTTGTATCTGATAGGCTGCACAATATTTGCCTGGTACGACAAATGATGGCGCCCACAATACTATTTATGCCCTGACACGTCTGGCAGGCTCTACCGTGTTCGTTTGGTACGACAAACAACGGCGCCCACAATATTGTTTATGCTCTGACGCGTCTGGTAGGCTCTATCGTGTTCACCTGGTATGCCCCGATGGTACCATCCTGCAGGTGCGCAAGGCATGATAGGGTACGGTCCTTAGTATTTAAAAGGTTCTAATGGCTAGAGGGGGGTGAATAGCCTATTAAAAATTTCTACAACAACACTTAACAAATCAGTTAGACAATTATGAGGTGAAGCGAGTGTTGCGCTAGCCTACTAAAAATGCAAACCACCTACCACAATTCTAGTTTATGTAGTTTCTATCCACACAATAACTATGTCACTACACTAAGTTAGTGTGCTCTCAAATGCTAACTAAAGAGCCACACTAACCAAACTAACAAGCTCTCACAACTAGCTACACTAAAGAGCTTGACAACTAGTTTGCGATAATGTAGAGAGTGAGCAAGATGGTTATACCGCCGAGTCGAGGAGTGAACCAATCAATCACAAGAATGAATACCAATGAAGACCAATCACCTCGGAATCAAATGATGGCATAATGATTTTTTACCGAGGTTCACTTGCTTGCCGGCAAGCTAGTCCTCGTTGTGGCGATTCACTCACTTGGAGGTTCATGCGCTAATTGGCATCACATGCCAAACTCTCAATAGGGTGCCGCACAACCAACATAAGATGAGGATCACACAAGCCACGTGCAATTTACTAGAGTACATTTTGGCTCTCCGCCGGGGAAAGGCCAAGAACCCCTCACAATCACCATGATCGGAGTTGGAGACAATCACCAACCTTCGCTCGATGATCCTACTGCTCCAAGTCATCTAGGTGGCGGCAACCACCAAGAGTAACAAGTGAATCCCGCAACAAAACACGAACACCAAGTGCCTCTAGATGCAAACACTCAAGCAATGCACTTGGATTCTCACCCAATCTCACAAAGATGATGAATCAATGATGTAGATGAGTGGGAGGGCTTTGGCTAAGCTCACAAGGTTGCTATGTCAATGCAAATGACTAAGAGTATGATCTTGAGCCGGCCATGGGGCTTAAATAGAAGCCCCCATAAAATAGAGTCGTTGTACCCCTTCACTGGACACAACACGGGGTGACCGGATGCGCCGGTCATATTGATCGGACGCTGGACCCCAGCGTTCGATCATGCGATGCACACCACGTGTCCCCTCTCTTCAAATACTGAGCGCTCGATCCCAACGGTCAAGTGATGACCGAACGCGCTGCTATGAAGTGATCGGACGCTGGACCTCAGCGTCCGGTCGTTTCTAGTAAGCATCCAGAAATGAGAAATCATGATGCTCGACCGGACTCACCCAGCGTCTGGTCACTCGATGTCTCCTCTGTGCACTGCCACGTCAGCGGGACCAGACGCAACCCTCTAGCACCCGGTCACTAAGTGACCCAGCATCTGGTCAAAGACCGATGCCAGCGTCTTCGCTGCTTCTACTAACCGGACGCGCTGGTCCTTCTGATACCAGCGTCCGGTCACTTATAGTGACCTCGGTCTTTTCTGTATAGGGCGTCGGTGGCACCATCGAACTGTGCGCACTCTATGGGCGGACACTCTACCGGTGAAGTTCCTAACCCTTGCTCAAATGTGCCAACCACCAAGTGTATCACCTTGTGCATATGTGTTAGCATATTTTCATAAATATTTTCAAGGGTGTTAGCACTCCACTAGATCCTAAATGCATATGCAATGAGTTAAAGCATCTAGTGGCACTTTGATAACTGCATTTCGATACGAGTTTCACCCCTCTTAATAGTACGACTATCGATACTAAATGTGATCACACTCACTAAGTGTCTCGATCACCAAAACAAAATGGCTCCTATGATTTATACCTTTGCCTTGAGCCTTTTATTTTTCTCTTTCTTCTTTTTAAGTCCAAGCACTTGATCATCACCATGGCATCGCCATCATCATGTCATGATCTTCATTTGCTTCACCACTTGGAATGTGCTACCTATCTCATGATCACTTGATAAACTAGGTTAGCACTTAGGGTTTCATCAATTCACCAAAACCAAACTAGAGCTTTCAGTATTGTGGTTGACTTGAGCGCCTTACCTTATCTGCTCTGCCTACTCCTGGGCCCACATCGAGTGGACGTCCTCGGTCGGTCATTCCTAGTCGGTCCCGACCGTGTCGGTCAGGGAAGAGCAGCGAGCAAAGGTCTGGCTTATTCTTGGTCCGAGGAAGGGGGTTGGAGTCGAACTGCAGACCCACTACGGCCAGGCCTTTCGGTCGCACCTCCAATTAGATCTCCTAGCCGGAGGTGCCGGTCAGGGACCGGATCATGGCCTTGGCCTATCATTGTGTATCTGGGTCGGCCCAGGCACGTGCTGTTGCTGCGCCGCCTGCTGAGCCGAGTTTTGTAGGGAAGCGGGTCCATTGGGGACTCTGGATTTATGAATCCAACATATATACTTTTTTCTAAAATACTATTTGATGTTCAACTTATTTCAGGCAAATGTGAGCACCACACATCAAGTCAAGGATTTTAACTTGGGTGAACAGGTTCCACCACAATCAACCCAACTAGTTGGACATGGCTTAGTTCATATTCTATTTGTCAACTCTGAGGTCTTTTTATGATATGTCCATCACATGCTCATGTATTTCCAGTATAATTCAACAGATATAGCGTATTTTCTACTTCCTAGTAGCTAGTAGTCTTTCCTCTAAAACTTAGATGCGAGGAGGTTTCTTTCAGAGCACTCTTCCATGAGTCCTCTGTTAGATTAATAGGCAATTTCCATGTCATTTTAATTCCATAATTTAACAGCATGATGATGACATGTAAAGAAATATTAATCATTGAAATCATGATATCGATTATCTCCATGGTGAAAATACATGCTAGATCATGTATCATGTGAAACATATAAAAAACAGAAACATGTGAACTTGATTCATAAATCATAACAGAGAGAAACTGGCATGATATACATCTTAGATTTTCAACAAGCATAAGGCTACATATGAAGCAACATGACTGTAACGATAAAGCACATATATGGAGCATATATTTGATAGAAACAAACTGGTAAAACTGAACATAGGAAACAAACTGAGAGAGGATGAAACGATCATACCCTCCCGTCCGTGATTCCGAAGTCGACATGCTGTAGGAGAAGAATCCTCGACGAAGAAGACGAAGACCCTCGACGAAGAAGACGCCGGTGATCGGGAAGAAGACGAAGACTCTTGGGCAGTCGCGTAGACGCTCCCCAAAAACCTAATTGCCGATCCCCCGTGCAAGGTCCCGAACGACAAGGGCTTCGGAGGCACCTACCCTCTCGCTCCTCCGTGCGCGCAGAGTTACGAGATGAGGAAAGCTATCGAACAACTGAACTCGTTTCTGGAATGTGCTCTCTCTTTTTTAACTGGAGTTGGAAGAAAATAACAAGGGAAGCCGAGAAGCCTCGGAGGCATGCGCCGGGAAGACCGAGAGACTCAGGGAGATCAAGCGTCAGGTCGAGTGGGTGCTAAAAATTAACACACCACGCCCGCCCGCCTGCCACGCCTCGCCACGGCCCGGCCCGAGCCCGGCCGGCGGCGGCGGCGGCGCGCGCACGCGTGTGGCACGCCCTTGTCCGTTTCTCAACTTCTCAAATTAGACGGATCCATTTCAATCATTTAAGTTGAGTCAACGTCCTTTTAACTTCCAATCCGGTACAAATAATAATACACACAATTACAAGCCATAGAGTTATTAATTTATTAGATATATAAATGGGCCTAGCCCATAATAAATCCAACATCCTCTACGTGCCTTATGAGTTCAGATCCTCTACCATGCAGAAGCTCACTCTTAGCGATTCATCTTATCTCATGAACGAAAGGAGCCAGTTTTACTATAGCAACGGGGTTTAAGCAAAGAGTGACATTCCCACCCCATCTACTTATCCATCTCTTGTGGCTCCCAGCCATCACCCTCATCATCTCCTGCCACCTTTATACCAAGTTGTTCCTTTGACCCCCTACCCATTTTCATCACCTTTATATTGCTACGACTCTAGCGTCCCACCTCGTCACTCTAGAACCTAACCTTAAGCTTTGTCGTCGCGATGCCGCACCATAGTATTTTCATAGTGGGGAAAACATGAGTGTTGAATCACACTAATACATCTACCGAGGGAAATTCGGGTTGCCAAAAGAATATAGACTAATTGAGGGTTTTTTTGTATAACTTCAACAAACTTGGGCTCCTCTGGCTTCTTATGTTATAATGCAGTTATAGTACTGAAGCTGGAGCCACAAAAGCCCGCCAAAAGAGACCTAAGGGTCTCTTAGTTTTATTGTTTATTTTTGTTTGAAAGTAGATTTTTTTAAAAAAAAGTCAAGAAAAGATAATATATTCTTCAAGGGTCGCAATATCACACGCATGTGCCGGTCAAGAGGCTTTGGCTCGCAGACACCCTAGTCTTCCTCCTTTTGCACACCTTCTCTTCTTCCCCCACACTCCCACACTGCCTAGCTCCACTGCCTCCCGGCATCGTCCTTGACCACGATTGCTTCAAACCCTAGCCTCTTCTCCTTTAGATCTGGTGCAAGCTTCCCTGCCTCCACCACTCCCCAGGCTCCGGTGGTGCATCGCCGCTTCTGTCGTCACGCTAATCCTAGACTCTTCCTCCTTGGCTAATGTCCTTACTGCCTGCACCACTCAACCGGCCTCTTCCACTGCTCTGTTACCGTCTTTACCACTAGTATCGCTAAGCCGGCAACCATGAACCCCCCCCCCCCCCCCTCCGAAAGCCCGAAACCTAATGCCGGCGCGATCTTGGTAACCGGTAGCGGTAGGTGAGTTCTCCGTCCATTTTTTTTTTGTCATGGATTAAGCACTTACCATTCTTATTACTAATAACAAGTAGCTAATTTTGTTCGCTGGGACAGTGGAAAGAAATCATGTGTCATCCCATGGACTAGCTAGTCATACGGTGGACTGTTTTACCCGTCCGTTAACATGCCAAATGGAGCGAGTAATCAAATCTACAACGGGGGGCTGCGCTGCAATAATAGGGAAATGGCGGAGCGAACATAGGACAGCTAAAGGCAAGTCCTCCGCCCCCAAAGGCCCAAAGGGAAGAAGAAGGGGGGCGCCGAGGAGAGAGAGAGAGAGAGACTGTGCGCCCGCCCGCCTGCCCCTCCCTTCCGTCATTTATAAGCGACGGCAACGCAGGCGAAGAAGCCGGGGAGGGAGGGGCGCACGAGGCAATTTATAGGGAGGAAGAGGAGCGGCCGGGCCTGAGCAGAGCAGGCCGGGCCAGCCATCTCTCCTCTGCGGCGTCCGAGCGGGGCGGCGCCCGAGATGGGGGACTCCGGCGGCTCCGTCGTGTCGGTCGACGTCGAGCGCATCTCCTTCGGCGGCAAGGTCCGTCGTACAACGGCCCTCGCCCTCCTCCTCCCCGTTTCTTTGTTTCTCGGCTGTTTCAGCGCTCTCGTGGGAATTCTTTTTGTTTTCTCCTGCTCTTGCTGGCGTTGGGTCTCGGGGTGTGAAAAGATGCCAGCTTGGTGGTATCTGCTGGTGGTTTGGGGCAGAGGAGGGATTGGGCCCTTGAATTTCGTGGCCCCTGGTCGTAATCGGATTTCCTGGGTTGCATTGCGATTGCGTTTCTATTGCGGCATTGGGTCAGTTCAGCAAGTTGTGTTTGTGTCTGTTTGTTGTGTTCTTGCTCATGGATACCGATTGCCGCCCCTTATCCACTCGGATTACGAAGCCGGATAGAATTCATCTTTTTTTTTACTATGGCCCCATAAAACAAACAGCAGCCCACGCCGCGTATTCTTGGCAATTGTTTTTGATGTTTCCACCACTTGCTCTTGCGACCCGCAATTCGTGAAGCTGCATTTCGGAGAGTCGGCTGCTGAAGCAGCAGCAGCCGATATGGCGGATTCCTCGCCGCTGCGTCTCCGCCGGTCTTCGTCTGCCTACGTAACGTCCTTCAGTGTCAATATTACTTCCCCTGCCCATCGGACCTGACGGTTCTTGCCTGGCTGTTTGGGACCTGACGGTTCTTGCCTGGCCGTTTGGTTTGCTCCATGTATCCAATCCAACCTGGCTGCCTAGTTAGTTGACGTAATCTAGCTCCTCAATCGCTTGTATTGTGTGCGTCTTGTGCCCCTTCATCACACGATTTTAGCGCTAAAGATTCTGGCCCGACGCTCTTCTTGCGTGCTGCTTCGGTGTCCTAACCACCACTTTTCTTGTACCTCTTGTTTGAGCAGGGGTTCCTAAACTGTCTAGTTCTTTATTTGTTTGGTTGGGCTCGTTTGGTGGTTCTCCGTGGAGTGGTTTCTCTCTCAACGAATTACTCGGCGAACGGCCGACCGCTTTGAAAAATTGGCCACTTACTGTATTTCACAAATAAAAAGAGCGCGTGATTTTTGTTTTTCTGTCAGTTAATTTTAATATAAATGTTTACCTGAAACTCGTTTTGCCGTAGGAAGACTTCATGCAGTTTGGACAGATGTTCCTCTTTGACTGTGGACTAGTGCCTGATTAAACGGGGTGAAAAAAAAATTAGTGTAGTTTACAAGTCCCTTTCGATGTGAATTTCTTTTAACTTCCAATGGTATGCTTGTGAGCTGGCAGTCAAACCATTCCTCAGTACAATATTTATGTGGCAATCGGATCTTCCTGTGACAGAAAGCAACTATAATTTGTGTTGGTCTTGGCATATTCTTTTCTTGACAAGTATAGTTATGTTGCTTGTGTTATGCTGGAGGAATCATCTGTAGTTCGAATTATGTTCTGTACCACTTCTCTTCGCTGTCCTAGAAGGCAACGGTTGTGGAACCATCACTTTAGCACCACTTTCATCATAATGAAACTATTATATTCTCCTTCTCTTTTCCTAGCATCTTGTCAGCCTTTTTAGTATTATATACAGAAAACAGAGATCCTTCCATCATGAAGTCATCACCTTTGCGTCATTTGGGAGAAATACTTGCCTTCAAGGCTGAAGCGTCAGTGGAGGACTGCCCTGAAAGAAGTGTTGGAAATAGTCACCTAATTTCTTTCTTGACCGGGTTTAAATGACCATTTCTCTTTGCATGGTGTTTCTGGGCTGTACCACAGCTTCCACAGACAGCTTAGTTGTACTATGAACTATGGACACAGAAAGTGCATGACAGGCTAAATGTTAAGCATTATATGGATTTAAATAGCTTTACTTTGATTGATGCACTTCTGGTCATGGTATAATCTACAACCACGTCTTCAATAGACTGACATATGGTGCATTTACTAGCCTCAAACAATAGATGATTTGGTAGAAATGTCTTATGCCAGCATCAGCGGATGCGCGCCTACAACTGTAAACAATAGTTGTTTCTTATTTTCTTGTGTAAATTGCAGTGTGGGAAATTTCAATCTTCCTGCTGGATGAAGTTTCCTTTAGGAATTCTCGCTATCTTTTTTCCCTTTTTTGACATGTTTTAATTGTCTATATTCAGGAACACCATATACAAACGAGTCATGGACCTGTATCTGTTGCAGTGTATGGCGACCATGACAAGCCTGCCCTTGTTACTTATCCTGATATTGCTTTAAATCGTAAGTACTATCCACTTGTTTAAAGTATACCAGTTCTCCCTGCAAATTTTTCTAGCATTTTATAAATGTTCACTCGTTTCCTTGTTATAACTTGCCAGATATGTCTTGCTTCCAAGGACTATTGTTCTGTCCTGAAGCTGCTTCGTTGCTGCTTCATAATTTTTGCATTTACCATATTAGCCCCCCAGGACATGAGGTTAGTAGTTTGTAATTTACTATTAAAAATAAATATGTGTTTGTCCCTAATGTTATTATGCTTTTGTAGTTCTATGGCCTCATTAGTGCTTTTTTTCATTCATATGAGAACCATATAGTTAGGAGCTGCTCCAATTTCGCCAAATGCTCCTATACCATCTGTTGATGACCTGGCAGATCAGGTCGCAGATGTCCTCGATTTCTTTGGGTAAATCCTCTATGAAATTATTATCTCATAAATCTGAAAAGAATATCAAATGATTGGAGTAAACTTATGTTGGCTGGTTTAATTTCCTTCTTCCAGATTAGGCTCTGTTATGTGCTTTGGTGTCACTGCAGGTGCCTACATTCTAACTCTGTTTGCGGTATGTGCTTCAGAATTAGTGTGTTAGATTTATTGCTTGTCCATCAAAAAAATTTATTGAATTATCTTCTTTTTCAGGCAAAGTATAGGGAGCGGGTACTAGGTCTTATCCTTGTTTCACCTCTATGTAAAGGCCCCACTTGGACTGAGTGGTTATACAGTAAGGTAGCTTTGCTGCAAATGACTCTGACCCTCTGATTTTACATATTTATGAAAAGCACATGACTATTAATACAGTAATATTCTCAGGTGACATCCAATCTGCTGTATTACTATGGGATGTGTGGGTTGGTGAAGGAGTGCCTACTTCAGCGGTACTTCAGCAAGGTAGATAAGTTATTTTGGCTTTATCCAGCTTGCATTTCTTTGATTGATCTTGAATAATTTCTTATGGTGTACTCCTTAGGAAGTGCGAGGATTCTCTGAATTACCAGAATCAGACATAGTGCAGGCTTGTAAAAGCGTAAGTACCACAGAGCTTTCACTTTATTAATTGTTCTGATTTTATTGTAATATATTATTAAGTGTTAACATCTTCTGTCATCTTGTAGTTGCTCGATCAGCGGCAGAGTATGAATGTATGGCGCTTTGTACAGACGATGAATGAGTGAGTACACATTTCACACCTGTGTATATTATGATGATTATTATGCAGTGGAAAGATACTGAATTGTGGGGAAGTTACCATCCTTAATTGCTTTGAGTTGATTTGCAGGAGATATGACTTGACTGAACAGCTAAAGCTGCTTCAGTGTAGAACCCTGATTTTTGTCGGCGAGAATTCTCAGTTTCACACCGAGGCTGTTCACATGACATCGAAGCTCAACAGGAGATATTGTGCTCTAGTTGAGGTAACTAACAATCATCTACATGTTTGCCTGTACCTCAACGCTCTCTAACATCCAAATATTACTTGTTTCTAAATACCAAGTCTGGCAATCGGCATGCATTGCAGGTCCAAGCATGCGGATCACTCGTTACCGAGGAGCAACCACACGCAATGCTTATACCAATGGAGTACTTCTTCATGGGATATGGCCTGTACAGGCCTAGCCAGCTGGACTGCAGCCCGCGCAGCGCCCTGAGCCCATTCTGTATATCGCCGGATCTCCTGTCACCTGAGAGCATGGGGGTGAAGCTAAAGCCGATCAAGACGCGAGTAAGGCTTGAAGTGTAGCAGAAGTAAGGGGATTGTGTGCTTAGGGGCTGACATGGTGAGAGGTTAGGCTAACTTGCAGGTCTGTCTTAATTTTTTTTTGGAGATATAAAGTCAAGATACCTGTTATACTGCCATGTATATATAGGAAAACGCTAGGTTGGTGAGCTCGGCTGGGGGTGGGTGGGTTCTTGTATTCTTTGATTTGTAGCCTGATGAAAAACCTGTAAATTGGTATTACATTGTTTATCAAAGGAAAGCGAAAGAAATAATAGCAGAAGGTAAGGTGTTGCCAATCATTATCTGTCTCTTGTGTGCTTTGCCTGCCTTGAAGGGAAGAGGAATGTTCTTGTGAGCTGGACTTGTGAACTCCTCCTAAATCCTCGTTCGGTGTACAGTCTCTTATGCCATTATTATTCTGGCTGAAGTTTATCAGTCAGTATTTTTCTCTCACAACAAATTAGCTTCAGCCGGTTTATCAGCCGGCTTTAATACCAGCCGAACAAATCTACATTATTGTTGGCATGGTCGCATTCATTGGTTTCCCATAAAGAAATGTGGTGTCAAGATTAGATGTGGTTCCCCAGAGAAGCATATATCCAAGGAGGGACCAGCTGCATGTATTTGTTCGATTTGTTTGGTGTTGATTTGATTTGATTCCTTTGCGTTGCTTAGGATTGGGACAAGGTATTTAGATACAGACATGTGCTAATTGGCTTGCAATTCTGTCTTGTTAACTAAGCCACCGAAAAATAACTAAGCCGGAAATACAAACTGAGCCAGAAACTAGATCACAAAGCCTAACCATGGTCATTTCGCTGGAATGTTCTGGCATGCAACAGGCACCAGAGTCCAGACACAAATGGCTTGGGTTGCTACCTGACCTGGCTAGGCAAACTTGTCTGGGCAAGCAACCAAATAGACCCTTGTTGCTTGAAGAAAGTAGATACGATCTAGTGCTTCTAGTTGTAGGCAGCATGCAGCAATGGATGGCAACACAGTCAGACGCCATAGTGCACGTTGCACAAGCTATATAGGACTATATATGAATTATTCTACATTTGCACTACACTGAATAGATAAAAGAGTAGCACTGCACTGCACTGAAGTCTGAAGGCTCAGTAGGTTTTTAACCTCCTCTTGATTTTTTTTTTAGAAATACATGTGTTTTGGAACAATTTTTCCGGTGGTTGTGCAACAATTTTATGTATGGCTCGAAGAAGTTCTTCTAATTCTCAGACGCCGAGTGCAGAGCAATGATGTCGTCAATTGACTCTGCAAGTTTTCTGACAACATCTGTGGATTTCAGAACCAGAGGCACGTCGACGCCAATTGACTCTGCATTAAAGATAGCTAACACTTAGCAAAACCTTAGTGCACATTTAGATATATAATATCTTGCATATGTTTTGATAAGTAGGTTAGAGATCACTATAGTTTTAAGTTGCCTAATTTAGCTCTTAGACGTCATGGTCAGCTCAAAGCTCGCGTAAAAGCACGCGGCTGAAGGATGGTCGTCCATACACTAGCTTCCAGGAGTGTGGGGACATTATATAAAAGAATGGTTATTAACATACATAGGTTTTGAACACTAAAAACCTCAATAAATACAAAACTTATTGTCACAAACAATAGAAAATTAAGGCTTTTCTCAAATGGCCATTGAACTCCTTGTGTTCATGAGTTGGGACGTATACATAGATGTTTATTCCCAGGATATATATAAGTCAGAAAGATGCTTGAGGGATATGTTAATAAGCATGGCTCTAAATCAAAACCAAATTGCATATAGCCCCTTGCATGTAAAACTTGTTTGGTTGGGAGCTTAAAAGCAATTTTGCCTAGCCTCTCTGCTGCCTGTATCCTGGATGCGCCATGTTTGGTTCATGTCCTGATTAGCTGCTGTGCCAGGCAAGTGGATCCTCCGCCAGGCCACTGAAATCAAAGCGCCTGGTGGCTGCAAAAGTTGCCTGAGCTAATAATGGTGGTTAGCTGGTTGACTACCCAGGAGATCATGAAACACATCTTAATCAACATTATTTCTTTGCAAAAGTTGTCACTATATGTATCCTTTAGTTATTAAAAATATCGAGACATTTTTTACTAGAAATATATTTTCCTATTCAATCTTATTAAATGAGATTATCTTAGTATCAAACACATGACAACAATGTTCAGGGTGCTCAGCTGTGCTATCCTCAGCCGCTGCTATTTTTCTTCTGATATGAACAGTACAGTGCGTGCGGCAGTGGTTGTTGTAGGAGCAGCCACAGCGTTGCTGCAACAATCACAGCTTGTAATAATATATTTTGGTTAATTAGATTATAGAAATACATGTTAATTATACAAAGAGAAATAAACACACACATTGCGTCATGGATCTTTTCTTATTATTATTTTAAGGCACAAGAGCAGAACGTTATAGATATCTCACAGCTTGTGTTCTTTCTGTGAGGTCAAATTTCTATTAGACTAATCAATCAGAGAGCAGCGGTCACCTTAGAAGTAGTAGTTCATGGCAGATGAGTTCATGGCAGTAATACACCAGCAACAGAACACTCTTCAATCTCCCGCAAACATTAATTTGACTGCATTAGTTATTAGAACTTAGAAGTAGAAGTAGAAGTGAACTGAACCTATATAACTTTTAGCTAGTTGGGTTCATTGTAGTGGAACCTACTCACCTGGACTTAAGTCCTTGACTTGACTCACGTGTTACTAGATTTATTCTAAGATTTGACGGCAGTGACGATAGCAAGTCTGTGATGACGATGCTAATGGTACTCATAGAGATAAGATGCGTGTTCGTAGGAATGAATGTGCGTATATGTACCAGTGTTTGCACTGGTTTTGTCGTTGTGTTGTGTTTTATGGTAGTGATATGATCATTTTTCATGATGTTCAAGCCATTTAAAATTAATGTTCAGTGCCCCAATTAGTAGCTGAACCTTGAAAAAAAACTGACCGATTAGTAGCAGGATCATAGCAAAATAGCCCTAAAATCGCCGCACTGAAAAATACTGACCGATTAGTAGTAGGGTCATAGCAAAATATATAGCCCTACTAAAAACGCCATGATGAGTCGTGAGGAAAAAAAAAAGAGTTGGAAGAAGGGGCGGGGCGAGCTCAACGCTCCACAACGAGCGAGCAAGGCTCGAATGAGCAACAGGCTGGCGGTTGCCGCGCCGTTTTTGCTCCGTCGCCAAGCTCCATGGGGAAGGTGAAGGCCGGGTCATGGCTCAAGCCCATTTACCCCTCCTCCCAACTCTGGTTCATTTCATGGACCATAGTGTCGTTTTTTGAGCAGGCCTCAATGTGGTAACAAAATCAATACGGTACCTAATAATAATAAGTGTATATACTCAAGGCGAGCGTGTGAAGGTGACCCAATCTACCTATACTTACTATATACATTACTACAAAAGAGCGAATGAATTCATATATACTTGTCACCCAATATTTTTTTTACCCACCTCTAATATAAACCCTTAGATTAATGAGTGCCTTCAAATCTAAGAATCCATATCAATCTATCGGTGCGTGCGTGCACGACGGCCCCCGGCAACGACACTGCTAGGCCCGCGCGCACGGTGGCGGCGGCGCGACTCCAATCCACATGTACGGTCTCTTGAGGTGCCCCCCAAACCGTACCTGACGCCATCGTCTGCGGCAGATCGATTTGCTGGAGAACCCGGCGATTGAGGATGTCGTCCTGCTCTCGGTGTTCTGATTAGTTTCTCTTTACAGTCAATTGGATATTAGCCAGGTTTCCAAGTTAGAAAAAGAAGCTTTCTGTTCCATCATGGCCTTCCCGTCTCCAGCACCTTTTTTTTCTTTTTTTGTTGATGGAACCAGCAGATAAATAGAGGTGAGATGGCATTTTTATCAAAAACTAATTTGTGAAAACGAATTTTCCTGAAATAGATACATCTTTTTTATCTGCATGTTATGTTACCAAGAAGATCTGCTAGACAAACGTATGATCATGATCGCTCTGGCTAATTATGCATGTTATTTAGGTATCAAGTCAAGAAGAAAGTGGCGGCAGTAAACTCAGCCTTGCGTGGTTGGTTAGATACGTTTGATTCTCTAATGTTTCCAGCTACGGTATGTGGCCCAATATCACACAATACTTTTCACAATTTGTGCGGGTTGTTCATAAGGTTGAAGTATGTTACCAGGGATTTATTTTACAAAATCATGACCCCATTTCTGTATGACTGTCACAGTTCCATGCAAGCTCATAATTAAGCAAACAGAACTTGTTATTATTAAGAATGAGATATTAGAATGGGGAAGTATATGTTACTTGATTTTGTAGTTCTTGCTAGCTGATACAGTTGTCCTTTGTTTTGTTCTGCTGGGATGAGATAATGCGCAGAAGCAAGGGAGCCTGAGGTTGATGTGGATGTGGAAGATGGATATGTCAGGAAAGTTGGGGACCTTGGAGATGGATGCCTCGGCGTGTCACATTCAGTGCTTAGGTCTGGTAAGCGTCGGTTTGATGACAACAACGATGCAATGTATCCTCTTTGGTTTAATTTTGTTCAAAAAGATAGATTGTTTGCCTGACTGTAGTATATGGTACAACATTTCAATGAAACGGCTTATTGGCAAGTTCACAATGGTGACCACGAACTATCAGCGCACCTCATGGTTGAAGATCTTGAATTGTTTGAGTGATGAGGAACTTCATGTAAATGGTGGCTTTTTGTCAGGGATTATCCAAGTCAGTGCTGCGGGAGCAGTTCAAGTCCTTCAATGCTGCATTTGAGCATGCGCATTGGGTGCAATTTGGGTGGTGTGTGCCAGACAACCAGCTGAGAGAAGAGCTCAGGACCTCAATTTGTTGAGAAGCTGCTGCCAGCATACCGGTCAACTAGCTGATGTTGCTATTTATTCTTTTATTCTTCACAAGGAAGCTGGTGCTGGCATTTGTGCTTGAATTATGCTGTGCTGATAGACGTGAGTATAATTTTGGTGATCTTCAATCAGAGATGGCAAATATGAATACATTTTGGGAGCTTCCTGAAGCTGTTAATCGCCACAGTGGCTCCTACTCTGTAAGAGAAGTTCATTTGGTTACTACTATTATATAATTTGCAAGTAGCATGCCCATATAGGAAAATCTTTCAGGAACGCTGGATAGCTGGAACTCATGGTAAATAGTCTATGCTTTGTGGATTAGATGTAAAAAGATTTATATGACTCTCATGTACCACATGAATTTGTAATATGATAATAACATGCTCTTACAAATTCAAAAGTAAACTTCAGGTCTTCTCCATGGCACAGTTCTTTTCAGCTGTCGAAACTAATATAAAGATGTACTGCTAAGTGGAATTGTTGATTTCTCCAAGATTTACACTATGTTACTATTTTAGTATATGATCAGTAAGTCAGAAAATGGATGCTATTTGGCAGGGATGTTTTAAATTTTTTGATTGTGTTCCAAGTAGCATGCCCATATAGGAAATTCTTTCAGGAACGCTGGATAGTTGGAACTCATGGTAAACAGTCTATGCTTTGTGGATTAGATGTAAAACATGATTTTGTACAAATTCAAAATAAAAATTCAGGTCTTCTCCATGACACAGTTCTTTTGAGCTGTCTAAACTAATATAAAGATGTACTGCTAAGTGGGATTGTTGATTTCTCCAAGATTTACACTATGTTACTATTTTAGTATATGATCAGTAAGTTAGAAAATGGATGCTATCTGGCACGGATGTTTCAAATTTTTGATTGTGTGATTATTTTCCATGTACTTTTGGGATGCTGGCCCTGAGACCTGAGATGATTTTGTCACTTGCTGGCTTGCTGTTACCCTCTATACCTCGAAACTGCATTTACGCTTTTCTTGACTAATAATTAGATTTGATTTGAAGAGTCATTGAAGAATCTTGGGTTTTCGGATGCTTGTCTAACCACTCTTTCTTCTGAAGGTATGCAAGGAAAATATTTTGGCTATCGCAGCCGGTTAATCGCCTTGTGCTTGTCGTAATAACATTTCTCGCTCGCTACTAACCTTTGGCTTACAAGATCTCTCTTTTGTCATGTAGATCCAGTCATCCTGAGATTCTTAGGCCTCTCTCGTAGGAGGAATGTACTAAGAAGTGCAAGTAGTCTACTAATAGACACGTGCGTGCATGTCTAACTAGTTTTTATTAAACACCAACACGATCTGGCCTGACAAAATGAGCCCATGGATCGAGGTGTGCTGACTCCAGGACCCAGGCCCAGAGCCCACAGGGCTGCAGCCATTCATTACTTGCGGACTTGCCGGAGCTGCTGGGTAACGGCCACTCGTGGAGGGTGTGCGACCCCCGCCACCGCCGCGGCAGCTCCGCCATGAGCACCACTTCCACTCCTCCGATCGTAGAGGCGGGTAGGCAGCGGATCTACTGAATGGCACTTTGCGGGCTGTATTTCTCAGGGCAGCAGAAGATGCAAAGCCCATATATACTGACGAAAGGCCCATCAATGGAACTAGGCTGGGCTACTCGTTCAGTGGGCTGCATGACTGCCTTTGCCAATGCCAGAACGCCACACGTTTTCGCTACTGGGTGTGAATTGTGAATTGTGAATTGTGAATTTGTGATATGCTAATTCCTTTGGGGAAATAATGTTACAGTATGACATGAACCGGAGTTCATGTAAAAAAAAGTGAATGGTTATGGGTGCTTAAATTCTGAATTGTTTGAGAAAGTGGTTGAGATAGTATGTTCAGTAACAAGCCGATTCCCAACTTAAACTAGAACTGGCCGTGGTTTATTGGACCAAGCCCAGTTTTTGTTGTGTGTTTGGTGGCCAGCGATTTGGCTGTGTCCTCTCTGTCTAAAATTTGATGGGATCTATTCAGAAAAGTATGTAACAACGTTTTTTGGACGGTTGAAAACTAGAATTTGACTTCTGACCCTCGTATCATGGAAGTGTTCTGTACTTTTGATACTAAATTAACATTTATCAGATGCACAAAGACTTATGATACTAAATTAACATCATCAGTTAAACATTTAAAAGTTTAATCGAATTTGCAGAGAAGAGCACAAAGACTTATGATACTAAATTAACATCATCAGATGCACCATACACTATACTGAACACAGACGTGATTGGTTAAGGCCAAAGTTTGTGATCGCCATTATACTAGGCACTACTACAGAATATTTATCCGTGTCGGGCGTTTTGGGTTTCCCGCGGCGGGCAAACCGGTCCGACGCGGCCAAAAGGCCACGGTAAATCGTGGCTTCCCGCGGCGGACAAGAACGCCCGCCACGGCAAATCGTTCAGGAAAAACAAAAAAAAAAGAAAAAAAGCCCACACGGGCTTGGATCCGGGCCGCACTGAACCTAGATCCCGCCGCCGCCGTCGATTGGATCCGCCGCAGCTCCAACCCGCCGCACCGCCGGAGGGAGAGGAAGGGCCGGGGTCTGCGCCGCCGTCGATTGGGTGGGAGGGAGACGACGCCCCGCCGTGGATCCGCGACGTCGCGGCGGGTTGGGGCCGCCCCTCCATGGATCCGTGCCGTCGCGGCGGGTTGGGGCCGCCCCTCCGTGGATCCGTGCCGTCGCGGCGGGTTGGCGCCGCCCCGCCGTGGATCCGTGCCGGACGGGTGAAAGGTCCTTGTTTGGTTTTGGTAATTGAGTGACAACTTAGGTGGACTAATTGTGTTTATGTGAGATACACAGGTGATTAGTCCACAGGTACATGTGTATGAGCAACATATGCCATGGAGGTGAAAATGGCTTAGAGATGTTGCAAAGCTCACACATGTGATGATGAAGGAGCTTATTGCACATGAGACATGACATTGAGTCATGTGATCAAGGTGGAGAAGATCAAGACAAGACTTGGCTTGATGGACCGGTTGCAAGCGTGAAGGGCAAGTCGAAGGCTTTGGAGTGATGGACCGCGTGGCGGTGAAGCTTGAGCAAGACTTGGCGCCGATGGACGATGGCAACGGTGAAGAGCAAGTAGAGTCAAGATCGATGAACCAATATGATCATGTGATGATATGAAGTGGATCATATCATTGTTGATCGTGTTGGTGCATGTGTTGCATCGACATTGAAGGAGATGGAATGGAATGCGCAAGGCAAAGGTATAACCTAGGGCATTTCATTTCACCGGTCATAGGTGTGTAAAGAAGTTTATGACCGGGTTTAGGATAGATGGCCGTACTATCAAGAGGGGCAAACTTGTTTGCATATTGGTCATCTAGTGCCACTCGAGTGATCTAACTTTGCATTGTCGCTAGGATCGAGTGGCGTGGCAAGTTGAGTGGCTAACATCCTTTGGGAAATGATTGTGAAAATGCTAACACACTTACACATGGTGGTGTACACTTGGTGGTGTTGGCACATTTACAAAGGAGGTGGTGTTTGCAGGGGTGATTCGGCGCTTTCGGGAAAATGGAATGCCTATTTTCTATTGCGCCGGATGCAAATTCTTGGTGGTTAGCACATTGGAGCAAGGGTGAAGAAGTTAGAAGTAAAAACGAGTTGGTCGCGAAGACGCTGGCGTCGGTCAACTGACCGGACGCTGGGTCTGAAAGCACCGGACGCTGGCAGGCTACGTCCGGTCAGGCTGACGTACGATGACGCAGAAGCTGGAGTGTGACCGGACGCTGGCTGCGTCCGATCAAGTGTGACCGGACGCGTCCGGTCGAGGTCGGTACCTTACTGGAAACGACCGGACGCTGGGGGTTCAGCGTCCGGTCAGTTGAAAGGTGCTGCGTCCGGTCAGGTCAAGTGACCATTGGAATCGGGACACGTGGCCGTCTGCGGGTGACCGGACGCTGAGGTCCAGCGTCCGGTCAACACGACCGGAGCGTCCGATTGGCCCGACCGTTGCCCAGTGAAGGGGTAACGGCTAGTTTAGCCCTTGGGGCTATAAATAGAAGTGGCCTTCGGCCATGGCTGGGCTGAGCACCTCAAGGGACTTAGTGTCCATGCTTGTGAGTGCTTGGGAGCCCTCCATCACACATATACTTGATAGTGATCATTCGATTGTGTGAGTGAGCGATTCTAGTGCGATTACATCGTGAGGTTGCATCGAGTGGCACTAGGTGATCGAGTTGCAAGCCGGTGGTGCTTGTTACTCTTGGAGGTTGCCACCTCCTAGACAGCTTGGTGGTGGTCTCCGTCGAAGCGCGCAAGAAGCTTGTGCGGCGCTCCGGAGAAGTGCTTGTGAGGGGCATTGTGCTCGCCCCGCGGGAGCCGCGAAGAGCAACTCTAGTAAAGCGTGTCATTGAGCTACCCTCACTCAAGGGGTAGGTTCTTGCGGCGCCCGACGTGCGGGCTTAGCGGGTGATGCTAATTAGCCGCCGAACCACCAAGTGAGCGGTCGACACAACGGGGACTAGCGTGTTGGCAAACACGTGAACCTCGAGAGAAAAATCATCGTGTCAACCTTGTTCTTCCCGTTGGTTTGCATCCCCATTACACAAGCTTGCTATTACTTTTATACATATTAAGCTTGTGTAGTTGCTCTTGTAATTAGATAGCTTGTGTAGCTTGCTAATTACCTTCTTGCTTGTGTAGCATAGAAGTAGCTCCCTTGCGTGGCTAATTTGGTTTTAGTAACCTTGTTAGTCACATTGCTTAGTTTGTGTAGCTAAGTATTTGCGCTCTCTAATTAGGCATTGGTTGCCTTGTTATTGAGCATTGCTAGTAAGCATCGTTAGCTTTGTGCTTTTGCTTACTAGCATGTGTAGGAGCTCTCTTGTTGCTTAAAGTACTAGTGGCATAGGTTTGTGTAACCTTGCTCCTAGAATTGGTTAGGTGAACTCTAGCTAGCCCGGCACCTTTGTTGCTTGATTAGTATCTTTGGAAGGTGCTAGAGAACATAGATATAGGGGTGTAGTCTTGGCTACACCGATAGTTATAATTCCGCACTTGTTTTGGTAAGCCAACGTGATTAAGTTTTAAAAAGAACTATTCACCCCCCCCCTCTAGTCGCCATCTCGACCCTTCAACGGGCCACGCCGCTGCTCGCCACCGTGCGCGGAGGAGCACCCGTCGCCGCTGCTCGCCACCGTCGTCAGGGATCTACAAGGGTGCGAGTGTGAGAGGGACAAGATCCACCATTGATCTGAGAGAGAAGAAAGAGGGCTCCACACCTTGCGCCGGATCCGCCGCCGCCGCCGGGGCCTCCATGCCGGCGTCGGGGCCTCCACGCCGGCCGGAGGAGGGAGAGGAAGGGGCGCCGTCGGGGCCTCCACCGCCGGCCGAAGGAGGGAGAGGAAGGGGCGCCGTCGAGGCCTCCACCGCCGCCGTCGGGGCGGCCTGACCTGGAGCGCGTGGGCAGGAAGAGAGTGGGGAGGAAGAGAGGGAGGAGGAAGAGAGTGGGGAGGAAGAGAGGCTGACTGCGCTAAGTATACCTATATATACGTGTAGACGAATATCGGGCCAGCTTGGGCCTGATGGGCCTAGGCCTTTTCCATGGCGGGCTTTTAACATTGTCCGCCACTGTAAATTGATTTATCGTGGCGGACACCTTACGATGTCCGCCACGGTAAATAGGGTATTTACCGTGGCGGGCATCTTAATATGTCTGCCATGGTAAATCGATTTACCGTGGCGGGCAAAAGTGCCCGCTGCGGTAAATAAAAAATGCCCGCCACGGTAAATCGTGGGATTTACCGCAGCGGGCAAAAATAGGTGTCTGCCACGGAGTGCAAAAGTGCAACGCTACGCATATTCGTTTGTGTAGTAGTGAGGAGTACATGATGAAGCTGTATATTTAGCTAAACCATAAACAGGAAGTCATTTCCTATCCTACTTAGGAGTATATTTAACATTTTTATATATGTCTTTAGGACGATGGAAAGTTTCCACTTTTTTCATGGATCTACTACATGACGCTTTTTTTATGGATATCCATTTAAATATTTGAGAGATTACCTGGTAGATTTATTGGTCAACCATCTTAAGATCGTGGTGAAACGATATGATCGTTGCATGTGCTCATACTACATGTATATTTATACTTAGGCTACTCCCAATAGGTAGTTAATTTAATGCCATGTAGTTTATTTTTGTCGATGTGGTAAAAATAAAATGTACTACTAGTAGGTTGTAAAAAAAAACTAGGCATCGTTAAAATCTACAGCATACAAAATAAGATGCTAGCTACACCGTGCATACGAACAGTTGAGAGCACTGTAGTACAAACTACAACCAGACTTGGTCATCAGAACCTAAAACAGTTTCCCGGCGAAGTCGTTGATGACGTCGTTGAACGACAGCGACGCCATGTCCCTGAACTGCCTAAGGTCGGCCGTGCTCCGGCCGAGCAGCAGCGCCACCTTGGTCTGGAACACCTCGCCGTTCTCCCTGCGCTCGACGTCAGCCTCGGCGAGGCACGCCTCGATGTCCTCCTGGACCTTGCGGTAGAACCCGGCGACGTTGTGGAACATGTCGAACAGCATGCCCACTTGCCAGCCGTGCTCCACAGTGTTGGCCGCCTCCGCCAGCGCGCCGCACAGGCATGGGCGGCGCCAGGGGTATGCACATGTATGCCATGGAATACCCATATTTTGGGAACAAAAACAAATACATATACAAATGTATAATGGTATAGCATGTTGGTATACTGGATGTTGCTGTTAGATTGATCTCTAACCCCAACTGGACCCAACAGCCCAGTTGGGCCTTTGATTCGCGCCCTGATCGGGGACGCCTAGCCCACCATGGCTGGAGGGCCCCTGTCACACTGCGCTATAAAAAAGAGGTGGGGGCCGGCGGCTCTTATGACGAGGTTGACCTGAACCGAGCTCCCCACCGACATCTAAACCCTAATCCGATCTAGAGGGCACGCAGTCAGTGACGGGAAGCCACCAGTCGCGCCACCTCCGGACTCCACTGCCTTCACCGCCGGTCGCCACCGCGCATCACCGATGCCATCTTCACCACCCGTCGCTGCCCTAACGCAGACATCGACTCCATGGCGGACGCTAGCGGATCTTCCACCACTGCGGTGTCAGGTTTGACACGTCCATCTACTACCTCTCCCTTTCTCTCATTTTACCTGCTCTAGTAGACGTTCTAGGTTTCGTGATACTATTCAACATAAAGTAGCCCCTCGGATCTAACCCCTAGTTCGATCCAGATTCTCACAATGGTATCAGAGCCAGGTTTTCTAGGGTTTTAGATCTAGAACGGGTAAACCGATTAGAAAAGGAAAAAAAGGTTAGATCCAGTGCGGCTCTAACAAGAACAGAGGGTTCGGATGAACCCTAACCCTAATTGGGTGAAAAAAAGAAGAAGGAGGGCTCGGTTTCACATCTAAACCGAACCCTAAAACCCGAAATCAATTCGGGGAAAAGAACAACAGTGAAACCCTAACCCTAACCCTAACCCTAATCCCCAAATCGGATGAAATCCGAGAAGAAAATCCAAAAGCAGATGAAGGAAAGGATATGGGGATGTTGGGGGAAAGGGAGGCCTACCTCGCCGCTGCGCAGCGCTGCTGTCTCGCCGGCGCGTGGGGAGAAGAAGGCCGAGCCGGGGGTGTTGCTCGCCGGGCTCCAGCCAAAAAGGCGTCGTGGCCAGGCCGCTCGACGGCGGCGCGCTCACCCGCTGGGGAGCGCGCACGCCGGTGAGGGGGCCGGCGACGGCGCCATGGCTGCCTGCTCCACCGTCGTCGCTCTCGGTGGCTCGCTGGGTGCTGCTGTGCTGAGGAGAGAAGAGAGAGAGAGCAAAGTGAAGAATGGCCGCTAGGGTTTCGGGTCGGACGGCGCGGCGGCGTTTTATTCGAGCGATATCGCCGCTCGGCTGTCGGATCGGCGCGGACGACTTAGATCGAGCGGGCCAGCGATGCGGTCCAGGCGAGCGCGCACAGCCGAGTGACTTTGCCGTCCTAGGCCTAGGTTGCGGCCTGGGTGCGGCCGGGTGTCGCGCAAGGGAGGCAGACCGGGCCCAATTCCCGGCTAGGCCGAATGAACAGTGATGAATTGAATCAGTTTTTTGTTTTTTCTTTTTCCAGTAAATGTTTATTTCCTAGAAAATGGATAAATGGCTTAAAGAAAATAGAAAAGAGAATTTTCCTGTGGGTAAAATTCACTAAATTGAGATTATTTTTCCGCTGCGTATTTAAAGATGTTATTTTCATTATTAAATTCGAACCAATGGGAGAATTAAATTTTAAAAATGGATATGTTTTAATTGATTATAGTATTGTTATTATTCTGACCAACGTTGATTATTGGCAATATTATGATGAGTTCTTTGTCATACATTAATTCTATTTCTGCCCAACGGTGATGTAGATTTAATGTATGAACAGTTGTATGTTTTAATTTTGATCAACATTGAAATCAAGGCATACAATTGTTGTCATTATTTATGTTCTCACACTATATGAATTGTGTTTTCAGGTGGATATAACTTGATGGGTTGTATCAAAGAGATCCCCACTCTCAAAGGTGATAACTACATGGAGTGGAAGAAAAAGATAGACCTGGCCTTCATCTTAGCTGAGGTGGACTGGGTAGTCACCACACCGTGTCCCACAGAGCCTGTGGCACCGGTGAGGGAGACAAATGAGACTAATGCCGCTTGGGCAACAAAAGAGAGGGATTTTGCATCCCAAAGAATGTCCTATGACCTTGAGCATAGGAAGTGGGTCACTGCCAACAAGAAATATTTGGCTGTGATAAAGAATATGATTGAGCCTGCAATTGTGGACTCAATCCTAGAGTGTGACACCGTCACTGAGTACCTTAAAAGAATAAAGAGTCAGTTCACTGGCTCTTCAAAGACATATGCTACCCAGCTGATAAAGTAGCTGGTGACAGAGAGGTACTCAGGTAATGGTGGCATAAGAGAGCATATACTAAGGATGAGCAATTTGGCATCTAAGCTAAAACCAATGGATCTGGCTCTCAAGGAAGAGTTCCTTATCCATCTGATTTTTGCTTCCTTGCCAAAAGAGTTTGACACTTTTATTGTCAACTACAACATACAGCCCAAGAAGTGGGACATGGAGAGGCTTATGGCTATGAGTGTGTAAGAGGAGGAGAGAATGAAAGCTGCCAATGGTGGCTCTATCAATTATCTGAAAGATAACAAGAAAAAGAATACTAATCCTAACTTCTCCTCAAAGTCAAAGGGAAAGGGTCCCATGCTGCATCAGCCTCAGCAGAACAAGTTCACAGTAGAGAAAGACAAGTGTCTCTATTGTAAGAAGATGAGACATTATAAGAAAGATTGTCTCAATTACTTAAAGATGATCATGGCAAAGAAAGGTGAGAACATTATTACGTTCATAAATGAATCCCTGTATGTACAGTATTCGAAATCTACTTGGTGGATTGACTCAGGTGCAACTGTTCATGTTGCTAATTCTTTACAGGGATTCCATTCGACGAGGACTACGCAAAGAAGGGAAAGACATGTTAAAGTTGCAAATGGAGTCTGAGCAGAAGTTGAAGCCGTTGGCGATCTTTCTCTAGAGCTTGCTGATGGTTTCAAACTTATACTTAGAGATGTTCTTTATGTTCCCTTGTTACAGAGTAACTTGATTAGTGTTTCATGTTTGGACAATGATGGATATGATTGCTATTTTGGAAATGGCAAATGTAAGATAACATTTAATAATGCATGTGTTGGTCTTGTTATCTTACAAAATGAGCTTTATTTGTTATCACTATGTGATGATGTAAATGTTGTATGCGATAATGAGAACGTTGCGTGTGACAATGTGAATGTATCCTCGTCTGCGGATGTAAACAGAAAACGAAAGAGAGCTCACAATGCATTGTCGAAATTATGGCACTGTCGTTTTGGCCATATTTCGAGGGGGAGAATAGAAAGACTAGTTAAGAATGATATTCTTCCTCTATTAGAGCTCTCAGATTTAGAACAATGCAGAGATTGCATTAAAGGAAAGTATGTAAAGAAAATTAAGAAAGATGACAAACAAAGCGCATGAATTCTATAGATTATTCACACAGACATCTGTGGTCCATTTCCTGTAAAGAGTGTGGATGGTTATGATTCATTCATAACATTCATAGATGATTACTCCCGTTATGGCTATATTTATCCAATCAAAGAAAGAACAGAAGCATTGGATAAATTTAAGATATTTAAGGTAGAAGTTGAAAACCAACACAATTTAAAGATTAAGATAGTTAGGACCGACCGTGGGGGGAGTACTACGGTCGGCATACCCCATATGGCCAAGTTCCTGGACCTTTTGCAAGTTTCTTACAGGAGAATGGCATAGTAACCCAGTATTCTACACCGGGCGAACCTCAACAGAATGGAGTAGCTGAAAGACGCAATCGTACCCTGATGGATATGGTGCGTAGTATGATAAGTTACTCCACCTTACCGATGAGCCTATGGATGGAGACGTTAAAAACCACCATTCATATTCTTAATAGAGTACCAAGTAAGTCGGTGCCAAAAACACCGTATGAGTTGTAGACAGGAAGAGTACCCTCACTAAACCACTTATGTGTGTGGGGGAGTCATGCTGAGGCTAAAGTATTTAACCCAAACATTGGAAAGCTAGATTCCAAAACAGTAAGTTGCCATTTATTGGCTACCCAGAAAAGTCAAAATGTTTTTGTTTCTACTATCCAGATAGACATACAAAGTTTGTGGAAACGAGACACGCTGTCTTCCTAGAGGATGAAATGATGAGGAGGAGCATGGTAGCTCGAGAAATTGACCTTGAAGAGAAGCGGGTGTATGCGCCTACTCCGATGATTCATGAGCCTTTTTTCTCACTACCTGCTGTCGCTGCACCGATAGTACAGGATACTGTGGTGCCAACACCTGTTGTTATTCCGCCTGTGGCAACAATGAATAATGATGAGGAACCTATTCTTTAGGATCCTATTGAACCAATTGCCACACATGAGGGGGAGCAACAACAGCCTCAAACAGAAGATGTGCCAAATATAGAGACCCCTAGAAGGTCTCAAAGAGTTAGAAAATCAGCTATTCCTGCTGATTATGAAGTGTACAACACTGAGAAATTTCAAATGGAGGATGATCCCACCTCATTTGAAGAAGCCATGAGAAGTGATCATTCATCAAAGTGGCTTGAGGCCATGGAAGATGAAATGAAATCTATGAATGCCAATAAAGTTAGGGATTTGAAGATAATTCCTAAAGGAACCAAAACAGTAGGCTATAAATGGGTCTACAAAACAAAACTTGACTCTCAAGGGAATATAGAGAGATATAAAGCATGACTTGTGGCAAAAGGCTTTACGTAAAGAGAAGTGATTGATTACAATGAGACATTTTCTCCAGTCTCATGTAAGGATTCCTTCAGAATCATAATGGCATTAGTGGCACATTACGATTTAGAATTACATCAGATGGATGTAAAGATGGCATTTCTCAACGAGAACTTGGAGGAAAGTGTTTACATGGCACAACTGAAAGGTTTTGTCATGGAAGGAAAAGAACGAATGGGATGCCGCCTAAAGAAATCCATTTATGGATTAAAACAAGCTTCAAGACAGTGGTACTTGAAGTTTGATCAGACAATAAGGAATTTTGGGTTTAAAGAGAATGTAGAGGACAATTGTGTCTATACAAAGTTTAAGAATGGGAAGTTCATCTTTCTTGTCCTATATGTGGATGATATCTTACTTGCTAGTAGTGATGTCAGTCTACTACTAGAGACAAAGAAGTTCTTGTCCTCAAAAATTGAAATGAAAGATCTTGGTGAAGCTTCGTTCGTTCTAGGGATCGAGATTCACCGAGATAGAAGTAAAGGGGTATTAGGACTGTCACAAAAGGCATACATAGAAAAGATCTTAAAGAAATTTAGTATGCACAAATGTAGTCCCTCACCTGCTCCTATAGTCAAGGGCGACAGATATAGGGATTTTCAATGCCCTAGGAATCAATATGAGATCGATCAAATAAAAGCGGTTATATATGCTTCAGCTGCCGGAAGCTTACAATATGCTCAAGTATGCACGCGCCCTGACTTGGCATTTGTTACCGGGTTACTTAGTAGATTCCAGAGCAATCCTGGAACAGAACACTGAAAATTGGTAAAGAAAGTCTTGCGTTATTTGTAAGGAACGAAAGGCCTCATGATGACGTATAGAAGATCTGATTCACTCTATATAATGGGATATTCAGATTCTGATATGCGGGAGATGATAGAAAATCCACGTCTGCATATGTATTCACTCTCGTAGGGGGAGCTATTTCATCGAAAAGCTCAAAGCAAACCGTCACTACATCGTCCACAATGTATGCCGAGTTTGTAGCGTGTTATAAGACAACGGGCTGGTGAACTGGCTAAAGAAGTTCATACCCGGTTTGAAGGTGGTTGACGACATCTATAGACCACTTAAGTTATACTGTGATAATAATCCGACAATACAGTATGGTCACAACAATAAGTCAAGTGGTGCTGCCAAACACATTGACATAAAGTATTATATTGTGAAAGATAAAGTCTGGGATCAAGTCATAAGTCTTGAGCATATAAGTACAGTAAAGATGCTCGTGGATCCGCTTACAAAAGGCTTACCACCCAACGTGTTCAGAGAACATATAGCCGTCATGGGTTTATGGGAAAGCCTATAATTTCTGGACAAAAGAAGGCCCAAAGATAAGTATCTATTTTAGAATAGAGTAGTGTGTTGTAGCTGTTAAATCTATCGGCAATGGACCATGACGGTGAGACATGCTCTATGCGTTAATCTGTAATGGAATGAACAAAAGTAAATGATATGAAAGTGAAAGATGGAAAGAGATCAAGGGGGAGATTGTTAGATTGATCTCTAATCCCAACTGGACCCAACGGCCCAGTTGGGCCTTTGATTCACGCCCTAATCGGGGGCGCCTAGCCCACCATGGCTGGAGGGCCTCTGTCACACTGCGCTATAAAAAGAGGTAGGGGCCGATGACTCTTATGACGAGGTTGACCTAAGCCGAGCTCTCCACCGACATCTAAACCCTAATCCGATCTAGAGGGCACGCAACCAGTGATGGGAAGCCACCAGCTGCGCCGCCTTCGGACTCCACTGCCTTCACCGCCGGTCGCCACCGCGCATCACCGACGTCGTCTTCACCGCCCGTCGCTGCCCTAGCGCAGACATCGACTCCATGGCTGATGCTAGCGGATCTTCCACCACTGTGGTGTCAGGTTTGACACGTCCATCTACTACCTCTCCCTTTCTCTCGTTCTACCTGCTCTAGTAGACGTTCTAGGTTTCGTGACACTATTCAACAGAAAGTAGCCCTCGTCAACACGGCGTCGAGGAGGGAGTCTCTGCCGTGTTGACGAGGGCTGGCCTCTGCACTCTGCAGCAGAACAGAACGGGTGGTACGGCACTACTGCAGTCTGCCGTTTCGGACGAATCCAAGTCGAGGTCGACGATGAAGCACTCAAGACTCAAGGCCTCGTTTGATTGCAAGTTTTTTCATTCTCTCTCCATCACATCAAATCTTTGACACATGCATGGAGTATTAAATGTAGATAAAAAAATAACTAATTACGCAGTTTGATTGTAAATTACGAGACGAATCTTTTGAGCCTAGTTAGGCCATGATTAGACAATAATTGTCAAATACAAACGAAAGTGCTACAGTGTCAAATACTAATTTCTAACCCTAATCTAAACAAGGCCCGAGACTTGCACCACTGAATCAGCTGATGTTGACGAGACCTCGCCACTGGCGACACTGACCTGATGAGGGCTACGGTATCCGTGCCGGTCAAATTCTCTTAAATTTGACTATGTTTCTAAAAAATATTAGTGACAATTGTATCTCTAACTAAGTTTTTTTTTATAAAAATAGATTCAATGATATATCTAATAATACTAATTATGTGTCATAAATAGTAATATTTGCTTATATATATTGGTTAAAGTTGAGCACGTTTGACTTCTCGGAAAATGAGAACTACAGTTAAAAAGAGAAAGTTTGACTAAGTTTATAGAAAATATTAGTAACATTTGTATCTCTAAATAAGTTTTTTAATAAAAAATAGATTCAATGATATATCTAACGATACTAATTATGTGCCGTAAATATTAATATTTGCTTATATATATTGGTTAAAGTTGAGCACGTTTGATTTCTCGAAAAGTGAAAACAACAGTTAAAAAGAGACTGAGAAAGTAACTCATAAAAATTAAGCTTATTTGCAAATGTCTTGTATCCCTAGCCTCGAGCCTTCGAGCCACGACAAGACATGTTTTCTTTTTTCAGGTAAGAATGACCGGCTCCTTAAACTACTAGTCCAGTAGTGCCGATTGATGTATTTGTTGGGAATTTGAGCGACATGATATAAACTCAGCGTATAAAATAACATGAAGTATGATACCTAACTTGATACCAAATATATATACAAGTCTATTTAGATTTGCCCTAGCATTTTTAAACCCTTCTGTTTATTTCAAGGCGTACACACAACTCAAGATCGAAACTCGTCAATTCTTATAAATGTAGATTATATGGCACCCAATTGGCATAATTGGGTTCATATTCGAAAACATTGTCATATACATGGTGCTAATATAAATCCATAGTCATGCACTATAATAATCCTATATAAGATATTAATAATGATCAAAGTGTGTCCTTGGAAACATCACACATAGCGCCGGGTTAGACCAGGGTGGCTTTTACCACCAATACATCTAAAATTTTAAATTGATAAATAATAATATATTTTGAAAGAAATTTTCAGTGATAACACCATATTATTGGACAGTATCCAATTCTAATTTATAAGAAAAAAATTCCAAAAGGATCTCCTTCTGAAACTTTCCAATTACGAGTAGTTCTCGAACGAGCACTCAAAAAGATTATGGCGGATCCTCGTTATTAGGCATCATTGAATTAACTAGTTTTTGAAATAGTCTTTTTTTAGCTTAGCCCAATTCATGCATGATTCCGGATAATCCTCTTAGTTGGAAAACTAAATAGTTCGAAAGGCATATGAAATTTTCAGTGATAACACCGTATTATTGAACAGTGTTTATATCCTACTCCATAGGCTAGTGGCAGTATGATATGATCAAGTTGCGCCACACCACTGGCAACCAATTAATTGTAAGGAATCCCGAGAGGAATATTCAGATTAGTTAGCTGGACCAGTTCGCCGTGCAAATGTGCATGTATTGTTAGTAAAATTCTTGGACCGGATCAATGCAAGTTCATGAATATGAATTCATGCATGCATGTACCTTTTCTAGCTCATGTATGCCAATTGCCAAGTTGATGGTACTCTGTGATCAGTCAGTCTCGACCAACACCCACCGGCCACCGCGCGCTCCTAGCTCGCTCACTGCCTTCGTTGGGAGGTCGCTGATGATCGAAGACATGATCAACACCTAGCTCCCTTGGTCACACGGAACGCACGGGCACGGACCTGATGAAGTGGGCCTCAATGCAAGTTCGTGGCACCAAATTTTGTGACGCACAAAGTGTCCCTGAACCACAGGGAACATTTTGGAACACAAGCTAGCTAGCTGCGGTCTGCGGAGTACGGACCATTGTACATACATGCCTAATGACTAATGACTAATGAGGTCGTCCTCTCTAGCTAGCTAGTTTCCGCGTTCACGAATGAACTTTTATTTTGTTGTTTTGGAACGTTACATATGTAGAGGTGGAGTTTATTTTAGAGTAAAATGCACCGGAGGTCCATTAATTTTCGTTGGGGTGTCATATAGGTCCATCAACTTTGAAACTGTATTTTTTTTTCATAAACTTTTAAAATAGCTCACTGTAGGTCCATATCTATTTATTTAACCTTAAATTCGACACACATTTATAGAAAACCCCCTCGGACACACTGTAGCCGCGTAGCCTGACCTAAAAAAAAGGAGCTGCTTGACCTGCGTTTTGCACAGGGCCGGGTAACCTCAAAGCTCAGGTCAACGAGCTGCTGGTCTTGGGGACAGCAACTGATACAGTGATACCTTTGCTGTGCCATGAAAAGAATTGAAAAGTAGTAAGTATAATTTTTCAAAGAAAAAAAAAGAATTGAAAGGCCATCACGCCCAGCCTCCTCCACGTCAGCTCCTCCGTGTCCAGCACCATCTACCAGTACCACCGCGAGGACGGCGAGGACAATGACACCAGCACCGACGGCGGCAACGACTCGGACGGCGCCGGCGAGGATGAGGACGCCGAGGCACTCGGCGAGGCCACGCAGGCGGAGCAGCTGCTGCCCAGCGGCGACTTCTACCAGGGCGACCTACGCGGGGACCTCCCGCACGGCGCGGGCAAGTTCTTGTGGACCGATGGCAGCATGTACGAGGGCGCCTGGCGCCGCGGCCGCGCGTCGGGCCGTGGCAGTTCTCTTGGACCTCCGGCGCCACCTACGAGGGTGACTTCGCCGGCTGGTACATGCACGGCCAGGGCACCTACATCGGCGAGTTCGGGGACACCTTCGCGGGGCTCTGGGCCAACAACCTCCGCCACGGCCAGGGCATGCAGGCGTACGCCAACGTCGACGTCTATGACGGCCACTGGCGCGACGGCCTTGAAAGCTCTAGTTTGGTTTTGGATAATTGATGAAACCCTAAGTGCTAACCTAGTTTATCAAAGTGATTATGAGATAGGTAGCACTACTCCAAGTGATGAAGCAATGGCGAAGATCATGACAATGGCGATGGCATGGTGATGATCAAATGCTAAAACTTGGAAAAGAAGAAAGAGAAAAACAAAAGGCTCAAGGCAAATGTATTAAATATAGGAGCCATTTTATTTTAGTGATCAAGACACTTAGTGAGTGTGATCACATTTAGGATAGATAGCCGTACTATTAAGAGAAGTGAAACTCGTATCGAAATGCGGTTATCAAAGTGCCACTAGATGCTCTAATTCATTGCATATGCATTTAGGATCTAGTGGAGTGCTAACACCCTTGAAAATGTTTGTGACAATATGCTAACACATGTGCACAAGGTGATACACTTGGTGGTTGGCATATTTGAGCAAGGGTGAAGAAGATAGAGTCGAAGAGGAGTTAGTCGTGCTGGTTATAGAGTGACCGGACGCGTCCGGTATGTGACTAGACACGTCCGGTATCTTGGCGACAGACTCAGCGACCGGACGCGTCCGGTCGCCACACCGGACGTGTCCGATGTTAATCAGAAACCGCAGTATATGGAGGACAGCCGATCGTACGCTGGCAGCGTCCGGTCTGGTATCACCGGACACGTCCGGTCAGGCTAGGTTGCTTACTGTACTCCACCGGACGCTGCGGCTCAGCGTCTGGTCATTTGTGACTCTGCATCCGGTATGAGCGTCCGGTTGTCAGCAGAATGCGCAGCAACGGCTATGATGGTTTGAACCGGACACGTGGCAGTCTAGGGCTACCGGACACGTCCAGTTTACCGACCGGACGCATCCGGTATTCACGACCGGAGTGTCCGGTGCTGCGTCCGGTGCAGTGTGACCAGAGCGTCCGGTCAACGCACAGTCAGCCTGTTTTTTGAGCCAACGGCTCTATTTGATGGGGGCCTCTATTTAAAGCCCCTTGGCCGGCTCAAGCTACAACACTTGCACATTTTCATTGACATAGCAACCTTGTGAGCTTAGCCAAAGCCCTCCCACTCATCTCTATAATTGATTCATCATCTTTGTGAGATTGGGAGAGAATCCAAGTGCATTGCTTGAGTGATTGCATCTAGAGGCACTTGGTATTTGTGTTGCGCTGCGGATTTTGCTTGTTACTCTTGGTGGTTGCCACCACCTAGACAGCTCGGTGCAGTGGTGGAGGATCGGCACGAGTTGGTGATTATTCGTGGTCGTCTCCGGTGATTGTGAGGGGAGTTGTACCTTCCCCGGCGGAGTGCCAAAAAATAACTTTAGTAAATTGCTCGTGTCATTGGGTTACCTCACTTGTGGGTCAGTTCTTGCGGTGTCCAATCGTGTGGATGAGGTTTGTGAAACACCTCTTAGGTCGACACAATGGGGACGTAGCGTGTTGGCAAGCACGTGAACCTCGGGAGATAAATCAGTTGTCTCTTGTCATTTGCATTCTCCTGATGATTGGCTTAATCTTTATCTTGTGATTGGTTCATTCCTCTACACGGCGGTATAACCATCCTACTCACTCGTTTATATTCTTGTAAACTAGTTGTAGCAAGCTCTTTAGTGTAATTAGATTTGAGAGCTTGCTTTGCTATTTAAGTTTGCTTAGTGGAGCTCTTTAGAGTAGAAAGATTGAGAGCTCTTAGTGAGTAGTATCATAGAAAGTTGAGTGTTTAGTAATCATTGCAACTAGAATTGTTGGATAGGTGGCTTGCAACCCACGTAGAGCTAGAGCAAGTTTGCATTACGCTATTTGTCTTACTAATCAAATTGCTCTAGTTGATTTGTAGAATTTTAAATAGGCTATTCACCCCCCTCTAGCCATATTAGGACCTTTCAAGTGGTATCAGGGCCATGGTCACCATTTGATTGAAGGCTTAACAACCTCGGTGTAAAATTATGGCTCAAGTTGTGTTCAACCATGTGGGGGGCAAACCACCGTTCTTTGATGGCACATGCTATGATTATTGGAAGAGAAAGATAAGGATGTATCTTGGTTCAATCAATGATCAAGTATGGGAAGTGACCGAAAATGATTATGCTATCATTGATCCCGACAATCCCACCAACCAAGATAAGACCAACAAGCAATGCAACACAATGGCTCTCAACACCATATACAATGCCATTGATTCCAAGATGTTTGAGCAAATCAAGGATTGTGAAAGAGCAAATGAGGTGTGGACAAGATTGGAGGAAACATATGAGGGCACACCGGCGGTGAAGAGTGCCAAGTTGTACATTCTCAAGGACAAATTGACAAGCTTCAAGATGAAGGATGATGAGAGCATTCCTGAGATGTTCCATCGGCTACAAGTAATTGTTAATGACTTAAAGGCTTTGGGAGAAAAGATCAAGGATGATGATGTCTCTCATCGGTTCTTAATGTGCCTACCTCCAAGATTTGAGATGTTGAGATTGCTCATTATAAGAGGAGGATTAAAGGAGATTACCCCCAACCAAGTACTAGATGATGTCATGACCCAAGAGACATACCGTGTGGAAAGGGAGGGGGATGACAAGGATAACAAGAAGGAAGAAGAAGACAACAAGAAGAAGAGTATAGCATTCAAGGCTATCTCATCATCATCCAAGAACAAGGGCAAGTCCAAGAAAGAATCAAGTGATGATGATGATCTTAGTGATATTGATGATGAAGCTATGGCCTTCTTTGTGCGCAAGATGGGAAAATTCATGAAGAAAAAGGGCTATGGTGCAAGAAAGAGAAGAGATCACACCAAGAGCAAAGAGTATGTGAGAAGATGCTATAATTGCAAGAGCCCCGATCATGTTGTAGCAAATTGTCCCTACAATAGTGATAATGATGAAGATGAGAAGAAGAAGCACAAGAAAGATAAGAATGAAAAGAAGGAGAAGAAGGAGAAGAGAATGACCTTCCAAAAGAAGAAGGGTGGAGGCTATGTAGTCACTTGGGATAGTGATGGCTCTTTGGATAGTGATAGCTCTAGTGATGATGACAAGAAATCTATCAAGAGAGCACTAGCAAGCATCGCCATCAACAACAAGCCCTCCATCTTCAACACTCCATCGACGTGCCTCATGGCAAAACCTACCAAGGTAAAATATGATGTGAGTGATGATGATAAATGTGAAAGTGATGCTTATAGGAGTGATGATGATGAGGAGTACCCCAAGGAGGAGCTCATGGACATGTGTGAGCAAGTGCATACTTGCTTTGAGATGAAGAGAAAGGAGTGCAAGGAATTGAACAAGAAAGTCAAATTTCTTGAGCAATCCCTTGATGAGCTCAATGCCACTCATGAGAGGCTAATGGAAGCCCATGAGAAGCTTGGCAAAGCTCACTCTAAGCTTGAAAAGGCTCACTCCTCTCTCATTGAGCAAGTCAAAGTGGAGGAAGCCAAGAAGGAGCAAGTGATCATGACATGTGATGTGGGACTAACATGTGATCTTATTGATGAATCTATTTTTGTTGCTCCCACTAACACTTCTTGTAGCACTACTACTTCCACTTCACCTTTGAGTGATGGTCTCACTTGTGATGCCTCACTTATGGTGGAAAATGAGAACCTCAAGAAGGAGGTGAATGAGCTCACTCATGCCTTAGGCAATGCCTATGGTGGAGAAGCCCACTTGCTAAAGTGCTTGGGTAGCCAAAGGTTTTCTCTCAACAAAGAGGGATTAGGCTATACCCCCAAGAAAGGCAAGGCGGCCTTTGTCACTCCTAAAGCTAGCTTTGTGAAGGGCAATGGTCGGTTTTGCAATAGATGCAAGCAAGTTGGGCATATAGAGCAAAATTGCAAGATTAACAAGAACAAGCTACCTAATGTATCCTCAATCAAATTTGATTGTTGTTACATGCTATATAAGGGTGCCAATGGTGTGAAGGCTAAGTTCATTGGTACACCAATTGTGGGCCCAAAGAAGAAGGCCATTTGGGTACCAAAGACCTTGATAACTAACCTACAAGGACCCAAGCAAGTTTAGGTACCTAAAAAGAATTGATCTTCTTTTGTAGGTAAACTATAAAGCCGGAGGAAGGCATTGGGTGCTTGATAGTGGGTGCACACAACACATGACCGGTGATCCAAGAATGTTCAATTCAATCAATGAAAACAAGAGCAATGAGATTGATAGTATCACATTTGGTGACAATGGCAAAGGCAAGGTCAAAGGGCTTGGTAAGATTGCAATATCCAATGACTTGAGCATTTCCAATGTGCTATTAGTAGAGAGCTTGAACTTCAACCTATTGTTGGTAGCTCAATTATGTGATCTTGGTTTCAAGTGCATATTTGGTGTGGATGATGTAGAGATCATAAGTGTAGATGGCTCTAACTTGATATTCAAAGGATTTAGATATGAGAATATATACTTGGTTGACTTCAATGCTAGAGAAGCTCAATTGTCAACATGTTTGATCACTAAGTCTAGCATGGGTTGGTTATGGCATAGAAGGCTTGGTCATGTTGGAATGAAACAATTGAACAAGTTGATTAAGCATGACTTAGTTAGAGGCTTGAAAGATGTCACATTTGAGAAGGATAAGCTATGTAGTGCATGTCAAGCCGGAAACTAGTTGGTAACACACATCCTAAGAAGAGCATGATGAGCACATCCAAGGCATTTGAGTTGATGTACATGGACTTGTTTGGACCAACCACATACACTAGCATTGGAGGAAACAAATATGGATTTGTGATTGTGGATGATTTCACTAGATATACATGGGTCTTCTTTCTTGGTGACAAGAGTGATGTGTTTGCAACATTCAAATCATTTGTCAAGGGTATTCACAATGAGTTTGAAACAACAATCAAGAAAGTTAGAAGTGACAATGGAAGTGAGTTCAAGAACACTAGAATTGATGAGTTATGTGATGAATTTGGAATTAGACATCAATTCTCGGCCAAGTATACTCCTCAATCAAATGGGCTAGTTGAAAGAAAGAATAGAACCTTGATTGATATGGCAAGATCAATGTTGAGTGAGTACAATGTGAGTCATTCATTTTGGGCTGAAGCAATCAACACGGCTTGCTACTATAGCAACCGACTCTATTGTCACCCCATGATGGAAAAGACACCTTATGAGCTATTGAATAGAAGAAAGCCCAACATAGCATACTTCCAGGTTTTTGGTTGTAAATGCTACATATTGAAGAAAGGCACTAGATTGAGCAAGTTTGAAAAGAAATGTGATGAAGGTTTCTTGCTTGGTTACTCCACTACTAGCAAGGCTTATATAGCTTGGAATTTGCCTAGTGGTACTCTTGAGGAGGTTCATGATGTGGAATTTGATGAAACAAATGGTTCCCAAGAGGAAGATGAGAATCTAGATGATGTAAGAGGCACTCAATTGGTCAATGCAATGAAGAACATGGACATTGGTGATATAAGGCCTAGAGAGGTGATAGATGTTGAAGATGACAAGAACCAAGTGCTCTCTAACTCAAATGTGCAAGCTAGTGGTTCTCATGATCAAATCCAAGCAAGCACTAGTGATGGCAATGTGCAAGATCAACAAATGGCTAGTTCATCATCTCAACCAAGTGATCAGTCAAATGCTAGCAATCAAGTGCAAGTGCTTCAACCAACCAATGTTGCAAGAGATCATCCATTGGACACTATCATTGGTGATATTTCAAGAGGTGTGCAAACAAGATCAAGATTGGCCTCATTTTGTGAGCGTTTCTCATTTGTGTCATCCATTGAACCTAAGAAGATAGATGAAGCTTTGAGGGATGTTGATTAGATCAATGCTATGCATGAAGAGCTAAACAACTTCACAAGAAACCAAGTATGGGATTTAGTTGAGAGGCCTAAGGACCATAATGTGATTGGAACTAAGTGGGTCTTTCGGAACAAACAAGATCAAGATGAGATAGTAATAAGGAACAAAGCAACATTAGTGGCTCAAGGTTACACTCAAGTTGAAGGTCTTGACTTTGGAGAAACATATGCCCCGGTTGCAAGATTGGAAGCAATTAGGATCTTGTTAGCCTATGCTTGTGCCCACAACATCAAGTTGTACCAAATGGATGTGAAAAGTGCATTTCTAAATGGGTACATCAATGAGCTTGTGTATGTTAAGCAACCTCCCAGTTTTGAAGATGAGAAGAAACCCAACTATGTCTACAAGTTGAGAAAGGCTTTGTATGGATTGAAGCAAGCACCTAGAGCATGGTATGAGAGATTGAGGAACTTCTTACTCTCTAAGGGATTCAAGATGGGAAATGTTGACACCACTCTCTTCACCAAGAAGCTAGGAAATGACTTGTTTGTGATGCAAATCTATGTTGATGATATCATCTTTGGATCAACAAATCAAGAATTTTGTGAGGAGTTTAGGAAAATGATGGCTAATGAGTTTGAAATGTCTATGATTGAAGAACTTAGTTACTTCCTTGGTCTTCAAATCAAACAAATGAAGAATGGCACATTTGTGAGTCAAGGCAAGTATATCAAGGACATGCTCAAGAAGTTTAAAATGGAGGAGAGTAAAGCTATTAGTACACCAATGGGGACAAGTGGAAGCTTGGATAGTGATGCTAGTGGCAACATGGTGGATCAAAATATATATCGGTCTATGATTGGAAGCCTACTCTATGTGACCACATCAAGGCCGGATGTGATGTTTAGTGTATGCATGTGTGCTAGATTTCAAGCCTCACCAAAAGAAAGTCATTTGAAGGCAACAAAGAGAATATTGAGGTACTTGAAGCATACACAACATGTTGGATTATGGTATCCCAAAGGAGCAAGATTTGAGTTGATTGGATATTCGAACTCCGATTATGCGGGATGCAAAGTTGAGAGAAAGAGCACATCGGGCACATGTCAACTATTGGGAAGATCACTTGTGTCTTGGTCATCAAAGAAGCAAAATAGTGTAGCACTTTCAACCGCCGAAGCAGAGTACATTTCGGCCGATAGTTGTTGTGCTCAATTACTTTGGATGAAGGCTACCTTGAGTGACTTTGGAATCAAGTTCAAGCAAGTGCCATTACTATGTGACAATGAAAGTGCCGTAAAGCTCACCAACAACCCGGTTCAACACTCAAGAACAAGGCATATAGATGTCCGTCATCACTTCATAAGAGATCACCAACAAAAAGGGGACATTTGCATAGAGAGTGTGGGCACCGAAGATCAACTTGCCGACATATTCACCAAGCCACTTGATGAGAAGAGGTTTTGCAAGCTAAGGAATGAATTGAATATACTTGACTTCTCAAATATGCGTTGATGCACCCCCACTATATGACATGCCTCTCCTTCGAGCCAAGCAAGGTAAAGTTGATTGACATGTCATCCATCCATTGCTAAGGACTTGTTTAGTGCATCTAGACATATTTCACATTTGAATAGGCTCATTCATGAAAATCAAATGAATTTGATGCTTATATGGTACCACTATTGCTTGTATGTTTGAAATGATCTAGTGGTAGCATATGACATGTTTATGGGCTTGTAAACCTAGTGTTTGATCTAGAAAATAAGCTATAAGTGTTTAACTCAACATGGTACAAGATAACCCTTATTTGGAGGTGTGAAGAAGCTTGTCCTTGGATCAAACCGAGTTAAATATCTTTTGCAAGTAATCTAGATTGAACCAAATTGGGAAAATGATCCTCATTTCATATGGTTTCACCCCAACCTATCTATAATTTGAGCTCACCTTTTGTGCTAATTGTTGACAAAGGGGGAGAGAAACAAAGATATGAGTGATAGGAGAGTATTTGACATAAGGGGAGAGATATGATAAAGGAAAGGGATCAATTAAAATTTTGAGCACACAAGTAGGGGGAGCAAGCTCATAAACTTGTATGTCGCATTTTGATGTGCATTTCATATATTTTCTTGCATAGCACAAGTTCTAAATTTCTAAATCCATGCTTGTGTGGTGTATGCTAGTTGTAGGTTTGAATGTTGAAATGAAAAACTAGCATGCATAGGCTAAATGAACTAGACCTATGTTCATTCTATGGAAACTAGACCCTTATTTGTAATATTGATCTCATGAGGTATTCTAGTTTTTGTGTATGTCTAGTTACTAATGATGCTAAGGATGGTATATTGGTGCACTCCAATTGGTATCATGCTTCAAAGGTCCATCTCTTATACCTTAGCATCATTTGGTACAAATTGACTCCTATATTTCCTATCTAAGCATATGTGCAAGCTTCAATCCAAACTCTTAGCACATATGTAGGGGAGCAATTACTACCATTTGGAGTTCATGAAACTTGTCCATATTCTTTTACACATGGTAGATATGCTTGGGCAAGCAACGTGAATTCAATTAAATCTCAATTCATATCTTTGTGAAAGGGTTGTCATCAATTACCAAAAAGGGGGAGATTGAAAGCTCTAGTTTGGTTTTGGTTAATTGATGAAACCCTAAGTGCTAATCTAGTTTATCAAAGTGATTATGAGATAGGTAGCACTACTCCAAGTGATGAACCAATGGCGAAGATCATGACAATGACGATGGCATGGTGATGATCAAATGCTTAAACTTAGAAAAGAAGAAAGAGAAAAACAAAAGGCTCAAGGCAAAGGTATTAAATGTAGGAGCCATTTTGTTTTAGTGATCAAGACACTTAGTGAGTGTGATCATATTTAGGATAGATAGCCGTACTATTAAGAGGAGTGAAACTCGTATCAAAATGTGGTTATCAAAGTGCCACTAGATGCTCTAATTCATTGCATATGCATTTAGGATCTAGTGGAGTGCTAACACCCTTGAAAATGTTTGTGAAAATATGCTAACACATGTGCACAAGGTGATACACTTAGTGGTTGGCACATTTGAGCAAGGGTGAAGAAGATAGAGTCGAAGAGGAGTTAGTCGCGCTGGTTACAGAGTGACCGAACGCGTCCGGTATGTGACCGGACACGTCCGGTATCTTGGCGACAGACTCAGCGACTAGACGCGTCTGGTTGCCACACCGAACGCGTCCGGTCGTGTCACACCCAATTTTAAGGATAAAATTGAATGCACAAAACTCGTGTGTGCCCAGGAATCAATCACACACACAAGCTGACAAATTACATAAAGTATCATCACAGTGTCTCATACATCAGAGTTATAATAAAACTTAGTCTTATACATCATAGTGGAAAGATAAAAAGATAATAAACTCTCATGGGCTTCATCACAGGGAAGGTCAACTGGTTGACCACAAGCCTAAAAATCCTCCGGGAATTCCTCATACCCGTTGTCATCTGTTACCCATCCGGGATTTTTATCCAAGTAAAGAAAATAAACAAGTGTAAGTACATTCCGTACTTAGCAAGCTAACATGGGGTTATGAAGCTCAAAAAGGAATGACTCTGGTTTACTGCAGTTAGCATTTTTAGTAAGTCAAGCTTTTATTCTCAGGTATTATCATATTATGCTTAAGCTCCCATTTAATTCCCATAAGAACATATATCAGGGTCAAGTGTACCATATATCATCATTGAACAATTTTAAATGATCATCAACAAGTAACCAGTTATTCTGTGAGTTTTTTGGGCCGCTCGTTACCGTGAGCACGGCTGTTATAACAGTTTGTTACCCTCTGCAGAGGTGGTGCACATTCACCGCGAGTCGTGATCCCCATATGCTCGGGTTAATTACTCCCATGTCACTACCAAGGTGAGCAGGCAGGGTACACTATGAAGCCATTTCATAGGTTTCCCTAACAAGTTAGGGCCGCTAGGTTTCCTTGGCAGGCAGATGTAGGAACCCCCCTTTCCTATGGCACATATCCATCGCGGCTATACTCATAGGAACAGAGGCAGCCCTATACCCAACGTGGCAAGCCCCATTTGCGCCAAAAAGGTAACCTCTAACTAGCTAGAAAAGATCCTATTACTGAGCTAAAGTCAGAGCCATATGACTCTCCCGGTTGCACTGTCAGTCCCAGCTTTTGCCGACAGATAAGTCCTTATGGAGGGCCGGGAGCAACATGAACAAAGGTCATTTGCACTTTCGCCCTATGGAACAGTTGTTACAAATCATGTTACTCACTTTGTTCCATAGTATCATTCATCAACATGTATATCTAGTTCAGTTAGAGCACTAGCAATCTACCCATATGCATTTAACCCATAGGAGACAAGGAACAGGATAAACAATCACTAGGTTGTCCTTACGGGTATCAAAATTAGACACATGCAAATGAGTAATTGATTAAAGTGAAATAGGACATCAAGGAAGGCCCATGCTATACTTGCCTTGGTTCACAAACTCGTGCTGGTCCTGCTGGTCGTCGAAGAATTCTTGGTCTCCAACGTTTTCCTCACCGTCTAAACGCGACCAACACGGCAACATACAACATTCCAAAAGCATTCATGCAAAGCAAACATTCCTATCATTAGAACAGTACACCAACAGTATTGAAATCAAGATAAAATGTTTGTAAACATAATCTATGTCTCGCTACGATCACGTCAACGCGAAGTTCACGAAAAACGGAGCTAAAATGCGAAAGTTATGATTTAAACGGGTTTTCCTATAGCCATATATTTAATTAAATCTAATTATGAAATTAAAAAGTTCCAAACTTGACTAACAGTAGATCCAACATGTAGCTTATGAAATTATGAAGCTAACGCGATTTGAATGGATCAATTCGGAGCTAAAACGACAATTTTATAAGCGAAACAGTTCAAATGGCATTTCTGTAAATACTGAAAACGTATTTTTGACTTAAACCGTGAAGTTTACGCTTTCCAATCGAGATTGCGCATTCGGGGAAATACGCCTTGGACTGCGGGTTAGGACTTAGAAAAGTCCAGGGACTCTTTTGCAAAACAGCCACGCGAAGGGGTATCGGCTGATCACGGCCGTCGGATCAAAAACGAGCGGTTCAGATTAGACTTGGGGAGGGAGAGAGGAGAAATCCGGCCGGCCACAGTGACGCCGGCGGTGAGGCGCCATTGCCGGCGGCGTGAAGGTCTCGGTCGCGCGCGGTTAGGGGCTAGGGTTCACCAAATGGAAATCCGAGCGCACCGGGGGACGTGGGGGAGGAAGGGGGTCGCGGCCATGCCGTTACAGCGGCTGGGAATGGCGGCTAGAGCGGTGGCCGCCATGGCCGGCGACCACGGCTCGCGGAGCTCGCGGCCAGGGCTCGAGAAGCCAAGAAACGAGAAACGAAAAGCATGGGAGGAGAGGGGAGAGTACGGAGATGCTCACCACGGCGAAAATCAGAGCGGAGGCGGCTCGGTGACGGTGGTTCGCGCGGAGGCGGACGACGGATTTCCGGCGACCTTCGGCTGCGGCGGTTGCGGCTTCCTCGGTGCTTGGTGAGCGCGAAGGGAGCGGGGAACAACAGCAGAGGGTGCGGGGACAGCCTCGGCTTCCTTTTGTAGAGGCAAGGGCACGAGGGGGGGGCGCTCCCACGACGTCGTTCGTGGGTGGCAGTTGCGGCCAGGCCAGGCTCGAGCGGTTCCGAGCCGCGCGGGGAAGAAGGCTGCGCCGACAAGCGGGGCCCGGGCGTCAGCGGCAGGGCATGGGGGAGCGTGGGCGACGGTTGCCTGGCGCGGCTTGCTGGGCTAGCGCGGCTGCTGGGCCGAGCGGCCGAGGCGTGCGGCTGGGCCGGCGGTTGGCGGGGAAAGGGGAGAGCTGGGCTGGGCTGCGGTGCTGGGCCGAGCGGGGAAAAGGGGAGAGGGGACCAGCGGGCCGATTTCAAGAAAGGAGAGGAAAAAAATATTCTTTCCTTTTCTATTTCTTCTATTTTCCAAAACGCTTTTTAAATTCAAGTTTCAATTCTCTTTGAAACCTTTAACAAATTCCAAGCATTCACCAAATGATATGCAGCAGCATGTATGCATCACAAAGTTTCTAACCTTATTTTTAAATTTTAATTCCACAAAATTTGTTATTTCCCTATCTTTTAATGCTCACACCCTTGCATAAATAAATCATATTTAGCTATTTTAAAAGAATGTCATTTTTAGGGTGTTACAGGTCGCCACACCGGATGCGTCTGGTGTTAATCAGAAACCGCAATATATGGAGGATAGCCGATCGGACGCTGGCAGCGTCCGGTCCGGTATCACCGGACACGTGTGGTCAGGCTAGGTTGCTTACTGTACTTCACCGGACGCTGCGGCTCAGCGTCCGGTCATTTGTGACTCTGCGTCCGGTATGAGCGTCCGGTTGTCAGCAGAATGCGCGGCAACGGCTATGATGGTTTGAATAGGACACGTGGTAGTCTAGGGCTACCGGACACATCCGGTATACCGACCGGACGCGTTCGGTATTCATGACTGGAGCGTCTGGTGCTACGTCTGGTGCAGTGTGATCGGAGCGCCCAATCGACGCGCAGTCAGCCCGTTTTTGAGCCAACGGCTCTATTTGATGGGGGCCTCTATTTAAAGCCCCTTGGCCGGCTCAAGCTACAACACTTGCACATTTTCATTGACATAGCAACCTTGTGAGCTTAGCCAAAGCCCTCCCACTCATCTCTATCATTGATTCATCATCTTTGTGAGATTGGGAGAGAATCCAAGTGCATTGCTTGAGTGATTGCATCTAGAGGCACTTGGTATTCGTGTTGTGCTATGGATTTCGCTTGTTACTCTTGGTGGTTGCCACCACCTAGACGGCTCGGTGCAGCGGTGGAGGATCGACACGAGTTGGTGATTGTTCGTGGCCGTCTCCGGTGATTGTGAGGGGAGTTGTACGTTCCCCGGCGGAGTGCCGAAAGGTAACTCTAGTAAATTGCTCGTGTCATTGAGTTACCTCACTTGTGGGTCGGTTCTTGCGGTGTCCAATCATGTGGATGAGATTTGTGAAACACCTCTTAGCCGCTGAACCACCAAGTGTTGGTCGACACAATGGGGACGTAGCGTTTTGGCAAGCACGTGAACCTCGGGAGATAAATCGGTTGTCTCTTGTCATTTGCATTCTCCCGGTGATTGGCTTAATCTTCATCTTGTGATTGGTTCATTCCTCTACACGGCGGTATAACCATCCTACTCACTCGTTTATATTCTTGCAAACTAGTTGTAGCAAGCTCTTTAGTGTAATTAGATTTGAGAGCTTGCTTTGCTATTTAAGTTTGCTTAGTGGAGCTCTTTAGAGTAGAAAGATTGAGAACTCTTAGTGAGTAGTATCATAGCAAATTGAGTGTTTAGTAATCATTGCAACTAGAATTGTTGGATAGGTGGCTTGCAACCCACGTAGAGCTAGAGCAAGTTTGCATTACGCTATTTGTCTTACTAATCAAATTGCTCTAGTTGATTTGTAGAATTTTAAATAGGCTATTCACCCCCCTCTAGCCATATTAGGACCTTTCAGGCCTGCAGGACGACCACGGCCGCTACATCTAGCGCCATGGCCACGAGTACATCGGCACCTGGAGGGCCAGCGACATGCATGGCTACGGGACCGTCATCTGGGCCGACGACGACCGCTACGACGGCGCGTGGGAGGACACCAGGCCCAAGGTCCAGGGCATGTTCTGGTGGGCCGACGATGGGATGTACATCGGCACCTGGTGCGAGGAGGCTGGCGCCGTGCACGCCGACGGCGTCTACTACCCGCCATCCGGTGGCCCCGCCGTGCCCGTGCCCTACGAGCCCTGTGACCCCTTCAACGCACTACTCTAGGAGTTGGAGGTGTGCGAGGGCAAGACGCCGTCGCTGATGCCGCCACAGAAGATCCTGACGTGGCCCGAGGTGGAGGCCGTGCAGAAGAAGCCAGTGTGGCGGCCGCCCAAGGTGAGCCTTCACCAAGGGAGGAGGTCCAGCGTGAGCAGGAGGAGTAGCGCGTCGCTGGACCTGGATATCCTGCAGGCCACCGCCGAGGGTGGCGAGAGCGAGGAGGCGCGCGCGGACAGGTCGTGCCTACGGACGTCGTCGTGCATGCGCACGCTGCCGAGGCCGGGGAAGAAGCAGGAGGAGACCATCTCCAAGGGACACAGGAACTACGAGCTCATGCTCAACCTGTAGCTTGGCATCAGGTGTTTAAGTGTTCTACACTGTTGTCGCCACGGGCATCACGAGCACAGGAGAGTGAGCACCAGAGCATGCATCGCTGCGGCGCCCTCGCCACGGTGGCTGGCTCAGCTTCACGTGCTCGCGCCACACTCGGTAGGGGGTTTTCTGCAAATATACGTTGGATTTAAGGTTAAATAAATGGGTATGGACCTACAGTGAACCATTTTAAAAGTTCGTGGACCCAAAAATACAGTTTCAAAGTTGATGGACCTATATGACACCCCAACAAAAGTTAATGGACCTCCGGTACATTTTACTCTTTATTTTAATTTATTGTTCTGGAATGTTCCATTTTTTTAGAACATGTCTGATGACACGTGTTACATATGCAGTATCTTAATATTAGTATGTCAACATACTCAAACTTATAAATGAGTATGTATATATACGTAACGTGATTTATTGATTATATATATATACTCCCATAATCAATAAATCACGTTGCGTGTATATACATGCTCATTTATAAGTTTGAGTATGTTGACATACTAATATTAAGATACTCTAGATTTTTACTATGTGAAAAAAAAATTCAAAAGAGCACATATTTTTTAATATATTATATAATACTATGATAGTAGAATATAAAATAAGTATAACCATATACTCTAAGTATACATACATACTTGTTATACATAGTACCCTAGATGGTCTAGTATGATGATATACTCCATCTACATACACTTCGTCGGACCATATACATCCTAAATCTAGAGATATACACATTGGAGTAACTACTCCCTAAGAGTAGGAAATAATTTCCATATATATATATATATATATATATATATATATATATATATATATATATATATATATATATATATATATATATATATATAATGAGTGGTGGAGGGAGGGGAGGCAAGACTAAAGAGTGGGGCCAAACAGGCAAACACCCCATGCATAATTAAGATTGCAATTTTCTTTAGTACACCTCTAATTATTACACTAATTAAGAAATTTAAGTGAATTGGCCTTCTTTTTTCTTTAGTGTAATAGATATGTATATATTTGAGTAATGGAATGCTGCAAAAGTAAAAATGTTGTTATCTTCGCTAAATTGGAGGTAATTTGTTCATATAATTCTATGTTTTTTCGTTGTTGTTGACAATGCCTTCCTACGTGAAATTTCTAGCTTTATATGCCCCGCCCCCCCCCCCCCCCCCCCCCCCCCCCCCCACCCACACACACACACACACACACCACGTAGGGTATGTTTGGTTGCCCTACTGCCCCAGCCTGCATGAGGGGAACCATATAAAGATGTCTGAGCAGTATGTTTGATTGCTTGTACTTGCTTTCTTGCATTCGCTCATACAACTTTACCGAACACCTTCTTTTCTGAAATACGGTTTCACCTAACCCACGTCCACTCATCACGTAGGATATACGATGCAACTTCAATCTGGTAACCAAACACATCCATAGTCATTGCAGTGTACTAAATGGTGGGGAGTATATTTGAGGTACGACCTAATAACACTTAGCAAAAGAGGTCCGGCCTAAGCACACCCACGATTACTTAATTGCTCGTAGTCTCACTGGACACTACATATCACCCTTTCCTTTTCTATTGAGGACTGAACTATAGATACATGACTTAGATCGTGCATGGATATTACGTTTATCTTAGTAGATTTCGGCACAAAAAATAGACTAAATTCCCTGTTAATTTACTAGTAGCTACTAGTACTAGTTGACTCTGTTTCAATATTATATTGTTGAAAGCTGTACCAGTAAAAAGTACCTACACATCCACTGACGGAGGCTTTACGCCTAATATATGCGTGTTTCGGGCAATGTTTAGTTCACACCCAAATTCAAACTTTGGCACTATACAAAAAGAAGATTCTCCGTCACATCAAATTTGCGGTACATGTATGGAGTACTAAATATTAACGAAATTAAAAACTAATTATACAGTTTGGTTGTACTTTGCAAGACGAACGTTTTGAGTCTAATTAGTCAACGATCGAACAATTATTACGAAATACAAACGAAATGCTACATTGCACTACAGTGTTTGAGAAATCCGGCGGCGCCAATTCCGTGGGCAACTAAACATGGCCTCGGTGGTCTGCACCAGTGGGCTGTATAGATGACCTGGAGCCTTAACGTACCGTACCGGTTAAGTTCATATAATATGCAAAGTGGTTTGGAAGAGTAAGCACAATGACCGACGGCCGTTGACATGTACTCATCTGTCGCATGTTGTAGCACAATGGTTTGGCTCGGTCCATTTCTGAGATCGATCGATGCCGAGCACTACAAGAGTAATTAAGCAGATTATTTGCTTTCTGTGAACTTGTCGTATGGTATGTAATGTGAGGCAAGGCAACGGATGGGATTGGGAAGGGGCAGCAGGACAGCACTCTGCGCGCGGGCTAGTATTTTATAAGCCGTATTTCTTTAGTCAATAAATAGTATTTTTCTCTCATAATAAATTAGCTAACAGTACCTTCAGTCATGGCTTATCAGCTAAGCGAACAGGGCAGCTATGTGTTATGGTCGTCACGCGTGGGCGTGTGCTCCATCAGGAAATTAATCTGGCTTGATCTGCATCTTTTTTCATCCGGAACAGTGTTTTTCTCTCACAAATTCCTCCAGATTCTTCTAAAATTCCTCCAAGCGAAAGAGGAATTTTGGAAGAATCTGAAGGAATTTATGAGAGAAAAATACTGTTTCAAATAAAAAAAAGAAGCGAATCAAACCAGATTTAAGAGCACGTGAACGGGGCTAAGTCAACGAGAACAGCGCATCGTCGTTGCAATAATGCGACGAGCAAATGCGTTCATCAGAGATAATAATAAGTATATTCATTCATGGACACACCGTCGTCACGCAGGGCAGGCGTGTGGAAGATTATGCACGGCAGGCAGTGTTTTGTTTACTAGTACTGTAGAACTTATTGCCACCGGTTATTTCCACCTGTGTTTGTGAATATCGCTGTAGGTTCGAAACCGATAACTGGTCCGACACACTTGGTTATACGATCCGGCGGTGATAAAACAGCGCATCGTTGTAGCTTTCTTCTTCTTTTATTATTAATTTTTACCTGTGCCGTATCTCTGTATCGGCAACCCCGGCCTGGCAATTAAAAAAATTAAGCTGTAGCTCTATTTTCTTCTTTTTTTTGTCGGTCAATATGCGACAAACCAATACACTCACCATTCATCATTCGAGCATGCAGTACGTGTTAATAATCGGCGTGTTTCATTAACATACGGCGTGAGCACCGGCAAACCCAACAACGGCGAACTAACGGTGGTGCTAGCTTCATCAGCTGGAGAAACCTCCGGGACGCTGACGAGCCAGGCTAGGTGTACTAAAGAAAAATTGCAATCTTAATTCAGTACTGTTTAGTAGTCGTGTTTCAGTATTTTTTAGTATTTTGAAGTATTGAGCATAGTACTGACTGATACTGAACATGGTTCAATACTACTCAGTATTTTTTCAGATCAGTTTTGGCTTGCAGTGTAGAATAATATTCTACACCTAGAGTGTAGCTGCCGTATAGTCTTCAATTATTTGTCTGAGGAGCCTTCGTGCTTAAGGAAGCGTATAGCATCTTCAATTATTCTCTTTTACTGTTGCTTAGACAGCTGGACGATGCTACGTGCTTCAATAATTATCCTAGTTATAGTAGAGTGACTGTATATTTCTTTTGCGCTGTCCTCTGTCGCGCACGATCTTATCCTTCTAGATATAGAAGGATATTCTTTAGTATGGATATGGTCAGTTGCAAACATCAAATCAAGGATTCTGGCATTTGGTATGGATATGGTCAGTTGCAAACATCAAATCAAGGATTCATAATGCTATAGAAGCAATGGAAATAGATCAAGTTCATCAAAAAGAAGACGAGGTCCGGAAATAAAGATAGAAGGAGTAAAAGGGAGACCATCTAGAAAACTAGGAACTTGGCCACCAGAAAAAGAACCTGCATATAGTGATGTTTGCAACATCAATCATTCAGGCGTGGATCATACCTAGGAAAATCCAAAAATACACATGAAGAAAACGTGTGTTAGAGGACAGCGCAAAAGCATTACACAGTGACTCTACTGTAGCCAGGACATATTGAAGCACGCAGCACCGTCCAGCTGTCTAGGCAACAGTAAAATGAATAATTGAAGACTTCGTCTTGAAGGATCCTCTAGAAGATAAGTACGAAGGACGTCTCCAGAAGGCTCTTCCTGCTCTATAAGAGGAGAAGCCAGGCGCATGCATTCGACAGACAAGAGAGAGACAGGAGAGAAGAAGAGAAAGCACCACTAAAGACCACCAGCACCAACACATCCACTCCACCTTCGCATAATCATGAAGACCATGATTTCAGAAGTCCTCTGAGAATCATCCACCACTAGTAGTAATACTCCACCACCTTTGTAAATTTGAGAATAAAGGAAGTCCATGTGATATTCCTGCGTTTTAAGGTAATCCCTAAGGTTTGTGCTAAGTGCTTGGGGTTTTCCGAAAGGGAAAACCGTATGTAAGCTTGTTCTGTGGAAATGAATTAAGCTTTCCTATTTTAATCCTTGCCTTCCTTTAAGCTCATTCATATGGAGCGATGTCTCTATGCTAGGGACCCTAGAGGAGAAACCTTTGCGTGTGTTGTTCTCATGTTAGCCCTGGTAGCGGTATTTATAGAGAACCCTGTGTGCACAGAGAAGTGTTCCCTTCGGGTGAAACTGCTTGGGGAGACGATAGAGCCTGAGTTCTGTGTGTGCGTAGCTGGGGATAGCGAGGGAGAAGACCGGGTTAGCCTGGTTATGAAGCGAGCCAGTTATGCATATGGTGAGTACCGAGTAGGACTGACATAAGCATAGTCACACGACCGGCTGAAGCTTTGGTCTCATTAGCCTACAAAAGATCATGAGAATTACACGCATACTCATAATCCGCATATACCTAATCACGCACTTAATAATCACGCACGCATGTACCATCCACCACAAGTGCTCTGTATAGTGCTTAAATAGTGAGAAAGTTTGGGTACCTGAGCCACTCCTGGATAAGTGCTCATGCACTGTTCATATTCCGAATTTAAATAGTAGCAAGTATTTTAAATAGTGACACGAATTTAAATAGTAACCATTGAATTTAAATAGTGATGTGAATAGTAACTCAAGAATTTTAAATTTAAATTTTAAGTTCGTGTTTGTTGCAGCAGTTTCTAGTGTATTCGACCCCCGTAGCAGTGGTATCGGAGCCTGGTTGTAAAAATTAGAATTTAAGGGATTTACTAAAATCTAGTGAAGATTGAAAAGCTACATTATTTAAATTTAGTAGTTAATATAAGTAAGTTTGTTAATACAGTCTTAGTTAAATACTTTACTTATAATGGAAACTCTAGATAGCAAGATCTAATATTATGAACAAAAATTAAGCAAGACACCTAAAGAATATAATACCTCTATGTTATGTGAATGGCCTATAATCCGAGAGAAAGAAGTATATTTTATTAGGAAATTGGCTAAATTAAATAATGATAAGCAAAAATATAAAACCAAAGAAGTTGTGTAGAAAAATAATTATACTATAAATAAAGAAGAGCAGTGTGAAATTAATGAAAAGATTTTATTAGAAAGTTATGAAGAAGAAGAAAATAATGCTCAAAGTTACCAAGATTTTATAGACTCTTTAGATGATGAAGAGTTACGTAATCTAGATAATGCAATGGAAGGATTAGATATAATATCTAAAAATATTAATAGTTAAATAGAAACAAAAAATAGAATTAATGAATCAAGAAGACTGTGAGCACAATTGGATAAAAGGAATGGGTGATTATAATATAAAATATTCTTTCTGCATATATTATCCTAGTCAGGAAAATAGATTCACATGTAGCATATGTTTAAAGCAAGCATGTTCCTCATGTTTAAGAACTGATAACGAAAAATGGAGACAAGAAGTAGAACTAGAACCAGAAGATAAAATATTAGTATGCAGAGTTAGAAACTTAGAAAATAGAATAAATAGCTTAGAAGCAGAATTAGAAGAGCTAAGAAGTAAGATAGAACTCAATGAAGTAAATAAGATAGAAGAAAATGATAGAGACATTACCGAGTTAAAGGATCAAGCAATATTAAATAGAAAAAAATGATAAAGCTATACAAGTAAAAGACGCCATAATAAACTTTGGTAGCAAATATATAGTTAGGTTACCATTTAAAGCAATTATAGAAATAAGAGTACGTATAAAAGTAAAATTAATGCCTAACATCACTTATAAAGTATTAGAATTAGTAGATACTGGTTATACAAAAAATATTATACATGATAAATATTTCGCAAAATAACCAGAAATAGTTCATACAATAGATCAAGATATTTCAGAAATATCTAATGATATGTCTGAAATAAAAAAGGTTCATAATTAACTAGGTTATGATGTTGAGGTACAAATAAATAATGGATGAAATTACAATAAGAGACCTATCTATGATACATGATAATATGATATTAGGATTAAGATTTTTACAATTCTCTTTACAAACAACAATCATACATGAGCAAGGAATAACATTTATTCCTTATCAAGACAACATTCCATATATAACAAAAGTACGAAAGGCTATAAATTCTAATCTAGGAAAGACCAATCTAGAACTTCAAGGATCTGATAAAAATGTCCCTGATAATTATATAGATGAAGAGCTAGGTGAAAATATAGAAAAATTTCATATAGCAAACTCATGTATAGAATGTATCAGTCTATAATCTTTAGCACCAAATTGGTATAGAGATATAAAATCTAAAAAGGATATAGATAAAATTGTAAGAAGATTGGAAGATATTCAAATAATCAGAGAAATACCAATGAAACACTGGGATAAAAATGGTATAGTATGTAAGATTAACATAATAAATCCTAACTATATAATTAAGACAAGTCATATAGAAGCAACACCTAAGTATATAGAAGAATTTAAGATGCATAGTGAAGAATTACTAAAATTAGGAGCTATAAGAGAAAGTTGGAGTCCTCATAGGTCAGCTGCATTTATAGTTAGAAATCAAGCTAAAATAGCTATAGAAAATTCAAGAATGGTTATTAATTATAAAAGACTAAATGATAATACTATGGATGATGGCTATAATATTCCAAATAAACAAGAATGTATAAATAGGATACAAGGAAGTAAATATTTCTCAAAGTTTGATTTATAAGCTGGGTTTTGGCAAGTAAAAATGGCAGAAGAATCAATAGAATGGACTACTTTCACATGTCCTCAAGGTCATTTCGAATGGCTAGTAATGCCCTTAGGATTAAAAAATGCCCCTGCTTTATTCCAAAGAAAAATGAAAAATATTTTTAATGAAAATCAAGAATTCATATTAGTTTATATTGATGATCTATTAATCTTTTCAAAATCCTACAAAGAGCATATATCCCATCTAGAAACATTCTTTAGAAAAGTAGAGCAACATGAGTTAATACTTTCTAAAAGAAAAATGGAAATATGTAAAGAAAAGATAAATTTCCTAGGCCATGAAATAGGAGAGGGAAAAATGTATTTGCAAGATCATATTGCAAAGAAAATTTTACAATTTCCTGATATCATGAATGATAAGAAAATATTGCAACAATTTTTAGGAATAGTAAATTATGCTAGAAATTATATAAAAAATTTAGCCAAATTAGCTGGTCTATTGTATGCAAAGTTAAGGAAAAATGAAAAAAACATTTTAACTCTGAAGATATAAAGCTTGTAAGAATTATAAAAGAAAAAGTCAAAGAATTAAAACCTCTAGAATTACCTTTAGATGATAATTATTTTATCATAGAGACAGATGCATCTGAGTTAGAATGGGGTGCTATATTAAAACAAAAGCCACACAAATACTCACCAAAGACAGAAGAAAGAATATGTAGATATGCTTTAGGAAAATATAAGTTAAAGGCAATAAACAATATGGATAGAGAGATTTTAGCTATTATTAATGCAATAAATGCTTCTAAATTATATCTAGGATTAAAGAGTTTACAGTAAGGACAGACTGTGAAGTTATATCTAGATATTAAAATAAAGTCAATAGTAAGAAAAGTTCAACTAGGAGATGGGTTCTATTTGAAGATATTATTACTAGAAACGGTTATAAAGTAATATTTGAGCATATAAAAGATAAAGATAATACTTTACCTGATATATTTTCATGATCATCTATTTTGTAGGAAAGAAGAAAGGAACAAGCTCTATTGGGGGGTGAATGTTTCAATTTTGGAACTGAAAATAAGTTAAGAATATTTTCGCCAGATACATATAAATTCAAGCCTCGAGACTATATTGTACTAGATGATATACAAGAATACATTCTAGATAGTTTTTGGTTTTAGTACAACAATAAGAGAGAAGACAAAGGTTATATGCTAGCAATATTAAACTGTCTGGCCGAATATTTTCATATGATCGATGGGAAAATACAACCGAAAGAACCATCTAGCAATATAGAGAAAACCCCATATATGTTATATATAGAGAAAAAATACCAAGAATTTATGTAACATTTGAATCAATTATAGCTCAACAGATCAAAAAAGAAAAAGATGGAGGAGTATCATGGAAAGAATATTTAGATATTGATCAAGCTCTCTCATATGCTAGAAGTATTTTGGAAGTAAATTATTTCATAGAACCAGCAGCAAATGATTATATTCAAAAATACAGAAAGGCAAAATGTGTGAAGATAAATTTGCCAGGAGTTAATATATGAGAAGACGGACCTTCAAGGGTGTAGCAGAACCGACCAATTTATAAGAGTTGATTGGAAACACTTGATGCATAAAACTACCTTGTCTAGTTACATATACCTTTGACCCTGTGTAGGTCCAGGATCGAACATATGCTTAACCATGCTTAGACCGGTAGAAGTCGGCTGATTTCCTGCCACCTGCGAGATATAGGTGGATACCGAAGCATGGTTAGCTATATTTGCTATCATGGAAATGAACCATGGGGTAATCTAAATGGAGGCCGGGCGGAGTCTATGTGTAGGTTGACTCATGTCATTCTGTCTGTGCCGATTAAGGACCGTACCGTTGTTGGCACTTCTGACAAGGTTGAACACATGCCTCTCACTTAGCTAGCCAGATAACTCATTCTGACCATGAAGCCAAGTAGCTCAACTCATGCCGGGCCTTGTTCTATTAGAGTGCGCACTCTGAATTATACTAAGGATGTGTAGGGAGCCAGGCATGAGCCTAAGGGTAGGGTAGTCCTAATCGTCCTAGCAGCTAGTTGTCCCTGATTATGTGGTGCTGGTCGGACCCATGAAATATGTACCTAAGTTATACCAAAGGTGACCTAAGGTGACCGTTGATCTGGTTTGCCTAGATTTGTGTTAGAAATAAATTCCCGGCTGGTTGAAATCGATTCGAATCGTCGTCTCTCCCGGACAGTGAGAAACTTAGCTAGCTCCAACATCATAGTAACTGTGTTATGGAATATGATAGTTTAGATGAACATAGAATTACTACATCGGCTATGATAATAATTGTATTTTATGTAAAACTTGTTAATAACAAAGTTGTAGATAACTTATTAGTCTACCTTGTGTTAAATTTTCAGTCATAGGCCTTATGGTTTAAGAATTATGGTTGTTAGAGTTCTGCTGTCAGAAATGCTTGTTCTCTAGATAGATTTGAATGATTGAATTATTTGACCTAGATAGCTACTAAATCACATTAAGATGGTTAAAATAAAGTTGTAGGCAATTTCATAATCTTTTTAGAATCTCCACAATCATATTATTTTAATATGTATAACTCTAGTTATGGTAAACAAGTGGCTGCTGTCTCAGTCTAGAAAATGATCTACATAAATGTTGCTTAAGCTATTAGAGAAGAGATAGGCACCAACTCAGTAAAATAAGATGCAACTAGTTACTACTTTAATACAAAGCTGTTGAAAACACTTGGAAGGATGCATTCATAATATAATATCATATTATACATGTCATCATATATGCATTCGTGATATCTTATTTTATGCTCATGCATATAGGATTATCTGAAGGAATAACTCTGTTAGAGTTCAACGAAGAAGAGGAGGAGGATCAGTAGGAGATACCTCAAGCCATAGCTCTAGGAGAAGAGGAGCAGACTCTCAAAGATCTCCCTGAGTTCTTGGATCATCGGCCAACCTCTTTCCTCATAGGCAAGCCTTAGAGTATTCTAAGTCTCCCATGTTTTACCAAATATTACTTGAGTCCTTTATGTTTGATCCATTAGGTTATAAGAGTTGAGTGGAAACACTTGATGCATAAAACTACCTTGTCTAGTTACATATACTTTTGACCCTGTATAGGTCTAGGATCGAACATATGCTTAGCCATGCTTAGACCGATAGAAGTCAGGTGATTTTCTATCACTTATGAGATATAGGTGGATACCGAAGCACGGTTGGCTATATTTGCTATCGTGGAAAAGAACCATGGGGTAATGTAAATAGAGGTCGAACTGAGTCTATGTGTAGGTTAACTCATATGATTCTGTCTGTGCCGATTAAGGACCGTACCATTGTTGGCACTTCTGACAAGATTGAACGCATGCCTCTCACTTAGCTAGCCGGATAACTCGTTTCGACCGTGAAGCCAAGTAGCTCAACTCATGCCAGGCCCCATTCTGTTAGAGTGCGTACTCTGAATTGTACTAAGGATGTGCAGGGAGTCAGGCATGAGCCCAAGGGCAGGGTAGTCCTGATCGTCCTGGCAGTTGGTTATCCTTGGTTGTGCGGCGTTGGTCGGACCCATGAAATGTGTACCTAAGTTATACCAAAGGTGACCTAAGGTGACCGTTGATCTGGTTTGCCTGGATTTGTGTTAGAAATAAATTCCCAGCTGGATGAAATCGATTCGAATCATCGTCTCTCCCGGACAGTGAGAAACTTGGCTAGCTCCAACATCGTAGTAACTGTGTTATGGAATATGATAGTTCAGATGAACATAAAATTACTACACCGGTTATGGTTACTATTGTATGCTACTAAATTATATACCACATGTTTGGCACAGGTTAGTTGCTAATCTAGAGATGAATAGCTATAATTAACTTGATAACCGAATTATAATTGTACAACTGAGTTAGTCGCTTTTTATGCAAAATATTGTCAAGCTACCTCCACTTATAAAGCCTTGCATAATCCTTGGAGTCACTTTATTTTTGGTTCATGACGGGTAAGTCTAGCTAAGTATCTTCTCGTACTCAAGGTTTTATTCCCATTGTTGCAGATGACATAGTTTATCACGACTATTGCAAGAACAGCTTATGTCCCGCCGTGGACGATGAGTGAGTCCTGGGCAGGCATCTCTTATAAATCATTCTCATATGCTTTGTGGGTGTGATCACGAGTTGGCACTATATTTGAACTATGATGGCAAATGTTAGCTTCAAACTTTAATGTGCTTCTGCTACTATTTACTGAACTTGGTTTATAATAACCTTAATTCATACTTTGATGAATGAACTATATTTGTGAACTTTATGTAACATGTGACATGTATGTTGAATCATGTACGATCTTGGTTGTATGTTGATGGTTAATCGAGACCCATTGTGGTACTCGATGGACTACCGGATTTATATGGGCTCAAGTATAATAGTGCGACCGCTTGTGGGCTGCCATCTTACTTGTGCTCTTATAAATTGGTCAGTTCTGCTACAGCTGGTATCAGAGCAAGATTCAACATTAATTGCCACATATGTACTTAAAACAAAGGTTTTTGTTTTTCAAAACCAGTTTTTGGCAACTTATAGCTTTGGTGTTTAAAAACCTAGAGTTTGAATCTAAAGTGTGCCAGTGATCACTTCCTTTATGCCCAATTAAAGACTTCAGGTGACAAATTAAGTACTAACTTGAGGGTTTTCAATTTTGTCGTCCATACGACATGCTATTGTATGGATGCTATTCACTTGAGTGGTAATGTATGGATCAAATGCCTCTACGCTCAAGGTAAGACGTCAATCATCATCCTAGTGGCATAAGCGCAAGTTGTGAGCGTGCGGTCTAATGGGGAGAGTTAGCTATGATACTGAAGTGTATATATGCCTCATATATATACGGGAGTATTTAATTGTGGGTTAGCTTTGATATGATTGTGTATGCATAGTTATATGTCTATATAGGATGTATTTACTTTTAGGTAGCTTTGATATGGATGTATATATATATATGGGTATATATATATGGAAGTATTTAGATTGCAACCTAGAGCCCAAATTTACATTCTACATATACAATTGTGGGGTTGGGCTGAAATGGGATTCTTGTATAGTTACACTAACAACGAAACATGTAGTCTGACTAGTTATGTTATATATGAGAGAACGTATGTATGCCACCTTGTATGCCGTTAGAAATTTTAATTTTCCTAAGTTTGTGAGAATGTACGGAACGTGCATGCATCATGATAAATCATCATTATTACATACTTGCATTGTTCCTCCCCTTATAAGTCTCTTACTCGGATATGTAACTCTTATCCATTATGACTTTGTCTCATGAGAGTTGCACCATGTTGTTGGTACAGATGGCAGCACCGGCTAGAAGTGAGAATTTTCTATTGATGTTTGGTACTCCTGCCCTACTTTGGAGAGTCTTGCATTATGCGGGGTATTACGAACCACCCCTCTATTACTAGAATGAAGTATACCTGGAGGGACAACCATGGTATGAAGTACAACTGACCATACCAGCTCGTAACCAAGCACCCTTCTGGCAGGAATGGAAGGCAGAATCTGAAGGAAAAACTCCTTGGGAGGCTGCCTAAGTAGTGGCTTTTGAGGTACTGAGTTAGATTTGTCAGCAGCACAGGGATAAGCTTACCGACAGTGTTGCTGGTACTTTTTCTTGGGTGGATCCATCCACAACAGTACGAGCACAGCGTGATAGCAATGCATTGATCCGAGATTAGGATGAGCGAGTAGACAATTCTAGTCTCGCTATGAGCACAATGTTTGTAGTGATGAAGATGTTCTACACTTGTCAGGACACCAGGGACTTCTGGTAGAAATCATATACCACCTGCATGGATAAGCTCATGAGAGCCAAAGCTGCACAGTGTAAGCTAAAAAAGCATGTGCGTAAGCACAAGAAGGCAGCAAGTGAGGCTCGATAGAAAACTGATCAAGCTTATATAGCTTTGGGAAATCTCCACACCCAAATAGAGCGAGTTGATCAGTAGAGAGCTGCCACCCAAGAAGGAGCGGATGATCAAGCCATGCAAGTAGGACTGTGGGAGCTGCTGGAGGCCGCTCATGCCGAGGCGTTCATAACTACGTGCCAGCGGATCCTAGCAAACAACCGTACAGCTATGGCAGAAGCAGAATGAGACAGGACCCAAGCCTTGAACGTGCAGCAAGACCATGTCGAGAGGGATTTGCGCCAGCAGCTTGCACAGGCCCAGAATATGGTGGTCGATCTTTAGCATGAGGTGCATTACCTGAACAACCAACTACACCTGATCCTTAATGAGGAAGAAGAAGATCTAGAGATGTTGGTCGAGGATGACGGTTGGGAGGAAGAAGAAGTGGAGCTTGAGGATGAGGACAATCCTATCTCCAACCTCGACAGCGAGCACGTGGAAGATTAGAATTGCCTAGTGACTAGTTAAAGCGCTAGATGTATCCCTATTATTCATGTAATGGACTTGTAGCTGAAGTTCGATATTCTTGATTTGACTTTAGCGTAATGTTGACATTTTGCATGTTGTTTCTTTATGGGTTGAACTTTAATAAAATTCCAGTTTTGTTTTATTGGTGGATTGTGACATGCATGTTAACGCGCTGCGAGCACGATAAGTGAACAAATTGGTGATGTCATGTTGCGAGAATGAATTATTACGCCTTTGTTTTATTGTATGAATTTAAGATTCCCTCTAGTAATTTCAGTTTGGCATGATTATACAATTCATCTGCAATTTCTTAACATCATCCAATAATCACTTATTGTTGTAACTTTGTAGATGACTCGCACTCGTGCTGGAGCCAGCAACGGCCAAGGTGGCAACGATGGTGATTTACCACCACCGCCACCACCGTCTGTGAATGAATTCTTTGCATAGTTCTTGGGTAGTCAAAGAACAATGGAGGAAACATTGTGCCCCATTGTGTAGAACACTACTCATGCTCGTCAGCAACAACAAGGGCCTGAGCCAAATCAATACAACTCTTTCAAGGATTTTCTAGACACCAAGCTTCCTATCTTCAAGGTGGCCGAAGAACCGCTTTAGGCGGATGAATGGCTAAACACAATCGAGCAAAAGTTCCATTTATTGAGGGTTATAGAACATCAGAAGGCAGAATATGTGTCTCATCAGCTGTAGGGACCGACCGGAATATGGTGGACCCATTTCCTGTCATCTCTACCAACCAATTCTTAGGTCATATGGGAGCAATTTAAGTTAGCCTTTCGGGGACATCACATTCCCCTAGGGCTAATGCGCATGAAGGTGGCCGAGTTCATGCGACTCACACAAGGGACCAAGACCCTTATAGAGTACATGCATGCTTTCAATAATTTGTCCTGTTATGCCCCAGGGTTCGTTAATACAAAGGAAAAGAAGATTGAAAGCTTCAAAAGAGGCCTTAGCACTAAGCTGATGAAAACTATGGCCAACTCGAGGTGCACCATATACAATGAGTTCATTAGTGATGCCTTGACTTAGGAGAACCAGAACAATCTGCACACCGTGGTGAAGGCCACAAAAGAGCAGCTGAAGCAGACGCCTTAGGATCTTCCTAGCCTAGAGCTCCAATGGCGGCTAGGCCACAGTTTAGGCCTCCTCTGCTAAAGGCCTAGGCCAACCGACCTTAGAAGGTGTTTCATAAGGCGTTCACCATTGCCTTACCTAAGGGAAATGGTGGGCAAGGAAGCTCAGCAGGACCCAGGAGCAATCAACCATGCTTCAACTGTAATCAGCTGTGCCATTGGTCCAAGGAGTGTCCCTATCCTAAGAAGAATAGCAATCAAAACCAGGGCAATCAGAGACAGGTAAATTCTAAAGCACATCCTGGATATGTGCATTACATCGCTGTTGAAGAGGTTCCTATGGGAGAGGTTGTCACAATGGATATGTTTCTTGTTAACAAGCATCCCGCCATTGTTTTATTTGATTCTAGAGTTTCTCATTTATTTATGAGCCAAGCATTTGCATCTAAGTATGATTAGAAAATAATTAAAGTAAACAACGGTGGTTATAGTATAAGTTCAGCTGGGGCTACTATCTCTACAAATCAGATAGTCAAAGATGTGCTCATCTCTATACAAGAGAGGGAGTACATGATGGATCTGATAGTATTGCCCGGATTAGCCATAAATGTGATCTTAGGCATGAGTTGGATGAGTGACCATGGTGTTCTTATTGACGCATCCACTCAGACAATTATGTTGAGAGAACCAAAGGGAGGTAATGCTTTTCTAGTACCACTTCCCCGAAGTTTTGATCTCCAAAACTTGCCTTGTGCTATCCAAGCCACTACCCTTTGTGATATTTCAGTGATTTGTCAGTTTCCTGATGTATTTCTAGATGAGTTGTTAGGTCTACCACCTAATAGGGATATGGAATTTAATATTGAGTTAGTGCCAGGTATGTCACCTATCTCAAGAAGACCCTATAGGATGCCACCAAATGAGTTAGCTGAACTTAAAATTTAGTTACAAGAACTGTTGGACAAAGGTCTCATTCAACCTAATTTGTCTCCATGGGAATGTCCAGCTTTATTTATAAAGAAGAAGGATAAATCCTTGAGAATGTGTGTGGATTATAGGCCACTTAATGCTGTGACCATTAAGAACAAGTATCATTTGCCCCGTATCGTTATCTTGTTCGATTAGTTGGCAAAAGCAAAGGTATTCTCCAAGATTGACTTGAGGTCAGGCTATCATCAGATTAAGATCAGGCCAGAGGATATACCTAAAACAACTTTCTCCACTAGGTATGGTTTGTGCGAGTATTTGGTCATGTCTTTTGGACTGACAAATGCTCCTGCCTACTTTATATACTCGATGAATTCGGTATTCATTCCCGAGCTCAACAAGTTCGTGGTTGTGTTTATCGATGATATCTTGATTTATTCGAAGAATGAGGCAGACCATACAGAGCATCTAAGAATTGTTTTGTCTAGATTGAGGGAACATAAGTTATATGCCAAATTTAGCAAGTATGAATTCTAGTTGAGCAAAGTATCTTTCTTGGGTCACATCTTATCTAGAGATGGAATTTCTGTAGACCCATCTAAAGTAGAGGAGGTCATAGATTGGAAGACCCCGACTTTGGTTCATGAAGTTTAAAGTTTTCTAGGACTGGCTGGCTACTATCGTCGTTTCATTCCTGATTTCTCCAAGATAGCTAAGCCCATGACCAGACTACTTTAGAAAGATGAAAAGTGTAGTTGGACGCTAGAGTGTGAAACTACTTTTCACACCCTAAGGACCTTGTTAACTATAGCTCTTGTTCTAGCACAACCCGACATTGAAAAGCCTTTTGATGTGTTCTGTGATGCATCGGGTATAGGTTTGGGGTGTGTGCTCATGCAAGAAGGAAGAGTTATTGCCTGTGCATCTCGACAGTTGAGAAAGCATGAAGTCAATTATCCTACGCATGATTTAGAGCTTGCAGTAGTTGTTCATGCGTTGAAGATATGGAGACATTACTTGTTGGGAGACGTATGTCACATATATACTGACCACAAAAGTCTTAAATATATCTTTACTCAACCTGAGCTGAACATGAGGCAGCGACGATGGTTAGAGCTAATTAAGGACTATAATTTGGAAGTGCACTACCATCTAGGGAAGGCTAATGTTGTAGCAGATGCACTTAGTCAGAAATCACATTATAACACTTTGGAAGCCTTGTTAGAAGATGAATTTAATTTGTTACATCCTATTGTGCTGCACAATATCACTGTCAGTTGCTCACTTGAGAGCAAAATCATAGAACTACAGAAGACAGATGTAGGTGTATTTCACATCAAGCGAAAGATGAAGGAACAAGACACCAAGCATTTTAGGTTGGATGAAAGAGATGTGCTATGGTTTGAGGACTGACTTGTGGTACCAGAAGATTATAAGCTTAGAAATCAAATTTTAGATGAAGCTCATTCATCCAAGTTGTCTATCCATCCGATTAGTAGCAAAATGTATCAAGATTTGAAAACCTGTTTTTGGTGGACTGAGATGAAAGAAATCGCTGCCTATGTCGCTAGGTGTGATAATTGCAGTAGAGTAAAGGCCATTCATTTGAAATCTGCTGGATTACTTCAGCCTTTGCCTATTCTAGGCTGGAAATGGGAGGAAATAAGTATGGACTTTATTACAGGCCTTCCGATGACATAGCAAGGTCATGATTCCATATGGGTCATTGTCGATCGCCTCACCAAGTCAGCATATTTTATACCGGTTAACACAACGTATCATACAGAGAAATACATTGAGCTATATGTTTCCTAGATCGTGAGACTACATGGAGTACCAAGGACCATAATCTCAGATCGGGGACTATAGTTTATAGCTCATTTCTGGGAACACTGGCACCAAGCCTTGGGAACTAAACTAATCAGAAGTTTAGCATATCATCCACAAACTTTGGGATAGACTGAGTGAGTGAACCAGATCTTAGAAGATACGTTGAGAGCCTATGTGATATCTTCCAAGGGTTCATGGGAGAAATGGCTACCTTTAGCCGAGTTCTCCTACAACAACAGTTATCAAGCGAGCATCAAGATGGTTCGTTTTGAAGCCTTGTACGGTCAGAAATATAGAACTCATTTGAATTGGATTGAGCCCAGTGAAAGAAGATACTTTGGCATTGACTTTGTCACCAAAGCTGAAGAGCAGGTATGCATTATCCAATAGCATATGAAAGCAACTCAGTCAAGATAAAAGTGTTATGCCGATAAAAGAAGAAGACCACTAACTTTTGAAGTGGGAGACTATGTATACTTAAAAGTGTCACCTATGAAATGAGTGTAGAGATTTGGAGTAAAAAGAAAGCTTACGCCTAGATATGTAGGGCCATACAAGATTATTGAATGGAAAGGAAATGTCGCTTACAAGTTACAACTTCCTTCAGAAATGAGTGCGATATTCAATGCCTTCCATGTTTCTTAGTTGAAAAGATGTCTTTGCATACCTGAGGAAGCCATTGCCCCCACCAACATTAAGTTCCAATTGGATTTGACCTATGAGGAGAAACCAATCCGATTGTTAGAAGAGATAAAAAGAGTAACACGGAGCAAGGTCATTAAGTTCTACAAAGTGGTGTGGAATAACCACAGTGAATAAGATGCCACGTGGGAATAGGAGGATTACTTACGTGAGGTTTATCCTGCCTTTTACGAAGAATGGTAGGTCTTGCAAATCTTGGGACGAGATTTCTATAATGGGGAGGGGCTGTAACACCTCTGTGTTAAGCATTGCAATTGGCACTTGCATTTCATGAGCATAAGCATCATCCAAGCATTCATAAACAAGAGCACATGAAATTTCATCTCATTCTTATGCATTATTACATGAAATGTTGATTTATATATATGTTTATGCTTGCAATTATGTATAACCAATGTATGATATGGTTGTGAGGTCATGAAAACACCTTAGACATGTCTAGGATGGTAAATGGAACAATGTTTATATTCATGACCTATGCCAATTTTGCTTCTAAGTGTTGGTTTCCTTTAAAATGCTATTTTCATGATGCTAGTTTGACTAAAGTTAAACAGTAGCTTAAAGTGTTTGCATGGCTCTGTGACCTAAATGAAAATTGTAGTACTTGACTAGGGTAACAAATTTTATTTTTGGGTTAAGGTCTAATTTAGTGCATAGCATGCTCAAAAATAGCTTACAAGTATCAACAAAATGTTGTTTTGTGTCTTAGGAAATTTTCTAAGTGGAAATGATTTTTAGTTTCAAAGTACTTCACTTTAGAGCAATGTAGTTTGTTAACTAGTGAGAATTAGATGATGGTTCTTAAAGAAAAGTTAGAGATCTCTTGTAGCTTGACAACTTTCATTAAGGAAGTTTTTGCTAATTCATAATAGATTAGGAGTAATTGAATCGCTAAGTCACGCTGTTAGACGAATTCAGTGGCACCTGAATCGGCGCCCGCGCGCATGGTAGTGGCTGACCGGCCACAGGCTATGGCCACTGCATGGTGGTAGCACGCCGGTGTTGGCCCGGCTAGTTAGGCCTGAGCACACACTTAAGCACCGTGCACCCGCCACTCCATCCACTCGCCCGCTCTCACTCCCTCCTGCTCGCTCTACCTCTTCAAGCGCAGCGCCGAGCTCGTCGCAGCACCGTTGTAGCTCCACCATAGCCGCTCGCCGCTGATGTAGGTCCATTGGTCAATTTGTCTCAGCCAGAGCTGCTATGCCATCACCTCCACCTCCTTGAGCCACCAGCACCACCTATCGACCATAGGTAGAGCGGCATTTCGCCACGCTGCAGCCGCCGTCATCACTGGAGCACCGCCATGCTCGTGGCTCACCGTGGCTCTGCCATTCCACTGCACTGCATGCCTTCATTCTCTTTGGTCTAACACCGTGCTAGAGTCTAGATTCTTAGGCCGGATCTAGGGATGACAACACCACTTGACGACGCCGAAATGAGTTGCTGCTCCGCCCGCGTCCGCCATGGCCGCCGTGGCACTCGACCTTGCCGTCGCCGAGTTGGTTCACCGTCTCCCTCTCTTCTCGTGCGCCTTAGGTCAAGTAACCCTAGACCTCGCTAGTGGCATGATGGAGACCTACCTTTCGCCGCCATTTAGCTAGAACAGCGTGAGCACCGCCGTGCTCCATGCGCCGCCGCATGGCCATGCACGCGGCCAAGCTCACCGACGCCACCTCGAACCCTCACCTTCACCTTGTTGCGTCGCTAGGTCACTAGGATGGAGTAGCCATACTCACTAGGGTGTACCGTAGCCAGAGATGGCCGGCGTATCGCTGCCGTCCGCCACGGCCGCCGTTGAGCTTGCTTCGGTGTGCCACTGAGCCAACTAATCCTACCAGTCGATGAACGTGGATGAGATGAGTGCATTGGTGAAGACGCTACTGCCGGAGACCTCACCATCGGTGAGTTCTCATCGGTCAGCGTCGTCCCCTGTCTTGGTCTCGCTGACGGGTGGGCCCCCGTTGACCGCGGGCCCCGGCTGTTAGGCTGTATGATGTTTGATTTTCTTATTTATTTCACAGATTTAAATGCATGTTTCAAAAATTCATATCTCAAGATAGGAGTGTCTAATTTTGGTGAACCAAATTTTGTTGGATTCCTCATGAAGTGTAGTAATTGATAAAAATATGAGATGCACTATTTATGATATTTTTCTAGGAGAATAAAATATAGCTAGATAAATGCTTTTCAAATGGTTTCTATCTTGTAAATTTCATAGTTTTAGCAAGAAAGGTGAAAAAATTGTGATTTCAATTTTGATGGTCTTGTGTTGACATGCTCTAGTAAGGAAAAATAATAAAATTGCAGTGATCATACTTTGAATATGGTCTTCCTATTAATCCTAATTAACTGCTAGTTTCTAGTGGAATTAATTGGGGCAAAAATACAGAACATATGATCATACAAATTTTTACATAGTATTCTTATGCTTGGAGGAATGTAAGAAAAATATTAAATCCATTGCTTGACACTTTTCACTATATTAAACTATTTTTGCTAAAATAAGCCTATGTAACTTGTTATTTTTGTAGAGGTAGATATACTTATCTAAATGGCATGGAATTTGTATAGTAGACTATTAGGGTCATCTATAGGCTACTATAGTTTTATCAGAATTTATTGAGTACTAAAAATAATTATCCTTTAAATCACCTTATTATCTAAGGAAATTATTAAATGAATATAAATAATTTAGTTATATTTAACCAAGATGTTTTATGTGGTGCTTGTGATGCATATGATCTGTTGATGTTATTAGTTAAGCTTAAAAGCAATTGGTTGTATGCAACTAGTTAATTATTATTTTATAATTCAACTAGATGGTTGTATGTATAGTTTCGGTTATGATAATAATTTAATGATGATAATGGTATTTTCTGTAAAACTTGTTAATAACAAAGTTGTAGATAACTTACTAGTCTACCTTGTGTTAAATTTTCATAGTCATAGGCCTTATGGTTTAAGAATTATGGTTGTTAGAGTTCTGCTGTCAGAAATGCTTGTTCTCTAGACATATTTGAATGATTGAATTATTTGACCTAGATAGCTACTAAATCACATTAAGATGGTTAAAATAAAGTTGTAGGCAATTTCATAATCTTTTCAGAATCTCCACAATCATATTATTTTAATATGTATAACTCTAGTTATGGTAAACAAGTGGCTGCTGTCTCAGTCTAGAAAATGATCTACATAAATGTTGCTTAAGCTATTAGAGAAGAGATAGGCACCAACTTAGTAAAATAAGATGCAACTAGTTACTACTTTAATACAAAGCTGTTGAAAACACTTGGAAGGATGCATTCATAATATCATATCATATTATACATGTCATCATATATGCATTCATGATATCTTATTTTATGCTCATGCATATAGGATCGTCTGAAAGAATAACTCTATTAGAGTTCAACAAAGAAGAGGAGGAGGATCAGTAGAAGATGCCTCAAGCCATAGCTCCAGGAGAAGAGGAGCAGACTCTCGAAGATCTCCCTGAGTTCTCGGATCACCGGCCAACCTCTTTCCTCAAAGGCAAGCCTCGGAGCATTCTAAGTCTCCCATGTTTTATAAAATATTACTTGAGTCCATTATATTTGATCCATTAGATTATAAGAGTTGAGTGGAAACACTTGATGCATAAAACTACCTTGTCTAGTTACATATACTTTTGACCCTGTGTAGGTCTAGGATCGAACATATGCTTAGCCATGCTTAGACCGATAGAAGTCGGGTGATTTTCTGTCACCTATGAGATATAGGTGGATACCGAAGCACGATTGGCTATATTTGCTATCGTAGAAAAGAACCATGGGGTAATGTAAATAGAGGTCGGGCTGAGTCTATGTGTAGGTTAACTCATGTGATTCTATCTGTGTCGATTAAGGACCGTATCGTTGTTGGCACTTCTACCAAAATTGAACGCGTGACTCTCACTTAGCTGGCCGGATAACTCGTTTTGACCGTGAAGCCGAGTAGCTCAACTCATGCCGGGCCCCATTCTATTAGAGTGCGCACTCTGGATTGTACTAAGGATGTGCAGGGAGTCAGGCATGAGCCCAAGGGTAGGGTAGCCCTAATCGTCCTGGCAGTTGGTTGTCCCTGATTATGCGGCGCTGGTCGGACCCATGAAATGTGTACCTGAGTTATACCAAAGGTGACCTAAGGTGACCATTGATCTGGTTTGCCTGGATTTGTGTTAGAAATAAATTCCTAGCTGGTTGAAATTGATTCGAATCGTCGTCTCTCCCAGACAGTGAGAAACTTGGCTAGCTCCAACATCATAGTAACTGTGTTATAGAATATGATAGTTCAGATGAACATAGAATTACTACACTGGCTATAGTTACTATTGTATGCTACTAAATTATATACCACATATTTGGCATAGGTTAGTTGCTAATCTAGAGATGAATAGCTATAATTAACTTGATGACCGAATTATAATTGTACAACTGAGTTAGTCGCTTTTTATGCAAAATGTTGTCAAGCTACCTCCACTTATAAAGCCTTGCATAATCTTTGGAGTCACTTTATTTTTGGTTCATGATGGGTAAGTCTAGCTGAGTAACTTCTCGTACTCAAGGTTTTATTCCCATTGTTGCAGATGGTATAGTTTATCACGGCTATTGTAAGAACTGCTTTTATCCCGCCGTGAACGAGGAGTGAGCCCTGGGCAGGCATCTCTTATAAATCCTTCTCATATGCTTTTGTAGGTGTGATCATGAGTTGGCACTGTATTTGAACTACTGTATTTGAACTATGTTGGCAAATGTTAGCTTCAAATTTTAATTTGCTTCCGCTACTATTTACTGAACTTGATTTGTAATAACCTTAATTCGTACTCTGATGAATGAACTATATTTGTGAACTTTATGTAATATGTGACATGTATGTTGAATCATATATGATCTTGGTTGTATGTTGATGGTTAATCGAGACCCGTCGTGGTACTCGATGGACTACCGGGTTTATATGGGCTCAAGTATGATAGTGCGTCCACTCGTGGGCTGCCATTGTACTTATGCTCTTATAAATTGGTCGGTTCTGCTACAAAGGGTATCCACATATAAAGATGTTGTAAAAAATGAGACAGAATCACTGAATGAAGAAGTTATTGAGAAAAAGTTAAAAGAAAAGCTTGATTCAATAATTCCTTAGTTGAAGAAAGACATAAAAGAAGAAGTCTTACAAGAAGTAAGACATGAAATAGAGGAAAAATTTGAATCTATAAACCAAGATTATGAAGAATATATAAAGAAAGATTATGAGTAAAAATGAATATACCTATATCTGATAATTATAATAAAGATGATGAGATGTTGGATATTCGTGGCCATGGGCAATTGCTAGAATATTATATTTTAATATTATGAAAAAATAAATATATCTCATGTAAGAATATATTCCCTGTGTTGATAAGGTGTTATCAACAATTCGACCGGGGAAAGATAATACTACATGCCATAATTCTTGGATTGATGTTTGCAACGTCAATCATTCGGGCGTGGAAGACCATACTCAGGAAAATCCAAAGATACACGTGAAGATAACACGTGTCGGAGGACAGCGCAAGAGCATTATACAGTGACTCTACTATAGCCAGGACAATTATTAAAGCACGCAGCACCATCCAGCTATCTAGGCAATAGTAAAGATGAATAATTGAAGACTTTGCCTTGAAGGATCCTCTAGAAGATAAGCACGAAGGACGCCTCCAAAAGGCTCTTCCTGCTCTATAAGAGAAGCCGGGCACATGCATTCGACAGACAAGAGAGAGATAGGAGAGAAGAAGACGAAGCACCACTGAAGACCTCTGTGACACCCCTGGTGTTATGATCTTGTTTAGCACCGCGATTTAGGCCTAAGTAAAATTTTCGAAATGAGTTTCTTAGAATTTTTATTTAAAACGTACTTGAGGCGATAAGCGAATCCTATGTGACTTAGTTTCACAGACTCAAATAAACGTCTAAGTTAAATTACTCAATGCATAAAGATATTTAGGAATGTCAAACAACGATTCTAGCAAATGGTTTGTTCTGTTAGATTAAGCATGAAAAGCAACTTTTGTAAATAAAATAAAATCTATTATTAAATAGAACGATATATATATATATAACTCATGAGTTTATTTTGTTATGCATGAACTGACGAGAAAGAGAGCGCAACAGCTTTGTTTATTTTTCCTGGCATACAGCGTACTCGTTGCATGACAATCATTTACCGTCCCGTCTTCCATCATGGCTCTGCACCCCGGCGTGTCTGTTTGCCTGCGTCCCTGTCTTCTCTCCCTCGGTTGCGTCGTATCGGAATTTTAATAGGTGCACATGGTTTTGCCCCCCCTGCCACGCCATGTCCTCTCACTTCCCTATGCGAGTGTTGGCGCGCCGCTACCGGCCATGCTACGCCTTATCGCTCTACCTCCATTGTCTCATCGTGCTGTGTCCTGGTCACAGCACCGTGTCTGCCTTCGCATCCCGCCTAATTGAGTTGTACCATCTATGCCACTGCTATCCTATGCCTAACCCTTCTTTGTTTACTAACTGGGCCACGTGATCAATCGGACTGCTCTGCTTTCCTGGTTCACTCTCGGCTCCTTGCTGTCCCTCGTGCGCCTTCCTTTTCTTTGCCTCCATTTGCTCTTCCTCTCCCTACTGCAACCGCCGTGGTCACAGCTACCGGTGCCGGTCCTCCCCCGCGCGTGCCCCATCGGTCCGCTCTGGGCGGCTGCCGCGCCCATGTGCCCATAGAACCTGCCTAGGCCGCACCCGCCGTGCCTGAGCACCGGCGCCCTCCCTCCTTTTTCCTTCACTGTCGCGGTCACGTGCGCCCACCGCGCCCCTCGGCCCCACTGCTGACCACGCTGCCTATAGTGCTGCAGCGCCCTGCTATGGCTGGCTCGCTACCACCCGAGCCTCCATCGCCGGCCTCGCCTTCCTTACTGCGCCATCGATCCCTAGAGCACCGTTGTTGTCACCTCGTGAGGAAGTGCTGTGTGCGTGAGCCTCCCGGCCCGCTACCACCGAGGCGTCCTCACGCGCCGCTGCCTATGCTATAGCTCCTAACTTGCAGCTGCCCCATAGTGCCATGGCCATTTCCATCGCCCCTACCGTGCGTGAGCGCGCTAGGCCACCGGTGCCGAGGAGTTTGCCTTGCTGGTCGACGTGCCCCACAGCCGCCCGAGCCTACATTGTCTGTGTCGCTCCTCCTGCTGTCATTCGCGTAGGGAGCCACCGTGCCATGTTCCACCAGGTCTGCGCAGTGACTAGGTGAACCTGGTAGTAGCCATGCACCTCCCCGTGCGGGCTCCCGTGCGCCTCGCCGATGGATTTCCCACCGCCACCATGCCTCCTCTGCTCGGTGTACTGAGTGGAGGGAGAGAAGTAAAGGTAGAAAATGATTTTTGGATCCAAAAGCTTAGTATGTGACTCATATGAACAGTAGCATACCAAATAGGTAGAAGCTTAGGGATGTTTTTGCATAAATGCCAGGCCGGTTTGGGCAGGCCGCGTGTGGGCCAGCCTGCTGCGCCACTCATGTCGGTTTGCTGGCCCGGTCTGTGGTCGTCGCGCCTAGGCCACGCGCGTGCCCCACCTAGGCCTCCAGCCGGCCTGCTCTTGCGCCGCTGGGCCGCATGCGCTGTGCATTTGCGGGCCATGGGAGCTGCTGGGCCGAAAGGGTGTTGCCGCCGGCCCTTTCCAATTCTAAGTGTTTTTCTAAATAGGTTTCTAGTTTAACTTGTAAAATCAATATAAATTTTGTAGCTATTCAAAAATTATGAAACCAATTTTGTTAGTCTCATAAAATCATGATCTACCTGTTAGTATATTTTGTTCACATAGTTTAAAAATATTCTTGGAAGCTATATAATTAATTTAAGGTACTTAATATTGTAAAAATATAAACTTGTAGGAATTGTTATGATAAATTGGTAATAGTGTTGAATCTAAAATTTTTACAGTAGGCTCCTAACAATATTAGGTACTCACTGTAATATTTATAGCTCTAGAATAATTAGTTACTAGATTAATAATGATGCCTTGTTTTGAATAAAAATTAAATAGATAGAATGAAGTAAAGAAACAACTTGGAATTTTATAACTAAAACACTTGTTGGAAAATGATATCTTCCTCGACAACGTGGATACGTAGATTAGTACGTTAGTCATCAGAACTAGCCCGTTAACTTGAGAGGCATAAATTGTATTTTACGAGTCACGGTTGCAGTTGATTAATTACGTCTTTGCATTGCATCGCATTGCATATCATAATAGGGACGTCGATGGATCACAGAGTCATCGGGAGTTGCTGGAGAAATGGTGCTTTTGGAGATCGGTCACCATAATAGAAAGCTAACTTCTGATTAAATCTTACCCAGGCAAGCCCCGATGCATAACCCCTACTTTTCTGCAGTTTAAATTATATTTGTGCATTAAGTTTAAGTTGTTGAATGAAACCCACTTGCATATATCTTTATCCTATGAGTCTTACTAGTATTACAGGATCAAGTAGAATGCTATGCTATAGGACTCTGGTAGAAGTCAAGAGATTGCCTGTCACTCACGAGAGATAGAAAATATATTACTGTATTATTTTCACTTGGAAAATATAAATGGTGGAAAGGAAAAATGGTGACCGGGCAGGGATATGGTTTGGGTATTGGTGGGTGTAAGAGGTTGTGTCACCATAGACATGGGGCATAGCTTGGTTACACTGCTTTCCCTATTTGTGTCGGTTAAGGACCGGCCGTTGCATAAGATGCTAAGCAAGTCACAGATTTATTATCCTGAGCACATACTTGTGTATGGGCGCTTGGAAGACTTGTTGCTCTCTTATAGTGGATCTGGCCCTTTCCGAACCAACTGTTAGGGTGGTTTTTGGGTAAGGAGGTCCTTGCACCGCACTGAGTCTAAGACTCAGTGGCGGGGGCTTGAAGTCCTAGTTCGGACAGGGATCTAGACACCCAGGATAGGAGGATGATGGATTAGTCCTGCTTATGCCTAGGGTACAAGCAGAGCATGTGTTTTTTGGGGTACCTAGTTGGGGACATTGATTCGCACCGTCGAGTCGGTATGACTTGTCTTAACTCTAGCACCGTAGTAATAACTGAAAGATGAAAGATGGAAGAAGGAAATTCTGATTGCTTACCACCTGCTTGAAAGTAGCATAGGTGCTTACATAGAATGGTTAGTTAATAAACCAATGCAGCTATTAATAAAAATAGAATATAAGGACGCACGCTTAGTAATGCTTCTTGCAAATATAATAACCCACAAGCCAGATAGCCTTGCATATCCTTGGAGTCTTTTCTTTCCTCCTATCGAGTAAGTCTTGCTGAGTACAATTTAGTACTCAGGGTTTTATTCCCCCCGTTGCAGGTGACAGGTGGATGCTAGAGCTGACTCTTGTGTGTGGATTCCTCCTGGTGGGCTCAGAGAGCATTTTCCTACGATGCGATCGTAGTTTTTATTTATAACTCCCACCAAATATTTTTATAAATAAAAGTTTTATAAACTGTTGTCATAGTTTACATATCAATGCTTCATCATGCCATGAATAAATATTATTTCCGCTGTAATTCTGATCACATGTTTATATTCCGCTGTTTAATTAAATTGTTTATAACTCTGATAATATGTTTACATTCCACTGTTAAATAATAAATGTTATACTCTGATGTTGTATTAAAATGATGTAAGAAATGGTTAAGAAGGTCTCTCATTTGTGATCCTGATGGCAAAAATATGGATTTTTGGGTTCTCCCCTGGGGTGTGCCCGATGGAACCGCGTAATTTAGTGTTCTCCCTTTAGTGCTTAGTGTCTAATGGAAGACGAACGCTCTTGGGAGGCATTAAATTAGGCGGTTCTACCACAACCACCAGCACCAACACATCCACTCCACCTTCGCATAATCATGAAGACCATGATCTCAGAAGTCCAATATGAGAATCATCCACCACTAGTAGTAATACTGCACCACCACTGTATTGCTCCACCACCTTTGTAAATTAGAGAATAAAGAAAGTCCATATGATCTTCCTGCGCTTGTAAGGTAATCCCTAAGATTTGTGCTAAATGCTTGGGGTTTTCCGAAAGGGAAAGCCGTATGTAAGCTTGCTCTATGGAAATGAATTAAGCTTTCCTATTTTAATCCCTTCTTTCTTTAAGCTCGTTTATCTAGGGCGATGTCTCTATGCTAGGGACCCTAAAGGAGAAACCTCTGCGTGTGTTGTTCTGTGTTAGCCCTGGTAGCGGCGTTTGTAGAGAACCCTATGTGCGCATAGAAGTGTTCCCTTCGAGTGGAACTTCCTAGGAAGACGATAGAGTCTGAGTTCTGTGTCTGCGTGGCTGGGGATAGCGAGGGAGAAGACCGGGTTAGACTGAGTTCTATTTGTGCGCGTGCACGCAATGCATGCAGTGCAGATCTAGGCAGCTAGCGAACTAAGCTGCCTCTTCTATAAATGAAGCTTATAGTAGTGGCTGTATAATTTCATCTACTTGTCAATTCTATTGAATCTATAGTTTTTATTTCAAATATTATTTTCATCCATCTTTACGAAATATTATCTAAAATAACCGCCCCCCTAAATATAATTAGAATACGAAATCGTTTGCATCCGTATGGCAGAATCACCTAAAATAACTCACTTTTGGAGGTGCTTGTCTTCCATTAGACACTAAACACCCCAAGAGTGAGCTAATTTAAACAGTTCTGTTGAGCACACCCCATGGGAGAATCCAAAAATCCACATTTTTCAATAGGATCATAAATGGGAGAATAAAGCTTACAACATTTTAGCCATTTCTTAGATCACTTTTCATGCAACATCAGAGTATAATATTTATTGTTTATAACAGCAGAATATAACCATGCTATTAGAGTTTTAGCGGAAATAAAATCATTTAATGACAAGTTAAACATTAACATGATGATCTGTTATATACATCATAACATGTTATAAGTTTTTTCATTATAAAATATTTTGGGTGGAAGTTTCAAATAAACTCTATGTCCGCAACGTTAAGGAAATCCTCACTGAGCCCACCAGGATGTTCCCACACACAAGTGTCAGCTCTAGCATCCACCTGTCACCTACAACAGGGTAGAACAAACCCTGAGTACTCAATTGTACTCCACGGGACTTACCCGTCAAGAGGAAAGAAAAGACTCTAAGGATATGCAAGGCTATCTAGCTTGTCAGCTTATTGCATCTACAGGAGCATTACTAAACGTGCATCCTTATATTCAATTTTATTAGCAGTCATCATTAATTCATTATCTAACCATCTAGGTACGCACATATGCTACTTTCAAGCAGTGGTAAGCAATTTGAACCATTTTATCACCTTCTATATTTTAGTTCTTACTATGGTGCTAGACCATAGCCAAGTCATACCGTATCACATGGCAGTTCATGAACCAATGTATCCCAGCTAGGTATCCCAAAACACACGCCCTGTTTGTACCCCGGGCACAAACAAGACCAACTCATCTCATTCCTGAGTCCCGGACTCAGTGCAGTGCTTGGACCTCCACCCAAAAGCCACCCCTAAAAGTCGATCTAGAAAGAGTCAGAACCCATGACAAAAGAGTGACAAATCTTCCCACTCCCATAAGTAAATATGTGCTCAGGATAATAAGTCTGTGACCTGACTACCATCCACAGCAACGGACGATCCTCAATCGATATAAGCGGGACAAATGCAACCAAAGCCTCGCTCGGTTGCCTAACCAAGTCCAAATCCAAATCCAAAGTATAGTCCCGCCCGGTCTCTATTTTATTACCCTGATATATTTCATGTGATAGTAACATGATAATAGTAATAATAATAATATCATTCTATCTCTCGCGAGTGACAGGTAATCACTCGACTTCTATCGAGGTCCTATAGCATAGCAGGCTATATGATCCTGGCATACTAGTAAGACTCATAGGATAAGAATAAATATATGCAAATGGGTTTCATTCAACTCCTTAAACTCAATGCACAAGCATAAAATAAAAGTGCAGAATAATAGGGGTTATACACCAGGGCCTGCCTAGAAAAAATATAACCAAAGTTAGTATCCCATCTCCATGGCACGTTCACCATAACACCATCTTTTGGGTTCAGCACCAAGTCCTTTGATTGATCCACCATCGCTACTATTATGATATGCAATGATCCAATGCAGAGTCGATGCAATCCATTAAAAGGCAATAGCAACTCTTAAAAATAATGCACACACGGTCAAGCTACGACAGCGAGCTCTAATGACCAACTGATCCTTCATAGCATCGTCTATGCAAAGCAAGCGCTCATTCCCTTCCACTTACTATTCATTTCCCAGTTATTGATTAAACACATGCGAAAACAAAATGCTATTTTATTTACTAAGAAAACAATCTATTCAGAGTCTACAAAAATTACAACAAGCTCATAATAATAGGGTGAAGCTACTATAAAAATTTCAAGTCTATTTCTTGCACCATTTTGTCACAAAAATTCCTACAACATAATATCTTAATAATACCAAGCATTTCAAAACAATTAGAGCAATCCCGAAAACATATAAAACTATACAAATAAAATACACTAACAATTATATCATGATTTTATGAACCTAGAAAAATTAGTTTCACAATTTTTGGACACTTATATAATTTTATTTGGAATTTATAAAATCAGCTCAGAAGCTAATTTGGGAAGGACTAATTAAATTGCTTGAAAAGGAAAAGGGCAAAACGGCTCGGCGCGGCCCACAATAAGGCGAGCCGGGCCAGCAACGCGGCCCCACAGGGATGGCCCCGCGCGCGCGCTGGTGTTTTTTCAAAAGAGCCCCTGACTCTCCAACAAATCAACCCGCCATCCTACCTACTATTTCTTTCTCTCTCTGACGCCTTCACTTAACCCCCTATAGTTTCTTGATTTCTAGCGTACAAGCCCTTGGACGCGTGCGTGCGACGGCGTGGCACTCCGACGACATACGACGGTTACGTTGGGTAAAAGTGTGAGGCATCGATCAAACGAACAAGCTGACGAGCATCTAGGAACAAAAGCCAAACCCTAGGAGGCGATTTGGTGGCTAGCGGAGCACTACAGTGATCAAGCCACGGCGGTGGGCGGAAACTGTTAGAATTGATCTCATCCGTCTTGACCCAACGGTTGAGACAGACCCCTTGACCGCGTCCTGATCGGGGACGTCCAGCCATCTAGTGGCTAGTGGGCCCCCATCGCATAGTGCCTATAAAGAGGAGGTGGGGCAAAATGGCTCTGGTAACGAGGTTCACTGCTGCCGCCACAACCCCACCGTCTAACCCTAGTCCGATCGAGAGGGAGGCACTGCCAGCTATGGGAAGCGCCACTGCCTTTGCCACCACCAACCTCTTCACCGACACCCTTTGGTCACCTACACCGACCGTCGCTGCGCGTGCACAGAGCTTCACTGATAAACCAGCGATGGCAGGGAGCTCCTCGAACCCCTCCGACGGTCAGATGCTCCTACATCTCCCTCTCTCTCTGTCTCCTTCTCCCGAAGCAAGCTCTAGGTATATTTGATTCAATTGGTAAAGATATCACCCTCTGATCCACACCTAGATAGTCCAAAGTATCTAACATTGGTATCGGAGCCAGGTTTCCCTAGGCGTGGATCTTGTCAGGGGCAAGAAACCGATTAGAAAAGAAAAGATAGACTAGATCCGTTCAGATCTAGACAGAGAAGGGGTCAGCCGAACCCTAACCCTACGAAGAAGCACATGGGGAAGAAGAACAGTCTCTAACCCTAACTAGGTGAAGTAAGAAGAGGGCTCGGTTTCAAGAAGAACCTGAATCTGAGCTCAAACCCATGAATCAAACTCGGGGAAAAGAACAGAGAATACCTAAAACCCTAACCCTAGCAAAGAATAGAGAGAAAGGGGAGGGGTACCCGTAACCCAAAACCCTAACCCTAGCAAAGAATAGAGAGAAAGGGGAGGGGTACCCATAACCCTAACCCTAACCCTAGCAAGAAGAGGACCGAGAGGGAGGAATCCCTACCTCGCATGGGCAGATCGCGACCGCCGACGCACGGGAAGAACCCCAAGCCATAGCGTCGCTAGCGCTCCGACGCGCCGCGCGAGCGAGCTTAGGGCATCGCCATAAAGCCGCTCAACGGTGGCGCGCTCAGCCTAGGGCGAGCGCGCGCACCGGCGAGGGGCCCCGCGGCAGCGCCACCACTCCTAGTGCGCCCGTCGCGGCATCGTCGTCCTCTGCGGTCGGCGACGGCTGCTGTGCGTGAGAGAGAAGCGGAGGATGGAGAGAGAAGGCCAGGGTGCAAATGGACTTAGTGTTTGACGGGGAGGCCACTCGTGCTGGTTTTGTTCGCGCGAAATGCAAGGACGACCGTCCGATCAAGATCCGACGGTGAGGAGTCATCGGGCCACTCAGCGGCCCAGGCGAGCGAGCGCGTCGCGGCGCTTTACCGGCCTAGGCCCACGTTGCGGCCTAGGTGGCTGCGCGCGCGCGTGTCGAGTTGGGCCAGGCAGTTTTGCCGGTAGGGCCACAACGCAGTAAAGAATTAAGCCATTTCTTTTTCTAATTTTCCAGTAAAATGCAATTTCCTGGAAAATGATAAATGGCTCAAAGAAAATTGAAAAGAGAATTTTCCTGTGGGTAAAATTCAACAATCATGTTCATAGTTCCCGCTGCAAAGATTGTTTTATACTCCGATTAAATTTTGGATTATTTTAATTGGAGGAATAGTCGGATTATAGTTAAGATAAATTATAATATTGTTATTTTCTGACCAACGTTGATGATAACAATATTATAAGTTTATTTATGAGTTTAAGTTTAAAGTTAAATTATGGTATTGTTATTTTCTAACCAACGTTGATGATAACAATATTATAATTCTATGAGTTCTATGTTTAAAGTTTAAATCTCTGATGAATTTTACATCAAAGTGACCAATTTTTCAGAGAAAAGATAAAGATCAAGGAATGCTCTTAAACTAGAGAAATGTATTTTCATGTTTCCGCTGCAATGAAGTTGATTGTCTTCTAATTAAATTTGAACCAACGGGAGAATTTAATTTTGAGGAGCAGTTCTATGTTTTCAAGATTATTGAATTTCTATACGTTAATTCTATTTCTGCCCAATGGTGATGTGGAATTAATGTAGAAGAATGATGTTTTATTCTATTTCTGCCCAACGGTGATATAGAATAGAACATAAAGATTTCAAAGTTTAATGAGCATTATTGTTGAATATTTTTTCAGACAAAAGACTTCCATGCTTTCATTCTTGAAGGCAGTAAGACAAATGAGCTGGGTACTTGTAACTCAGATGAAAGAATACCATTGCTTAAGGGACTGTGTTCTCTTTAAAGAATGGCTTCAAAAGAAAAGAATTCTAGGATATTGATCAAAGAAAAGAGATAGATCAATGAGAGTCTTCATTAAGAAATGTCTTTTATGTACTCTATGTGAAGAAGAATTTATTTTCAGTTTCACTTATGAGAGTTGTAAAAGTCATATACATGTTTAATTTGACTAACATTGGATTAAACATGTGTGTTAAAAGAATATTCAGATTTATTTCTGAATTTGATGATTGAACACAAGCCAATCCTGGCAATTATGTCTGTTCAAGGGAATTATCTCGCATGGCAAGAAAAAGTTTATGATAGTACCCGCATGGTGGGAAAAGTTTGAGAAAATACCCGCATGGCGGGGTAAAGTTGGCATAGTACATATGTTAACCAATCATGCATGGCGGGAAAGTTTGGCACAATACTTATCCCGCATGGCGAGAGGAGGATGTGATGACTCATGTGCTCTAAAGAAATATCCCGCACATGGAGAGAAGTTTGGGATAGCTCTTATGCTATCCTAGTATTGACCGTACACTCCGATTGTATCATGGTCATCAAGTACTCAATGAGTTTAAGAACAAAAGAAAGTTGCATGTGAACCAAAAGATAAGAATGATATGCAAGTGTGACTTGCAGAAGTATTGATAATAATAGACTATGTTGAGTTTTGAAGTGTAATGAGGAAAATGTACTTCCATACAAATTTTGTTTGCATGATGTAATCATGTGGATGAAGTAAGTAATCAAAGTTTCCTCATTCACAAGAGTTCTGAATGATTCGAAATTGTGGTAGAAAAGTTCATACCACATTTCGAGGGGGAGAAATGTAAGATTAATTAAGAAATATAATTAAGAAAGATACTTTCCCATACTTCAGATAATGCAATGCATACTATGCATTGAAGGTAAAAGTGATATATAAAAATGTGATCGTTGAGGGAGTAAGACGGTCATAATAATGATACCCCTAAAGTAAAGAAATAGCTAAATTCATGGACCTTTTATAGTTCCAATAGGAAGATAGCATAGTCAGCTAGTATTCATACTGGATGAGTTCAGAGTTATCAAGGCGGTGCTAAACGCGCCATATGAGTTTTTTAGCAGATTAAACCCAAAATAAGAAATTTAAAGATACACCATCTTTACAAAAGATGGAGTAATCTGGGGGAGCATGGTATGTAGATACCTAAGGCTTGAATAGAAGTGGGATTACATATCCACTAAAATGTTTTAGAGCAACAAATTGCTTAATACATGTTGATGTTGTATGACATATACAACACCTGATGTTAGCTCTTAAAGAAGATAAATAAGTAAATAAGGATCTTGTGATACAGGAGGCTATAAAACAATTGCCTTTTGGCAATGAAGAGTAACAATAGCCCCATATGAAAGAAGTGCCACAAGGCCCCAAAAGGTCTCAAAGAAAAAGAAAATCAGATATTTCTGGTGACTAGGGAGTCAATGTTAAGAAAGAAATTCAAATGGAGGGTAATTCCACCTCATTTGAAAAAGCCATGAGAGACGTTCACTCGTCTAAATGGCAAGAAGCAAAGGAAGATGAAATGAAATCGATAAATACCAACGATGTTTGGGACTTAGAAGAAATTTCCAATGGAGCCAAAACAGTAGGCTGTAATGGGTCTGCAAGACAAATGTGACTCCAAAGGGAATATGGAAAGCTATAAAGCGCCACTTGTGGCGAAATGATTTACACAAAGAGAAGGAATAGATTATAATGAGAATGCAATGATTCTTTTAGAATCATAATGGTGTTAATGGCACACTACGATTTACAGTTACATCAGAAAGATGTAAAGACACATTTCTCAACGGGGATTTATATGGAAAAGTTTACATGGCACAACTCAAAATGTTTTGTCGTGGAAGGAAAAGAACGTAAGGGATGTTGCCTAAAAAATCCATTTATGGATTAAAACAAGCTTCAAGACATTGGTACTTGAAGTTTGACAGTACAATAAGAAAGTTTGGGTTTAAAGAGAATGTAGAGGATAATTGTATTTATGCAAAGTTTACACATGGAAAATCAATTTCCCTAATCCTGCACGTGGATAGCACCTTGCTCGCTAGTAGTGGTGTTAATCTACTGTTGGAGAAGTAGTTCTTGTCCTCAAGTTTAAATGAGAATGATCTTGGTAAAGCGTCATTCGTTCCAGAAATTGAAACTTACCGAGACAAAAGGAAAAGGGGTATTAGAACTATCTCAAGTGTATACTTAGAGAAGATTCTAAAGAAATAAAGTATATATGTGAATAAACCTGCGTCTGTTCCTATAGTCAAGGGTAATAGTTTTGGGAACTTTCAGTGTTCCAAGAACCAATGTGAGGTCGGAAGGACGTCCTATATGCTTCAGCTGTTGGAAGCTTAATGAGTGCTTATAAGTAAGAACTTATCCTGACATAGTTTATGTATCCGGGATGTTTTGGTAGAAGTTCAGTCCAGATATAGATCACTAGAATGGAGTTGAGAATGTTTTGCAGTTGTGCAAAGATTTATAGGCCTCATGGTGAGTAAGAAAGAATAAGTACTCTCAAATAGTTGTGGGTACAAATGTTAAATTTTGGCGAGATGTTTAGTGAAACCCACATAGTAGCTAACACTCGCAGTTGGAGTTTTATTATGAAAAAGCTCCAAAAAAACAGTTGTGGTGTCATCAAAGATGCATACCCACAGTATAGCTTGTTATGAGGCTTAAGGATAGACAAAATGGTTAAAAGAACTTACACCCGGAATTGATAATGGTATACAACAGTAATAACCATTTAAGTAGTTCGCTCCCATAACAACGGGTCAAGTGTGGTGCCAAACACATTGACGTTAAAGTTATATGTTGTGAAGGAGAAAGTCCGGAATCATACTAAAAGTATTAAAGTAACAAGCAAGTGCTTGCGGATCCGCGTACAAAAGGCTTACCACCCAGTGTGTTTGAAGAACACACAGTCGACATGGGTTTATGGTATAGCCTATGATTTCCGGACAATAAAGGGCCCAAAAGTTAAAGAATCTGTTTCAGAACAGAGATATGTATTGTAGCTGTTAAGTTTATTGGCGATTGACCGTGACGATGAAGCATGCTCTATACACTAATCTGTGATGGAACAAATAAAAGTGAAAGGAATTAAAGTCAAAGTTTAAAGTTAAAGTATGAGTTGAGATCAAGGGGGAGAATGTTAGAATTGATCTCATCCGTCTTGACCCAACGGTTGAGACGAACCCCTTGACCGCGTCCTGATCGGGGACGTCCAGCCATCTAGTAGCTAGTGGGCCCCGTCGTACAGTGCCTATAAAGAGGAGGTGGGGCAAAACGACTCTGGTAACGAGGTTCACTGCCGCCACCACAACCCCACCGTCTAACCCTAGTCCGATCGAGAGGGAGACACTGCCAGCGGTGGGAAATGCCACTGCCTTTGCCACCACCAACCTCTTCACCGACACCCTTTGGTCACCTACACCGACCGTCGCTGCGCGTGCACAGAGCTTCACCGACGAACCAGCGATGGCAGGGAGCTCCTCCAACCCCTCCGACGGTCAGATGCTCCTACATCTCCCTCTCTCTCTGTCTCCTTCTCCCGAAGCAAGCTCTAGATATATTTGATTCAATTGGTAAAGATATCATCCTCTGATCCACACCTAGGTGGTCCAAAGTATCTAACAGAAACAGCGCTGCCCCGGCGACGGCGAAGCCGTTCCAGCACTTGCAGTCAACGACTAGGCAAAATAGATGGTTCTTGAGCATACACGACTCACCACAAACACCGCTGTGGTGACGGCTGAAGTGGAGGAAGGCGGAGGAGGGCTGGCCACATGCGACCAAGCGGCACGGCGGTGCTCTGCAGCGGACACGACCGCGCCTCTGGCCGAACGGCTGCGGTAGAGGTTCCGTCGAGGTGAGCACGAGCTAGAGCGAGCCTAGGAGAGTCTAGTAGTGGTATTGGATTAGTCTGTACCGCTCGGCACAATTTCTTCCCCTATTTCTACAGCTGTGGCGGCGGCGGCGACCGGTGAGAAAAGGAAATGCCAAATTGGCGATCAACAGCGCTAGGACGGAACTCTACGCAGGTGGTTCAGGCCCTGTTTAGATCCCACCCAAAATCCAAAAAATTTCAAGATTCCCCGTCACATCAAATCTTGCGGCACATGCATGGAGCATTAAATGTAGGTAAAAAGAATAACTAATTGCACAGTTTGCCCGTAATTGACGAGACGGATCTTTTAAGCCTAAATAGTCCATAATTTGATAATTTTTACCAAATACAAACGAAAGTCTACCGTAGCCAAAAGTCAAAAATTTTCACATCTAAACGGGGCCTCAGGAGACTTAATGGCAGGGATGTGGATGCGACGAATCGAGCTCTAGTGGAACGAGGCGCGCGAATTCCGAATCTGCGCTCTTGAGGGGACGTCGGCCTGTCGTCCTTACTGACGATGGTAGCGCATGACGAGTCCAATCGGCTCGGCGGTCTCCATAAGGCTCCGTTCGTTTACACCGTTCCCGGTTAATCCTGGCCAGGAATGCTTCCGGTCCTATAGAAAATATATGGTTAATCCTGACCGGAACGGTTCTAGAACGTCGTTCCCCGGGACCCGAACGGGACCTAGATGAGCACGCAGGGAAGGGACAGAGCGCCGACAGGGAAACGCACAGCGGCTGCTTGCTCTCCTTGGACGGATAAGGCTTGCGTCAGCGGAAGGGACAAGAGAGAGGGGCCAGACCTTGGCACAGTTCGGCCTTGGCCTCAGCAGGTTGGGCACATGGCACAGTGGCTTGGTGGCTGCAAACGACAACGACGAAGCAGCATCGGCCAACAGCCTCGCGTGCACATGCGGCGACGACGGCACGGCGGCGGTTGCATCGGCACGGACAAAGAGGGACAGCGCTGGGGCGACACGGCAGCAGCGACGGCGTCGGCCAGGGGATGCCAAAAAATTTAGCAAAACGACACGGTAGCATTTTCGTTGTTATTTAACAATTAGTGTTTAATCATAGTCTAATTAAGCTTAAAAGATTCGTCTCGTGGATTTCGTCTAAACTGTGTAATTAGTTTTATTTTTTATTTATATTTAATGCTTCATGCATACGTCCAAAGATTCGATGTGACGGGAAATCTTGAAAAATTTGGCGTTTTGGAGAGGAACTAAACAGGCCCCAGGCAGCAGTCAGCCGGGGCCGGCCAACGCTGGCGCGCGGAACAGCTGCAGCCGGCCCTTGCGCGGCACAGCCGACGCACAGCGCGGCCGAACGTAGCGGCACCAGGGCAAGGGCGCGGTGACCGCGGCAACAGGGCCGAACGGCCGAACTAATGCTGTGCACGAATTTCAAAGCGCGCTAAAAACTTCAACTAGCTCAGACACTACTCAACCATTTCAACCAAGCTTGAGAAGACAGTTAGGGCTACTAAGGAAGGCAACAAACATGTTCCTAGATGGCTTAGCGAAGGAGGTAGAGGGAAGCCAAACCGGCTTTGCCAGAGAGAAAGCCAGAGCAAGAACCGACCACGCAACAAGATTTCTAGCAAACGTAAAGCATTTTTTCAGTGCCCAAAACAAACACTAACACAGCTAACAACTAACCTATGCTTTAGAACCATGTTTGGTCCAAACCATAGAGCAAAAACATTACAGCTATGTTTAGCAACATTAGCAATTTAAATTGCTAAAATGACAATGTCCACTACTTTTGGACTTAAACCAAATTCTAGGGTAAGAGTTTGATTAACAGCCATTAACACTTTTGCCACCATTTTTACAAGACCTAAAGCTTATCAACTTCAACCAACAAATATCTCATGCAATAGCTCATACCTCATACCAAACCCTAGAAACAAAACATTAGGGCACTACTTAGTTATTTTGTACAAAAAAGTTCGCCAAAAATGGTACTTTATATCTAAATCCAGACTTTGCCGTTTTAACGATAATGGCTGATTTTAATTTCAAACTCAATTTTTGAGTTTCCAAAAATACCAGTTAGCAATATTTATTTACCGAAACAAAAGTTGCATTTCCATCTACTAAACTTACACTTCGAATTTTATTTAAGTACTATATACAGGTCGTATTTTATTTTTGTTTATAAAAAATTATTTTTTGTGCCAAACAATTAAAATGACTTATCCTATTTTTCTCGTTAGGATTTTCATTAGCACCTTTACGCACTAAGTAAGTTAACTTGGACATTCATTTGAGGCCACAAAATGAGTCACACAGAATTCGCTTATCATTTCATATGCGTTATAAAATTTTAAAACCCGAAAACTTGTTTGGCTCATCCCTCTTGGGCCTCAATCTCGGTGCTTAGCAAGCTCGTAACACAGGGGTGTTACAATCCGCTAGTGTGAAAAAGAACCTAAAGTGACCACAATCCTGTAAATATTTTTAACTAAAGTTCCCAAATATGCCACTACTATATAATGTAAATATATAACACAAGACGGCCCTCTAAGTTTACATACATTAAAAAGAATACCGTGCAGTAGTTTTACAATTTAACTACAATTCCAACAGAATCCTAGGCACTTTTGAAGCGAAACCTGCTTGTGTTATGGATGATGGCATGATGTACTCACTACAAAGTGGAATGAAAATGGAACGGAGGAGAGCCAGCTAGCAAGCGGCGCACTCACGGACGGTACGATGGAGTCAGACAACGCGGAGCCGCGGACGGGTGTACGGACCGGACCAGGTTGCCTGCCAGAAACGGTCTCCCTCCCTCCAAGCTTGGACGCGATCCCATCTCGGGGATTCACCCAGCCCACCGGGTCAGACGTTTCCACCCACCGCGCCGTCTCCTCTCCACTCGTCCTATAAATATCCTCGCCCCTCGCTCCCAGCTCTCATCAACCCACTGCCGCTGCCACCGACCCAGCTCTCACATTCTCATCAGTCGTCGCCCATCCAAATCCACTCCAAGCGACCTCGATCCGAACACGGACACCTGATCCAAATCGGCCATGGCGGCGGCTCTTCAGGCACAGCGCCTCTTCCTGACGGCTTCCACCTCCTCGTCCTCGTCACTCACGACGCGGCCGCGCCGGACCACGGCCGCCCCCTGCCGCGCCGGCCTGCGCGTGCCGTCTGGTGTCCAGACAACAACCGCGTCCTCCATCCCGGCGGACGGCGGCCTCAAGCAGGACTGGATCGACGTGACCACCACCAGCGGCAGCATCGCCTCCTCCCCCGCCGACCGCAACACGGCGATCGACAAGCTCCGCGCGGTGGCGGAGGCCGCGGCGGACCGCGCCGAGATGCACGACATCATCGGGCGGCAGCGGGACAACTGGAACCACCTGCTGCTCCACTCCACCAACTCCCTGACGCTGGCGGCCTCCGTGATGGCCGCGCTGGCGCCCGCCGCGCCGGGAACCGTGGCCGCGCTCAAGGCCTCGGCGGGGGTCCTCCTCGCCACGGCCGCCGTCACCATGGCCGCCGTCAACAGGGTGCAACCGTCGCAGCTCGCCGAGGAGCAGCGCAACGCCACGCGCCTATGGAGGCAGCTGGAGCGCGACGTCCGCGCCACGCTCCAGCACGAGGCGCAGCAGGTGACCCAGGCCGACGTGCAGGACGCCATGGACAGGGTCCTCGCGCTGGACGCCGCGTACCCGCTGCCGCTGCTCCCGGGGATGCTGGAGAAGTTCCCCAAGGCCGTGGAGCCCGCGCGGTGGTGGCCGCGCCGCCGCCCGCAGCAACAGCCGAAGAGCAGCAGCACCACCACCCGGTCCAGGAGCTTCGGTCGCCGCGGCGTCCGCACCACCTCCAACGGGTGGAGCCAGGAGCTGGAGGAGGAGATGCGCGGCCTGCTGCGCGTGCTCCGTGCCAAGGACGAGCACCAGTACCTAACGGTGGGGAAGCTGGTGCTGTCCATCAACCGCGGCCTCGCCGTGGCGGGGCCCGCGCTGGCCGGCACCGCCGCGGTGGCCGCGGCCTTCATCGGGACCGGCGACGGCGCGTGGGCGTCCGGCGCCGCGGCGGCGTGCGGCGCGCTGGCGGCGGCGGTGAACACGGTGGAGCACGGCGCGCAGCTGGGCATGCTGTTCGAGCTGCTGCGCAACTGCGCCGGGTTCTACCGCAAGGTGCAGGAGGACATCGAGGCCGCCCTGGGGGAGGCCGACGTGGAGCGGCGGGAGAACGGGGAGGTGTTCCGGACCAAGGTCGCCCTGCTGCTGGGCCGCGACGCGGCGGAGCTCCGGCAGTTCAGAAGGATGGCGTCGGCGTCGGTGAAGGATGACGACATCAAGGACTACGCCGGGAAACTCTTCTGATCACAGTTCAGGCGGATGTGCATATATACCATCTAAACGCGGATTAATTAGTTCGAGCACAAATTGAGGTGTTCGTGCATACTAGGACTCTAGGTAGGAAGAGGAAATTCCATTCCATAGATTCTTTTTTGTAAGTAGCAATCCTCATTCATTATTCGAACTGTGAAATGACAATTCTTTGATTGAGATTATATTCGCCGGCCCATCTCGTTGGATCCCAATTCCCAATTAGAGTAAGTTTGACACGCCTGATCGTCCTTCTGATTCTGAATCAACAAGCTGAGGTTACATGTATGTATGCATAGGAGTATGTTGCAACGGTAGTGTGATCTGCTGCTACCACCCACCAGTGTCATGCGCGCCTGCCGCGCTCACGGAGTCGTGGGCTCGTGGGTGGCGGCGCGCGGGCGCTGGGGTCGCGTTGGCCTTGCTGCATGCCTGCATACTACGAGCTGTGTTGTGCCACCAACCGACGCGAAACGAGACCAGGGGTCACATGGTCTTTGTCCCTTTGTGTGTGCTGGCCATGGCCAGCGTTTCACACGGACTTGTTTTCAATTGTCTGTCCGCCATGCGTGCCGACGAGACAAAAACGGGCGTTCGTCGGAGCGGATGACGGTTAGGGTGGTCAATTCAACCTCATGGAGCGCACACGAGCGACGAGCCCTGAAAATCCGCGCCTCAAGTTTTGGCCATCAGTATGTATTGCATGGCATTTGTCAACTGCGGCCGTCGTGTTGAAATAGTCCACACAAATGCAGAGTGTCACAGGCAATACATGCGGGGCGCAATGTACTTTCAAAACAGTGCACGCAAAGGTTTCATCTAGATGAAACTTCTTTTGTCTCTCTCTGTCTCTTCACTAGTTACACACACACACTGACATGGCACTCTTAACAAACGAGTATAAAAACTGCCCACTACAAGTGGCCTAATGTGATGATGATATTATCCATAACGCTGATGTTGTCCACCAAATAACCACCTCCGTTTAGTAGGATAAATCAGTGGCATGGCTTTCTGGAGCCCATCATGAACACGGACTGTCTTTTCTGCACTGGGTGGCCAGGCTTCGAAATTAAGTACCATATCTGTAGCATATTTAAATCCCAAATGGAAGGTTACGCCTTTATATTAATTAATTAATAAGAGTATAATTATCGTTTTGTAGAGTAGCCTGTGTGCATCCATTCGATCGCCTCGTTTAGCTTAGAATAGATTAAGTGAGTTCATTGTCTTAATTATACTACCCTTGATGTTTGGCGGTTTGGCACCACCAAGATGGAGGGGTGGAGGGTGGTGTGTCTGTGATGAGGACATCACTCCTTCGGATGTATTCGCTGATCCTCCAACCGTCATGTAAGGTCCAATGATCCGGGCTCGAATACATCAACTCAATTTAGATGTGAGCTCGTTCTTAAGCGATCATTTTCATACTTTTGATAATAGACTACTACCTAATGATGTTATCTTGCTTAGAAACATTGGAGATGGTCATGAGGGAGTTAGAGGACGTGGTGGAGGCGATGATGACCAGCAAGGACGTCCAACAGAAACCGAAGGCCCGATCCAACATGATTTCGAGTCGGCCTCGGCCTTGAGGACCAGTCTGTCTTAAACTGGTCACCTAGGACGCATCCGGACTCCGTTTTCGACGATCCACATATGGTTGGAAAGCTAATTTGATAAGGAAGCCAATCCAAGTGTTCTCACGTCAAAATCCCTTTAGAACCAACGGGAATCGTCGAAACAAGTCAGTGTCCAGAATCTGCCAGGGTGCTGCGACACCGTCTTTTCGTCCGTTGGACCGTGTATCGTGTTTGTGCCCATTAGGGGGCGCGTCTAGGGTAGGCGACGACCCTAAGACCTTTATAATCATACGCCGCCGACGACATTAGGTTTTGGGTTTTTCTTAGATTAATCTGTCAAGAACAGTTTCGCCGTTCATCGGTTTGTGAGACCCCAACTTTGTGAGATTAATCATTCATCTGTAATTTGGTTGCTTTCTTTCTTGTTCTTGCTTGTGTTCTTCGTTGCACAGGCAGGGATTAGCCTTCTTGGCGAGGTCAACCGGATCTGTGTCTCGGTTGATAACTAGAGGGGTTGTGGTGCTAAGATTGCAGGGTTCGATCTTTCGATCTGAAGCCGGATCGGTGTGTCATTCTCCGCCACAATAATAGCTACCTCTACCTGACGAAAGATCGGGATCCCCGTTCCCATTAAGTGGTAATCAGAGCTAAGGTATATCGTTAGGTTCACATTTATCCCCTAGTTTTGAGTGTTTCGCATTCGTCCCATAGTCCAGTGCCATACTTGTTTTTTCCTATCCTAGAACCTTTCGTGCCATAGCCTTTGCATATTTCAGTTTCAGAGTCCGTCGTGTTGAGTTTGTGTCCTGGTCGAGATCTTGTTGCTGGTTAGGTCGTGTTAGAGTCCAGTTCGTGTGTTTCCCCCATCGTTTCCATCAAATCTTTGTTGCCGTGACCAATTTTGCGCACATTGTTCCCGTTTTGTCCTCTAATTCAGAGTCAATTCTTAAAACTGATCTAGTTTTCGCATACGAACTCGGATTTCGACGTTCCATATATCAAAATCGATTAGAAAAAATTTTTGGATTCGTCCATCCCCGGCTTTACTAGGGTCAGAGATTTTTATTTTGGTCAAAAATTGGTCACAAGATCCTCTTTTCGTGGTCAGAAGCTTTTTGTCGATTTTGAGCACGTATTATGAAATTTCCACAGGCCACGTCTTTCACTTATTTAGGCTCATATTTTCTGTGGTTACTTCTTTTGTGCTCCTAAGTGAAGGAAAATATCAAAATGAATAAAAAGAAAAAGTTGAAATTTCCGAAAAAAACAACGACAGCAAAAAAAATAGAAAAAAGAGAGGAGTAAAAGAGGAACAATATCTAGAGGGGCACATAGAGAAGACCAAAGTGAGCTGTGTTAGCGTGTGCTGTCTTATTCCTTGTTTGTGTTGCTGTTGCTATCCACCATACTTGTTTTTCACACACCTGTCACCTTGCTATCCATCATACTTATTTATCACACACCTGGTACTTGAAACATTTTAGACCAGCAACGAGAATAAGTACTTTGGACTATAATTCAGCATTACTTTTTGTTACTGACTTGTGTGCCAAATATACATATTATTCTTTGTGTGCCTTCCAAGCTCCACAAACTCTTCAGATCAGTACAGAAAAAGGGCCTTGCAATCTCGGTACCACTGCCTCACAGGTATCATGAACCAGCCGCTGGTTGTACCGCCTACTGTTTGTGTTGGTAAGAACTTTGTAAGAGCTTGGTAAGATGCTTCCACTTGCTATGAAAAGTGACACCACTGCAACTGCAACCACGTAGTCATTTGGTAGGGATAACTTTCACCGTTTGTTCCTGTTTTTGTGTTTATAATGGTAGGAGATGATCAGACTGGAGATAACAATCCTAAGGGTTTCAACGAGTATGTCAGCCAAGAGCAACTACAAGCTGTGTAGAGGATGCCCAAAAAAGGATGAATGAGGCCGTCAGGAAGGCCGTCACTGATGCACTCATTGAACTCAACATTGGCAACAGCATGGTGAGATTGGACAAACGAATTTCCACGCTAACCGACAAGGTTACTGAGTTGGAAACCTTTGTGGCGGGCAATAACGACGTCTCCAGCAGCAACACCGATGGTCTCTTGCTAGAAGACACGGTGCATGATGCTAGTGGGAATATAGATCGAGCAGCCTTTGGACAAGCAAAATTACGACAACGTCTTCGCCGCAACACGACAGGTATGGGTGGTGTCCACCACCATCAAGGTAATAATAATCGTGTGCCTGATGATCCTTATGCTAAGATTAAGTTCACAGTACCATCTTTTTCGGGTCATTATGATGCTGAGGGATATCTTGATTGAGAGATGATAGTAAAACAAAAGTTTAGCGCCCACCTTGTGCCTGAGCATCATAGAGTTCGACAAGCTACTAGTGAGTTTAAGGATTTTGCCATTATTTGGTGGAATGGGCTAGCTGCACAGGATGCTTTACCTGGTTCATAGGAAGAACTTAAGGTAGCTATGCATGATCGCTTTGTACCTCCTTCTTATCATAGAGACTTGCGTAAGAAATTGATGCGTTTAGAACAATGAGATAAATCTGTACAGGATTACTATGGAGAGCTCCAAAAGAGATTGATGCGTTGTAGTGTTGTCGAGGGGAACAAAGATTCCATTTGTCGTTTTTATTCGGGTTTAAGGCACGAGATTCAGGACATTGTTGATTATAAAGAATTTAACACTGTCAACCAGTTGTTTTAGTTTGCTATGCTTGCAGAAAAGGAATTGCAGGGGCGTGAACAGCAGAGCCAGAGCAAGGTCAGCACCACATACATGCACGCTCGGCACCATCTTCGGGGCTGACCAAGCCAACCACTTTTTGGGTGCCTCCACCAGCGAGCAAGCGACCAACAGCCTCTGGAGTTACCGTTACACCTAAGGCACCTCCCGCACGATCTTCAGATTCAGGTAAAAATTCTTTGCAGGTGCCTACCAAGAGTGCCTCATCCATTGCATTGATGGGACGCACTTCGGGCATTCAGTACCATCGCTGCCATGGCATTGGCCATGTGCAGAAGGACTGCCCAAGTCAGCGGGCATATATTGCTATAGAAGATGGTTACATCAGCACATCTAACATTGAGGATAAAGAAGACCAAGATATAGATGAGGAGGACGACAAAGTCCTTGGTGGTGAGGCCACGGTGGCCTATAGGAGCATCATTGTACAACGGGTGCTCAGCTCACAAGTTCAGCAACCTGAAAAGCTACAACGCCATAACTTGTTCCAGATTTTCTTCATCATCAGCAACTGTCGAGCACGTGTCATTATTGATGGAGATAGCTATAATAATTTGGTGAGTTCTGAATTGGTCAAGAAGCTTGGCTTGACCACACGCCCACACCCACGTCCATACCATATTCAGTGGCTAAATGATTCTGGAAAAGCAAAGGTAACACAAACTTGCAGAGTTTCATTTTCCATTGGTTCTTATGCTGATTTTGTTGATTGTGATGTGGTACCTATGCAAGCCTGTTCACTCTTATTGGGTCATCCTTGGGAACATGATAATGATGCTACACACCATGATAGAAGTAATAAATACACCTTTGAGCATAAAGGAAAGAAAATTACTTTGATACCTTTGACCCCTGCTCAAATTGTACAAGCTGATAGAGAACGCGCTGCTAGTTTGAATGATATTCAATTTGAAAATCAGCAAGTTGCTAATTCTATTCTCCCACTTAAAAAGGATAAGTCTACATCTAATTCTAAGGCCGAGGGGATTAAATTGAAGGGTGATGTTATGCTTGCAACAAAATGTGACTTTGCTGAAATTTCTGATGATGATATTTGTTATGCTTTGGTATGCAAACGAGCTATGTTTTTGCTTGATGATATTGTTAGCTCGATGCCTCTTGCTGTCACTAACCTTTTGTAGGAGTATGAGGATATTTTTCTAGCTGAGATACCCCCGAGGCTGCCACCTATGAGAGGGATAGAGCATCAAATTGATTTGATTCCGGGAGCAACCTTGCCCAATCGAGCTGCCTATCGAACCAATCCCGAAGAGACTAAGGAAATTCAGCAGCAAGTCCAAGACCTTTTAGAACACTGAAAGGTCCTAATATGGCTAAAGGGGGAGGGTGAATAGCCTATTTAAAAACTATAAATCAACTAGAGCAATTTGATTAGTATGACAAATAGCGAAATGCAAACTTGCTCTAGCTCTACAAGGGTTGCAAGCCACCTATCCAACAATTCTAGTTGCAATGATTACTAGGCACACAACTTGCAATGTTACTACTCACTAAGAGCTCTCAATCTTGCTACTCTAAAGAGCTCCACTAGATGAACTTAAAATAACAAAGCAAGCTCTCAATTCTAATTACACTAAAGAGTTTGCCACAACTAGTTTGCAAGAATATAAATGAGTGAGTAGGGTGATTATACCGCCGTGTAGATGAGTGAACCAATCACAAGATGAATACTAAATCAATCACCGGAAGAATACCAAAGGGTAAGAGACAACCAATTTTTCTCACAAGGTTCATATGCTTGCCGGCACGCTAGTCCCCGTTGTGTCGACCAACACTTGGTGGTTCGGCAGCTAAGAGGTGTTGCACGAACCTCGTCCACACAATTGGACACCATAAGAACCTACCCACAAGTGAGGTAACTCAATGACACGAGCAATCCACTAGAGTTACCTTTTGGCTCTCCGCCGGGGAAGGCACAAGACCCCTCACAATCACCACGATCGGAGCCGGAGACAATCACCAACCTCTGCTCAACGATCCTTGCTGCTCTAAGCCGTCTAGGTGGCAGCAACCACCAAGAGTAATAAGTGAACCCCGTAGCGAAACACGAATGCCAAGTGCCACTAGATGCAATCACTCAAGCAATGCACTTGGATTCTCTCCCAATCTCACAATGATGATGAAACAATGATGGAGATGAGTGGGAGGGCTTTGGCTAAGCTCACAAGGATGCTATGTCAATGCAAATGGCCAAGAGAGTGAGCTTGCGCCGGCCATGGGGCTTAAATAGAAGCCCCCATGAAATAGAGTCGTTGTACCCCTTCACTAGGCACAAGTCGGGGTGACCGGATGCTCTGGTCAGTTCGACCGGACGCAGGACCCTAGCGTCCGGTCGCCCGATGCTTGCCATGTGTCATCGGCTTCAAACGCCGATCGCCCGATCTCAATGGTCAAGTGATGACCGGACGCATCAGTTAGAAAGTGACCGGACGCTGGACCCTAGCGTCCGGTCGTTTCCAGTAAGGTTCCAAACACGAAATTTTACGACCGGACGAGTCCGGTCACTCAATGTTTCCTCTGTGCGCCTCACGTCAGCATATGTCAGCACTGACCGGATGCACCCTGCCAGCGTCTGGTCACTCTTCGCGCTAGCGTCCGGTCACAAGACCGAGACGCGTGCTCACTGCTGCTACTGACCGGACTCAGGACCCCAGCGTTCGGTCACTCTGTGAACCCTTGTCTTTTCTGTATAGGGCGCCGGTGAAGTTTCTAACCCTTGCTCAAATGTGCCAACCACCAAGTGTATCACCTTATGCACATGTGTTAGCATACTTTCACAAATACTTTCAAGGGTGTTAGCACTCCACTAGATCCTAAATGCATATGCAATGAGTTAGACCATCTAGTGGCACTTTGATAACCGCATTTCAATACGAGTTTCACCCCTCTTAATAATATGGCTATCTAACCTAAATGTGATCACACTCGCTAAGTGTCTTGATCACCAAAACAAAATGGCTCCTACTATTTATACCTTTGCCTTGAACCTTTTGTTTTTCTCTTTCTTCTTTTCAAATTCAAGCATTTGATCATCACCATGCCATCACCATTGTCATGATCTTAGCCATTGCTTCATCACTTGGAGTAGTGCTACCAATCTCATAATCACTTTGATAAACTAGGTTAGCACTTAGGGTTTCATCAATTAACCAAAACCAAACTAGAGCTTTCAAACACGGGTATGTACGTGAAAGCCTTAGTCCTTGTGTTGTTCCTGTACTTTTGGTTCCTAAGAAAGATGGAACTTGGCGTATGTGCGTTGATTGTAGAGCCATCAATAATATTACTATTCGGTATCGTCATCCTATTCCTAGGCTATACAACATGCTTGATGAGTTGTGTGGTTCTATAATTTTCACCAAGATTGACTTGCGAAGTGGCCACCACCAAATTAGAATAAAACTTGGAGATGAATGGAAAACTACGTTTAAAACCAAATTCGGGTTGTATGAGTGGTTAGTAATGCCTTTTGGTTTGACAAATGCACCTAGCACTTTCATGCGCTTAATGAATGAGGTTTTAAGAGCTTTTATTGGTCGTTTTATGGTAGTTTACTGTGATGATATATTAATTTACAGCAAGTCTTTTGATGAACATATGGATCACTTGTGTGCTATTTTTAATGCTTTACGTGATGCACGTTTATTTGGTAACCTTGAGAAGTGCATCTTTTGTACGGATCGAGTTTCTTTTCTTGGCTATGTTGTAACTCCACAGGGAATTGAGGTGGATGAGATGAAAATAGAAGCCATAAAGAGCTAGCCGGTTCCCCAAAGCATCACTCAGGTGAGGAGTTTTCTTGGTCTTGCAGGATTCTACCGCCGCTTCGTCAAAGATTTCAGCACCTTTGCTGCCCCGTTGCATGAGTTAACGAAGAAAGGGGTGGTGTTCCATTAGGGAAAGGCACATGAGGAGTCCTTTGACACTTTGAAGGACAAGCTCACACACGCACCATTGCTGCAACTTCCAAATTTTGGTAAGACTTTTGAGCTAGAATGTGATGCTAGTGGAGTTGGCATTGGGGGTGTTTTGATGCAAGATGGTAAACCCATTGCTTACTTTAGTGAAAAATTGCATGGTCCTGTTCTGAATTATTCCACATATGATAAGGAATTGTACGCACTTGTCCATTCTTTAGAGACATGGCATCATTATTTGTGGCCTAAAGAATTTGTTATTCATTCTGATCATGAATCACTTAAGTATCTTCGCTCTCAACATAATCTGAATCGTAGGCATGCTAAATGGGTTGAATTTATTGAATCTTTTCCTTATATTATCAAACACAAGAAAGGAAAGGATAATGTGATTGTTGATGCTTTGTCTAGACGATATACATTGCTGTTCCAACTTGATTGTTGGATTTTTGGGTTTGAATCAGTAAAAGAACAATATGTGCTTGATCCTGATTTTAAGGACGTGTTGCTAAATTGTAGAGAGGGACGTACATGGAATAAGTTTATGATCAATGATGGGTTTTTGTTTAGAGCTAACCGCCTATGCATTCCAGTTGGCTCCGTTCGTCTTTTATTGTTGCAGGAGGCACATGGAGGTGGATTGATGGGACATTTTGGAGCTAAGAAGACAGAGGAGGTGTTGTCCACACATTTCTTTTGGCCTAGGATGAGGCAAGATGTAGAACGGTATGTGGCTCGGTGCACCACATGTCAAAAAGCTAAGTCACAGTTGAACCCACATGGTTTGTATATGCCTCTTCCTGTTCCTTCTACTCCTTGGGCCGATATATCTATGGATTTTATGTTGGGTTTGCTAAGGACTAAGAGGGGGAGGGATAGTATCTTTGTGGTGGTCGATCGTTTTTCTAAGATGGCACATTTTATTCCTTGTCATAAGAGCGACGATGTTGTTCATATTGCTGACCTTTTCTTTCAAAAAATCGTTCGCTTGCATGGTACACCTTCTACTATTGTTTCAGATCACGATGCAAAATTCTTGAGTCATTTTTGGCGCACTTTGTGAAATAAATTGGGGACCAAGCTGTTGTTTTCTACAACATGTCATCCCCAAACTGATGGGCAAACAGAGGTAGTGAATCGAACATTGTCCACCATGTTGAGAGCAATTTTGAAGCGCAATTTGAAGATATGGGAAGAGTGTTTGCTGCATGTGGAGTTTGCATATAACAGGGCGGAACATTCCACCACCAAGGTAAGTCCTTTTCAGGTAGTGTATGGTTTTAACCCTCGTGCTCCTATTGATCTTTTGCCTTTACCTACCACTGAAAGAATACATAGTGATGCTAGAGAGCGTGCTGATTTCATTCGTAAGTTGCACGAAACAATTAAAGAAAATATTAAAAGAATGAATGAAAAGTATAGAATTGCTGGTATTAAAGGTAGAAAAGAAATTAAACTTGAACCGGGTGATTTGGTTTGGTTACATTTGAGAAAAGATAGAAATCCCAAACTGCGTAAGTCTAAATTAATGCCAAGAGCAGCTGGTCCTTATAAGATAATTGAGAAAATAAATGATAGTGCCTACAAACTTGAGTTGCCACCCGAGTTCAGGGTTAGTCCCACCTTTAACATTACAGATCTGAAGTCTTATTTGGGAGAAGAAGATGAGCTTGAGTCGAGGATGACTCAATTTCAAGAGGGGGAGGATGATGAGTACATCACTCCTTTGGATGTACCCGCTGATCCTCCAACCATCATGCAAGGTCCAATGACCCGGACTTGAATGCGTCAACTCAATTTAGAGGTAGCTCATTCTTAAGCGATCATTTTCATACTTTTGAGAATAGACTACTACCTAATGATGTTATCTTGCTTAGGAACATTGGAGAGGGTCATGAGGGACTTAGAGGACGTGGTGGAGGCGATGATGACCAGCAAGGACGTCCAACAGAAACCGGAGGCCCGATCCAACATGATTTCAAGTCTGTCTCGGCCTTCAGGATCAGTCTGTCTTAAACTGGTCACTTAGGACGCATCCGGACTCCATTTTCGACGTTCCACATATGGTTGGAAAGCTAATTTGATAAAGAAGCCAATCCAAGTGGTCTCACGTCAAAATCCCTTTAGAATCAATGGGAATCGTCAAAACAAGTCAGTGTCCAGAATCTGCCAGTGTGCTGCGACACCATCTTTTGGTCCGTTGGATTGTGTATCGTGTTTGGGCCCATTAGGGGGTGCGTCCTAGGTAGGTGGTGACCCTAAGACCTTTATAATCATATGTCGCCGCCGACATTAGGTTTTGGGTTTTGCTTAGATTAATCTGTCAAGAACAGTTTCGCCGTTCATCGGTTTGTGAGACCCCAACTTCGTGAGATTAATCATTCATCTGTAATTTGGTTGCTTTCTTTCTTGTTCTTGCTTGTGTTCTTCGTTGCGTAGGCAGGGATTAGCCTTCTTGGCGAGGTCAACCGGATCCGTGTCTCGGTTGATAACCAGAGGAGTTGTGGTGCTAAGATTGTAGGGTTCAATCTTTCGATCTGAAGCCAGATCGGTGTGTCATTCTCTGCCACAACGATAGCTACCTCTACCTGACAAGAGATCGAGATCCCCGTTCCCATTAGTGTGTGTGTTCTCTTGTGTTATTCCTTGGAAGGAGTCTTGAATCTAGGGGCGAAGCCAGCCGGAAATTGCATTGGGGTCAGCGTTATTGTAAAATGATAGACTTAATCCAGAGATGCAAAGATTTAATTAAGGAATTACATGATTTCTCTGTTTGTGTTGATCACCTGAGAGCTCTGGAAAGAAAGGAATGCGAGGTTGAAACGATCAATATGCCCAAGAGGGGGGTGAATTGGGCTAATTCTAAATTTTCTTGCAATAATCAAATCCTACGGTTAGCCCAATTAACCCCTTATGACTAGAATGGTGTTTCTATTAATCTAACGCACAAAGGACTTGCAACCTATGTTCCAAACTTACTCTAGCATAACAATTCTATGAATGTAAAAACAAGTATTGAATTGCTCAAAGTAAATGCTCAAAGTAAATAGAGAGAGAGGAACACGGCGATGTTTTGTCGAGGTATCGGAGAGTCGCCACTCCCCACTAGTCCTCGATGGAGCACCCGCACAAGGGTGTAGCTCCCCCTTGATCCACGCAAGGATCAAGTGCTCTCTACGGGTTGATTCTTCGACACTCCATCATGGTGAATCACCCAAAACAGCTCATAACTTGAGTTGGGTCACCCACAAGCTCCGCCGGGTGATCACCAAGCTCCCAATCACCACCAAGCCATCTAGGTGATGGCGATCACCAAGAGTAACAAGCACGAACTCTCACTTGACCACGTGAAGCCTAATGAGAATGGTGGATGCACACTTTGCTACTCTTGATTCACTAATGAGGCTACTCTCTTGGATTCTCAAATCTCAATCACCTCACTAGGACCTTGCTCTTCTTGGCACTCACAAACGTGTTTCTTAGCTGTTGGAATGAGCAAAAGTAACTCCACACACGAGTGGAGCTTCTATTTATAAGGCAGCTTGGAAAACGAACCATTATAAGCTTCTGTGGAGTGACCGGATGCTCCGGTCATGTTGACCGGACGCTCCGGTCAGTTCAACCCGCACATCAGTGTTTAAGTGTTGATCGGATGTTGTCAGGGTCCGATCACCACTGACCGGATGTGTCTGGTTGCATTAAACCCTCACTGGAACCTTATTGTACTCGACCGGACGCTGAACCACCAGGGTCTAGTCAGTACTGACCGGACGTGTCCGGTCGCAGAATTCCTCTTCTGGTACCTTACTGGAGTCGACTGGACGCTGGACCTCAGCGTCTGGTCACTTGACCACTCCAGCGTCCGATCGCACCGAACGTAATCTGCTTGATCAAATGAACTGACCGGACCCTTCGGCCAGCATCTGGTCACACCAGAGCCAGCGTCCGGTCAGCATTTGACCCTCCATTCACTTCCAACTCTCGATCATATGTGAATGAAGTTTGCTCCAAAGGATCTTAGGCATGTTGAGGAGCTACCTAGTGCTAGTTTTAACAAGTGTGCACCACACCTAACTCACTAGACTCACCTAGGTCAAGCTACCCGTCCATACCCCCCTTAATAGTTCGGCCAAAGGAAAAAACAAAGTCCTAAACTACTCTAAGTGTCTCTCCAACTCCAATCGACACTTAGAACTAGTCATCCTTAACCTTGTCGTCCATCATTTGAAAACCGAAACGATTTCCATCGTAGGGGTATGACCACCTCGATTGCCCAATCGATCTCCATTACCATGACCTAACTTAATTGCCTCTGCAAAATACACGTTAGTCATAGTAATCTTGTATTGTCATTAATCACCGAAATCTAACTTGGGGCCTAGATGCTTTCAATCTCCCCCTTTTTGGTGATTGATGACAATACCACCTCGAGTATGTGAAAAAGTGAGGTTTTTGACGGGCTTGGTTCATATAAGCTTTTGTCAATAAGAACAAAAGAGTTAGGCAAGCTTATATGACCCAAGCCAACACGATGTACTCAAAGGATATTCAATAAGCATGAGTACAAGTAATAAAGCTCATTTGCATCAGAGTATAAACGCGGAAGCAAAGGCAAATGAGCATAACACAAGTGATATGACATATAAAGGAATTCAAAGTAGAGAGCACACATGTCATAAATCACAATCACGTAGATATCACTATCACATAGATATAATAGTATGCATGAAAGTAAACACACGAATGCATAATAGTAATAGTGTATCACACAAATAAAGCTCCAAATGTATATAATAGACTAAGAGCTAATTAGGCTCCCCTAAACATAAATCCCCCTGAGTTTACATACTCAAATCCTCTCCCCCTTTGGCATCAAACACCAAAACCTAAGGGTCGGTCGGCAGGGCTACAGCGGACGAGCCGGGCGCTGAGGTACGAGGGGCAAGCTGAAACTGGGCACCATCATCATCTAACCCTGAGCTCTGTACTAACTAATCCTCTATGGCTGGAAGCGTCGCTGAAGCGGTCTAGGTCTGGGCTAGGGCAGGTGCTGCCTGTGATGCTGCTGGTACGTCTGTCGTAGGATCTGAAGATGCGACAGAAGACGGGAGCCTCTGAGTAGTCATGATGACTAGGGCTGCTGTAGAAGGACCGGCGGCATGCATATGTGGCGGTGTAGGCATGCCTGTCAACTCACTAAAGGATGCTCCAAGACTCCTGGAGACTGACGTGTTAGGCACAAATAGCGAGGGTGACTGATCTGGTGTGAAGCCCGTCAAATATGGAGTGAACTGTGGGGCTACCACTGGCGAGGATAACCACTGGGACACCTGAACTATGGGTGAAGCAAATGGAGCTAAAGGCTGTCCCTGACTCTGAAGCCCACTGGGCTGTACTGCTGGAGTCATCATAGTGGTGGCAGGCTGAGCAAGCTGGGGTGAAAGCTGTGGCTGTGGAGCCCCAAGTGCTGTTACTACATGCTGCATAAATCCCATAAGCTGCTGCTGCATGAGTAACTGCTGCTGATGCATCTGCTGCTGCTACTAGAGGACCTGCTGCTAGCGCTGGAACTCGTCCTGACGAGCCTAAAACTGTGCAAAGTTGGCAGCGGTCTCCTGAGCCTGTCGTGCCTGATCCTACTGCATCCGCTCAAGAATAGCAATCAAAGCGGGGTTTGTCTACGGGGCAGGTGGAGCTGAGATGGAACTGTCGGCCTCTGCATCATGTCTGTGTGGAGGCATCTGAGGAATAGGCAGGTAGTCGTCATCCGAGCTGTCACTAGACTCGGTCCTCTCCTCCTGAGCCTGAAGCTGCTCCTCCTCAGTAGCGGCTATACCTCTAATAATCTTGTCCTGCTGAGCTGCGGACTTTGGTATATCTGGACGACGGCGAGGCTGAGCGAGTGCCTGTGGTGTGCTATGCCTGATCCTCTATGCCATGTTATAAGCTAGAAACTCAGTGGTGGCACCTCTGTACTCTACAACCATCTCAGGGGTCCTAACTTGCACAGCCTTGAGCATAAGAAATGTGATCCAGTGTGCATATGAAAGCTACCTGCGACCCTTGAAGCCCTCAGCTATTGTGTCCTCCATCTCAGACAGAAGAAGATCCCAAATATCGAACACTGTCTGCTGCATCAGGGTGTTGAGGAGCCAAAGCTAGAGGCGAGTCAAGCCCTCTCTGTATCCCATCCTGGGAAGTAGTGTCCTCCTGATGGTAGCCTCTAGCACTAGAGCTATAGGAGTAAGGTCACTAGGGTTCCTCCTCGACCCCTCACCAAAGGGCTCCTTGAAGCAATGTCGCACAAGATCAGTAGGGGGCACCAAACCACCATGAGGACGCCTAGGAGGCTCCTGTTGTCCATAACATACCTCATGTAACCTAACAGGCTGCTCATGTAGCCTCAGTATCTCCCTAGCCCTCTGACTCATCATCCTGTAGTCTCTGCCTCTGAATGCAATGTGTATAAAGTTATGCTGCGGATCAACATAGAGCGAAGCATAGAACTGCCAAACCCAAGATGGTACATACAATCCTGTCCGACCAATCAGATCTGTCAGCCCTAGCAAATATGATAAGTAGGGGCGGATATGCTCTCCGGCTGCTGCCACAATAGCCTCAATACTATAGACTCTCTAAGATCGGAAGACTGCCCCACTATTCAGATATGTATTGTAGAAGTCTTCCTGTAGTGGCGTGTAGAAACCCTCTGCTGCTCTCTCATCCCTCCGGGGGGGAAACCACACATCAAACTCCATAAAGCAAAGCTGCTGAACCTGCTTGGCCGTGGCAGCCCTCAAGTCAAGGTGGATCACTAGAGGCAGACCCTGTGGTCTGGGCGGTGGGCGTGATCCCCTATGCTGTGTAGCTGGCCTCGGTGGAACTGGAACACTGGTACGACCAGAGCGGCGTAGCTGCGGCTAGGGTGCCTGCTCAGTCTCCTTAGCCTGCTGGCCCTCCTATGTCTCCTGAGCTGGCTGAGGCTCTGCTAGTGGGGGCTGCTGCTGTGACTCCTACTGTGACTCCCCCCTGAGGCTGAGGATCCATAATGGGAAGACGTCATCCTGCCATCATGACAGTCCTAGCTGGACTACCATGAAGACGCTCAATGTGCTCAAGTCTGCCCTGTGCGTCTGGTGCCAGATGATCTGCTATGACAACTCCACTACGGGCACCTCCTCTCTCGGCACGCTCTACGGCCTCAGCAACTGCTGCTGCTCTAGCTATCTCTGCATCAGGGTACTTGCGCTTCTTTGATACAACCTGCTTCGTCGCCTTGCCTTTAGGTCCTGTAGGCTGGCGAGGCGGGGGCCTCCGATCATCATCTCCTAGACCACCACCAACATTCTTGGTGCGAGCCATCTGATCTAACAAGAGAAACTGCCGCTGAATAGATCAACTGTCCACTGACACTTTCGAGGCTTGGCCTCGATCCGTACTCGTAAGCTTGGCTCTGAGTTGACTGACAACAGCACCTGTCACCTCAATGACACTGACTCGCTACACGATGGAATAGATAGATATACAAATAAATACAATATATCTAATAGATGCGAAACCCTATGAGAACAAGCAATTTAGATACGAAATAGAAGCGAGTGGCTTGCTACCTGATGAACCAATGATCCAAGAAGAGAAGAGAAGAGACGTCATGTGGGGAACCTTCGGAACCGGCTAGGGTTAGGGTTGAGCGATGAATTGACAGCCCGGCACGAAGCAAAGGGTGAGAATCACACTGCGGCTGTGAATTGGCGATGTGGACTGATGACGGTGCTAGGGCACCAGGACTTGGCTCGGTGGTGCTGTGGACAGGGCGCTGGCGGCGCAGGAGCAGTCGGCAGCGTGCGCGCGGGTGGGCTACAGTGTGCGCGCGGGCTAGCAGTGGCACTAGCGCGGTGAGCTGGCGCGAGGCAATGCTGTGCGGGTGCAGCGGCGATGGAGCTGGCGCGATGGTGCTGGCGTGGAGGAGCTGCGGCGGCATCAGCGCGGGGAAGCAGGCTAGGGCAAAGGCGGATGCGGTGCTAGGTATGGCCAAATTGATTATAAAGGGATCCCAGCGAGACAGAATAGGAAACGAAAATAGAGATCGAAGTCCGCACAATTCCTACTGACCGGATGCTCTGGTGGTAGCGACCGGACGCTGCCACCCAGCGTTCGGTCAATTCCAGAGAGGTCCAATTCCTCTAGAATCGTGACTAGACGCGTCCGGTGGTCCATGATCGGACGCAGCCAGAGTTCGGTTAGTTGCCTTCAACGCCATGTAGAACGACCGAACGCTGGAACCCTTCCTGACCGGACGCTCAAACACAGAGTCCGGTCACTTCTTCAGCTTCTATTCACCTCCTGTGAACTAACCGAACGCTGGACTGTAGAGTCCGATGCAGCGTCCGGTCACTCTTTTCCAGCAAATCTTCAATGTTCCTCCGCGCTGCCTATTCTCAATCAAGTCCCAACATGAATAAGATTCAAATAAACATCAATTGGGACTGATGTGAGTGACCTCTCTCAAACCCTCATATTTTTCAAAATCCTTTGCCTTAGGCTATAATTCTTTTTAAGAAAATAGGCAATAAGAGGGCAAATGAAACAAAATAACAAAACAACATTCATGCATATGCAATACTTGTAAGTAAATCTAGTTGCTTGTCAAGTTTGATCCAAGGTTAAGCTTCTTCACACGCTTTTCGGTGGTTATCTTAACCATGTTAGACACGCCCTATATGCATTACCAAAAATTAAACATGTTGTATATTACAATGAATGCAAGGGACAACACAAGCTCAATTTTTAGTGAAGTTACTAAAATCAAGTACATTGAGCTCATTCCGCAATCTACAAAATGTAGCCTCATCTAGCGGTTTAGTGAAGATATCCGCTAATTGATCTTCGGTTCTTACACCTTCAAGTGATATATTATTTTTAGCAACATGATCTCTTAGAAAGTGATGGCGGATATCTATGTGCTTGGTGTGAGAGTGTTGGACCGGATTATTTGTAAGTTTTACCGCACTTTCATTGTCACACAAAAGAGGTACCTTTTCTAGAACTACACCATAGTCTAGCAAAGTTTGTTTCATGTATAATATTTGTGCACAACAAGCACCCGCGGCAATGTATTCCGCTTCGGTGGTGGACAACGCCACACTATTTTGTTTCTTGGAGGACCAAGACACAAGTGATCTACCAAGCAAATGGCACCCTCCAGATGTGCTCTTTCTATCAACTTTGCAACCGGCATAATCCGAATCGGAATAGCCAACTAATTCAAATATAGCTCCTTTGGGATACCAATGGCCAATGCTTGGTGTGTGCTTAAGATACCTAAGGATTCTTTTTACGGCAATTAAATGTGTTTCCTTAGGATTAGCTTGAAATCTAGCACACATACACACACTAAACATGATGTCGGGCCTAGATGCGGTTAAATATAACAAGCTACCAATCATGGAACGGTAGAGAGTTTGATCAACCGGGTTACCTCCCTCATCTAGGTCGAGATGTCCATTGGTAGGCATTGGTGTCTTGATTGGCTTATATTCATCCATCTTGAATCTCTTGAGAAGATCTTTTGTGTATTTCTCTTGAGAGATGAAGATGCCTTCTTTTATTTGCTTGACTTGAAAACCAAGAAAGAATATAAGCTCACCAATCATGGACATCTCAAACTCCTTCGACATCAATTCACCAAATTCTTTGCATGAGTCTTCATTTGATGATCCAAAGATGATATCATCAACATATACTTGACAAATGAAGATATGCCCATCAAGCTTCTTGGTGAATAGTGTGGTGTCGACCTTCCCAATGGTGAAGCCCTTCTCAATGAGGAAATCCCGAAGGTGCTCATACCAAGCTCTTGGGGCTTGCTTAAGCCCATATAGTGCCTTGGATAACCTATAAGCATGATTAGGATATCTAGGGTCTTCAAACCTAGGAGGTTGATCAACATAGACTAGTTCATTAATAAAGCCATTTAAAAATGCACTTTTCATATCCATTTGATATAGTTTCATTTCATGATGTGATGCATATGCAAGTAGGATATGGATGGCTTCTAATCTTGCAACCGATGCAAAGGTCTCTCCAAAATCCAAACCTTCAACTTGGAAGAACCCCTTTGCAACTAGTCTTGCCTTGTTCCTCACAACAACACCTTGATCATCTTGCTTGTTGCGGAACACCCACTTTGTTCCAATGACTCTTGCACCTTTTGGTCGCTCTTTAAGAGTCCAAACTTCATTGCGAGTGAAGTTGTTCAACTCTTCATGCATATCATTGATCTAATCCAGATCTTTAAGAGCTTCTTCTACCTTGGTAGGCTCATAGCAAGAGACAAAAGAGTGATGAGCAATAAATGAAGTAAGTTTTTGAGATTGAGTCATTACACCCTTTGATGGACTCCCTATGATGAGATCTTGTGGATGATCTTGTAGGAGAGGTGTATTTCTTCTATTGACCACTTGAGGAGGAGGTTGTGGAGCATCAACATCTTGTGCTTGTACCACCATTTGCTCATGGGAGATATGAGTATCTTCATTTTCTACCCTCCCATCTTTTTCACCATCTTGTGGCACACTTGATGAAGAAGGTTGATCAATGACTTGTACATCATCTTCATCATCTTTTGGCTTGATGTCTCCTACCAAAATATTCTTCATATCCTCCCTCAATGGTTCATCACCTACATCATCAAGATTCTCATGTGCTCCTTGGGAGCCGTTAGATTCATCAAATTCCACATCATATGTTTCTTCAACCAAGCCGGTGGCATGATTAAATACTCTATATGCTTTGGACTTTGATGAGTAACCAACAAGAAAACCAATATCACAACGTCTTTGGAACTTCCCTAGGTGTTGCCGCTTCTTGTAGATGTAGCATTTACAACCAAACACCCTAAAGAAGGAGACATCCGGCTTCTTCCCATTGAGCAACTCATAAGGTGTCTTGCCAAGGAACTTTTGAAGGAATAGGCAGTTTGATGCATAGCATGAGGTGTTGATTGCTTCCGCCCATAGAGCTTCGGAGGTGTTGTACTCATCTAGCATTGTCCTTGCAAGAGTGATCAAAGTCCGGTTCTTCCTCTCAACTACACCATTTTGTTGAGGAGTATAAGTTCCGGAGACTTCATGCTTGATCCCAACTTCATCACAATAAGCTTCAATGTTTGTGTTGTCAAATTCTTTTCCATTGTCACTTCTTATCTTCTTGAGCTTCACTTTAAATTCATTTTGAGCTCTCTTGGCAAACTTCTTGAAGCAAGATTTAACTTCAGATTTGTCATGAAGAAAGAATACCCATGTATACCTTGAATAGTCATCAACGATCACAAGACAATAAAGATTTCCTCCCAAACTCTTGTATGTTGTTGGTCCAAATAAATCCATGTGAAGGAGTTCTAGCACTCTTGTGGTTGACATGAAAGCTTTGGTTGGATGAGTATTTGCAACTTGCTTGCCGGCTTGACATGCACTACAAAGCTTGTCCTTCTCAAACTTTACATCCTTCAACCCTCTTACCAAATCATTCTTCATTAGCTTCTTGAGTGAACTCATACCAACATGAGCAAGTCTTCTATGCCATAGCCACCCAAGTGTTGTTTTGGTGAATAGGCAAGTCTTCAAATTTGCATCTTCAGAGGTGAAGTCCACTAGATATAAGTTGTTGTATCTAAATCTATTGAATATCACTTGATTATCATCTACCTTGGATACAACAACCTCCTTCTCGGTGAACAAGCATTGGAAGCCAAGATCACACAATTGTCCAACGGATAGCAAGTTGAAGCTCAATGAAGCAACATATAGCACATTGGAGATGGAATGATCATTTGATATTGCCACTTTGCCCAATCCTTTAACCTTGCCCTTTGAGTTATCTCCAAATGTTATTTTCTCTTGTCCATCTACCTCTTCATCTAGTGAGGTAAACATATGAGGATCACTGGTCATATGTTGAGTGCAACCACTATCAATAACCCAATGACTTCCACCGGTCTTGTAGTTCACCTACACACAAGAGACTCAAGCTTTAGGAACCCAAACTTGTTGAGGGCCCTTCACCTTCTCAACAAGTGACATAGCCACCCAAATCTTCTTAGGCCTATTCTTGTTAGAGGGTCCTAAGAACATGACTTTCATCTTTCCACTAGAATTTTTTCTAAGCATGTAGTGAGCATTGAAAGCAAAGGGTCTAGCATGCTTGGGCAAGGGTTATGGCGGTGGAGTTTGGCACTCATGAGCAAAGTGGCCTTCTTGTCCACACTCAAAACATCTCTTTGGCTTTGGCTTCGGCTTTGATTGTTGTTGTTGAACTTGAGCCTTCTTCTTCTCTACACTTGCCACATATCCAATGCCACTTCTATCCATCTTCATGACGGTGTTCATGAGTAGCTCACTTTGGAGATGCTTGCCTCTTGCAAACTTGCTCAATCCCACCTTGAGATGCTCTTTCTCCATCTTGAGCTTCTTGTTCTCTTCCTTGAGAACATCATTGTTCTTCTCTTCCTTGAGCTTCTTGTTTTCTTCTTTGAGCTTCTCATTCTCAAGGATCAACTCTTCATCATGATCAAGAGTTTCTAGCACAATGGCGTTTTGGCATTTGATCTCTTCAAGATCTTTCTTGAGCTTCTCATTATCACTCTTGAGCTTGACATACTCATCATAGTCATTGCACTCAACCACTTGTTTGCCTTTGCCACTAGATCCTTGCTCAATGCTCTCATCAATTAAATCATCACATGATGTAGCTATATCAATCTTAGCAACATGGTTAGTAGCATCATGTGGCTCATTTGGTAAAAATTCTTGAGCAATAACAAGAGTATCATAATTGATCTTTAGAGTTGTATATTCATCTTTTAGCTTGTTGTGGCTAGTGATGAGCTCATTGTGCACCCATTCAAGTTTATCATGTTTATCTTTAAGCTCTTTCTTAGAAGATTTGAGCTCCTTGAGTTTGGATGATATAACATCATTTGTTTCTCTAAGCTCATCATTAGTCTTTTCCAATGTATCGCATTTTGCTAAGAGTGAATCATTTTTAGCATCAAGCTTTTCATTTTTAGCTCTACTCTTTCTAATGATCTTAGTGTATTTTCTTAGTATTTTGACAAGATCATCATATGAAGGTGAATCATCATCATTGCTATCGCTATCACCATCACTAGCTTGCTCATCATCACTACTATCATCATTATTAGTTACCTTGCGTTCACCCTTGGCCATAAGGCATAGGTGTGTTGAGGATGATGGCGATGGTGGCGGTGAAGATGGAAGATCAATAGCAATGGCGGCCACCTTCTCATTGTCACTATCAGCATCGGATGATCCACTAGATGAATCAATGTCTGTGAGCCAATCACCGACGATGTAGGCCTTTCCACTCTTCTTCTTCTTGTAGAAGTCCCTCTTTTTGCCATCTCTCTTCTTGTATGGCTTGTTCTTTTTCTTCTCATCTTTATCTTCATTGCTTGAGTCATCTTTCTTGCCCTTGTTCTTGTTCTTGAACTTGTCTTTCTTGGGCTTTGTGCATTGATGAGCTAGATGGCCAAGTTCTCCACAATTATAGCAATCTATCTCGGAGATTGGCTTTCTTCTTGAGCTTGTGAAGAACTTCTTCTTCTTGCCATCGAACTTGATGCCACTCTTGTTGAGCTTCTTTATCATCTTGGCGGTCTTCTTCACCATGAGAGCAAGACTTTCATCATCATCTTCTTCATCACTTGAGCTCTCATACTCAAGTCTTGCTTTGCCCTTATCTTGGCTAGCTTTGAATGCTAAGTCCTTCTCTTTCTTCTTGGTAGAGGATGAGCCATCTTGTGGCGTGATGTGCATGTACATCTCATGAGCATTGATCTTTCTCAAGATTTGTGTCGGTGTAGCGGTGGAAAGATCACCTTGATGTAGCACGGTCACAATATGCCCATATTTGTCAATGGGGAGGACACTCAAGATCTTTCTCACAACGTCGGATGGTGACATTTGAGTAAGTCCAAGCCCACTGACTTCCTCTACAAGAACATTTAAACGTGAATACATCTCATTAGCACTTTCTTTGGGAAGCATCTTAAATGAATTTAGCTTTTTAATTACAAGATGATAGCGTTCCTCACGCTCACTCTTGGTTCCCTCATGGAGCGCACAAACGTCCGACCATAGTGCATGGGCGTCTTTGTGGTTCCTTATGCGGTTGAACACATCTTTGCAAAGGCCTCTAAAGATGGTGTTGCGAGCCTTTGCATTCCACTTTTCATAATTAACCTCATCGCCTTGTAAGTTAGTAGCATCCCGAGGTTTTGGGAAGCCTTGTGAGGCGGCTCTAAGTATACCAACGTCTAGAGCTTCTAAGTACGCCTCCATGCGGATTTTCCAATATGGAAAGTCATCTCCCTCAAAGATAGGAGGAGGTCCATCCCCGTGAGATATCTTGCTCAAAGCGATTAAGCTTAAAACGTGAGCACGAGGCTTTGATACCAATTGAAAGGATCAAGATGCCCAAGAGGGGGAGTGAATTGGGCTAATTCTAAATTTTCTTGCAATAATCAAATCCTACGGTTAGCCCAATTAACCCCTTGTGCCTAGAAAGGTGTTTCTATTAATCTAACGCACAAAGGACTTGCAACCTATGTTCTAAACTTACACTAGCATGGCAATTCTATGAATGTAAAAACAAGTATTGAATTGCTCAAAGTAAATGCTCAAAGTAAATAGAGAGAGAGGAACGCGGCGATGTTTTGCCGAGGTATCGGAGAGTCGCCACTCCCCACTAGTTCTCGTTGGAGCACCCGCGCAAGGGTGTAGCTCCTCCTTGATCCACGCAAGGATCAAGTGCTCTCTACGGGTTGATTCTTCGACATTCCGTCGCGGTGAATCACCCAAAACCGCTCACAACTTGAGTTGGGTCACCCACAAGCTCCGCCAGGTGATCACCAAGCTCCCAATCACCACCAAGTCGTCTAGGTGATGACGATCACCAAGAGTAACAAGCACGAACTCTCACTTGACCAAGCGAAGCCTAATGAGAACGGTGGATGCACACTTTGCTACTCTTGATTCACTAATGAGGCTACTCTCTTGGATTCTCAAATCTCAATCACCTCACTAGGACCTTGCTCTTCTTGGCACTCACAAACGTGTTTCTCAGCTGTTGGAATGAGCAAAAGTAACTCCACACACGAGTGGAGCTTCTATTTATAAGGCAGCCTGAAAAATGAACCGTTATGAGCTTCTGCGGGGTGACCGGATGCTCCGGTCATGTTGACCGGACGCTCCGGTCAGTTCAACCCGCACATCAGTTTTTAAGTGTTGACCAGAAGCTGTCAGGGTCCAATCACCACTGACCGGATGCGTCCGGTCGCATTAAACCTTCACTGGAACCTTATTGTACTCGACCGGACGCTGAACCGTCAGGGTCCGGTCAGTACTGACCGGACGCGTCCGGTCGTAGAATTCCTCTTCTGGTACCTTACTGGAGTCGACCGGACGCTGAACCTCAGCGTCCGGTCACTTGACCACTCCAGCGTCCGGTCGCACCGAACGCAATCTGCTTGATCAAATGAACTGACTGGACCCTTCGGCCAGCGTCCGGTCGCACCGGAGGCAGCGTCCGGTCAGCATTTGACCCTCCATTCACTTCCAACTATCGATCATATGTGAATGAAGTTTGCTCCAAAGGATCTTAGGCATATTGAGGAGCTACCTAGTGCTAGTTTTAACAAGTGTGCACCATACCTAACTCACTAGACTCACCTAGGTCAAGCTACCCGTCCATACCCCCCTTAATAGTACGGCCAAAGGAAAAAACAAAGTCCTAAACTACTCTAAGTGTCTCTCCAACTCCAATCGACACTTAGAACTAGTCATCCTTAACCTTGTCGTCCATCCTTTGAAAACCGAAACGATTTCCATCGTAGGGGTATGACTACCTCGATTGCCCAATCGATCTCCATTACCATGACCTAACTTAATTGCCTCTGCAAAACACACGTTAGTCATAGTAATCTTGTATTGTCATTAATCACCGAAATCCATCTAGGGGCCTAGATGCTTTCAGAGGTGCTTCCGCGGCAAACACTCAAGTCAATGCACTGATGGCGATCATCAAACATCAAGCCGAGCAGTGGGTGCAGGCCGGCGCCAAGCACCTTGGTTGCCTTCTATAGCGAGTAATAGGCTAAGCGTCGTGTCGTGTCGGTGAGACAATGAGCTTTATTGAAAATCTTTAAGTCATCCCCGTTAAAATCAAACTATAAAGACGCGTAAATTTTTTACGTGATCGAGAAAAAAAAAGGAAGTACATGATTTAGGCCCCTGCTTCAATCATCCTTCAGCTGATTCAGTCCGAAATATAGACATGTTCCACGACGAGGAGCTAACTTGGTGTGTTTCGGCTGATTCAGCTGATGGGATTTGCAGGAGGTTCTCAGTTGTATGGGAAGACAGACCGACGTTCTTAAAAACACACACACAGACCGACAAGCGACGACATTGCAAAACGACTTGGAAGATCCTGAATACTTAGTCAATGGTCATTTGCGATGCTAGTGTAATGGACCTGTCATCTGTCAAGCGGGCCTACGGTTGCCAATTACGAGCAGCCATGTGGGCAACGACTTGTTCTTCAGGCTTCAGTTCATAGACGGCGGCACGGTCAATTCAAGCTAACGGTTTCAACACGACCAAATGACGGCCCGGATGGTCGCCACCTCAAAATCCTAGACGCGCCAGGCACGAGCGACGACGCCCTGGCTACATCCGGATTCAGTCGGAAAACTCAGTTCAGGTCTCGGCTCCGGCGTGTGTCCTGACAAAACTTGTTCTAGTTTCCTGTTGTAGTATTGCGACAAAACTTGGCTTGAATTTCAGGCGGTCCTGCACGGGCACGGCGAATGGGGACGCAATGGCTTGGAATAATGAATGCCATTGCCATGAGCCAGTCGCCCAGTGTGAAATTCTGAATACATTTTGTCTAAAGTCTGAATGGAGCTGCAAAGAGCGTCTGGTCAGGCAACAGGTTTGATTACCAGCAAGAACGGTGGATGCTGGAACAACCTCATCATGACTATGTATATAGCTGAAAAATGAACGAACTGGATCTCAGAGCTAGCCGAATTCACTGCAGTTTGCTTCCATCACAGTTCACAAAAAGCATAATCTGTCTGTTTGCACGCGTTGACGATCAAATAAACTGACTACTACCACTACCATGAACAGATAAAAAATAGAAAAAAAAAACCCAACTACTTGAATGGATTCAACAACGATTTGGTGCATAACAGTACAGGATATAGCATCCAACTTCCGTGATATTCATTTTATCCGGTACCAGGTTGCAGCTATGCTGCTATTTCTTCCTTCTAAACCATCTACGCCTGCTTCAGAGACATGGCCCTCGCACGAAGGTTCATAAATATCCCCCTGCACAAGCAAAAAAGAGAGACAAGGGAGATAGGTATGGCAAGTGGTACATCGGGGGAAAAGGTTCTTATACAATGTTCAGGCCAAAAGAACATTACCAACAGCATGCAACAAAGCTTTGGAAGATCACTCGGAATTGTAAAGGCATGTACTGCTGGTTTATCCAACCAACTATCGGCCAAAACTGCACATCAATCAGATTTAGGAAGGGTCCACAGAGGGACTCAAAACACAAGTATCATTTCTGAAAGAAAAACACATACCATCCAAGCGCTCAATTGCACAGAAGGGTATTGTTTCTTCACCCTGGTCGTCACCTCCTTCAAAGGCCTCCCTACATTGAAAGATGGGATAAGTATGGATCAACTGGAGAAGTATGGTAAGACTAAGATACATGGAATCCACATTGATGCTATATTTTGATAGATGGACATATCATTCAAGATGCATTGCTCTGATCTCATATTTCTGCATAATCAAACAACATATGCTTATGATATTGTCATGTCTCAGGAGACTGACAATGTGATCAAAGCTGTAAAAACAAATGGGAAAGAGGGTGAGGGTGGTGGGGAGGAAATTTTGAGGATGCAAATGCAAATTCAGTATTAGAGTGATGCCAACAGAACTAATAAAGTTACACACTTACTCTCAACAACATATCCGTAATAGAACAAGAACAATATATTATTCCAGGGAGAAGATGTCACTTGCTCCAGAAACACCTGAAAAGAGTATCATACATGAAAAATGCATGACAAGGTATTTAACAAGTATAACTTTACTTCAACCCAGGCTCCCTTTATTATATAAGAAAAGGCTCCAAATCCCATCAGTAAGTCGCAGGGAAGAGATAGCTGGCTACAAATTTAAAGAAGCTAACGCTATACAAATTTCATGGGCAAGCTATCTATGTGAATTCTGAAAAAAAAACATTGCCAGGAATTCATCATGACATGTGCTGGTTAAAATGTCTTAATGAAGTTCGGAATTTTTACTACAACCAACAAAAAGAACGCTACTCTGACCAAGAGTTTACTGCAGTTTAAACACTAGTATCTGTTTCGTCCCAGTTATTAGTTGGTTACTTAAGTCAAAATATTTACTCGACGTTTCATTTGAAATTCTGGATTTTATAGTTTTTTGAGGGGGGCTGGATTTTATAGTTTGCAGGAGAACTATAAACTATTTATGCATACCATGCATGGAGAGAAGTGAAAGCTATAGTCAAAATTGCCAATGACGAAATATATACCTTCTTTGCTATGGTTTTGGTATCCTTCTTCCCTTGGAAGATATAATCCAAAAATTTGTATAAGAAATGTCCAAATGGTCCACCATATGCAAAACCAAAGAGCTGGAACATATCATCAGAACATGGTGTCAGATTATAATAGATAGGTACATGCAAGCAAGGATAATAAATAAAAGAAGAGAGGGATATAGAGAAGATGCCCATCTGCGAATAAACTATTTTAGCTGATGCACATCAGACATGGTGGATTGGAATAGAGTATGTGGAGTGCCATTTGTTTCACAGCAATCAACGAAGCGAAGTAAAAAAGTACAGACCGTAGCTTAAGTTAACTGTGAAATGTCTTTCAGTTTCATTTGGATTCAACTACTCAATATCCTCATAAAATCTTTATGAAGGCATGACAATTGAGACCTGAGACCACAAGTTTGTAGAATAATACAAAACAGTGAGAAACTCTCTTCCCAAAAGAAAAGAGCCTCATCCTAGTAGAAGAGATCCTACATAATTGGGCTGCAAAATAATCCTTACAGAATTTGGCAGAGGAAACTAGCAGATAACTCAAAAGAAAAATTGGGTTGTGGATTTTTATTTCAAAAAAACATGGCCAGATAATTATACATGATTCTGAATAAGTACCAACAATTCATTTGGTAGCGTACACTAGCGATTCATGCTTTCACTCGGCATTACGAAACTATAAAAGTTTGGTCGTCCTCCAACAAATTAGCTGCAAGTTCAACTTACTACAACATAAATCGCACAATAATACCAAGCCCAAGCAGATGGCATTCACATTGCTGCAATTCAACAGATGAACTGAAATTAGTTGCTAAATGACTAGAATCCAAGCAATACATCTTTCAACTGCACCTCCACGTCCTCCCAAGAATTTTCCCCAGAACCAGTTTGATAGAACTACTCACTCCTAGAACAGCAAGATTATAGTTGAGCTGATTTAGGGAACTGCCAGTACATTACATATCAGTATATCAGAAATTACAGTTGACCTGATTTAGGGAATTGCAAATACGTTACAAATCAGTATATCACAATCAACTGGTCCTAATCTGATATAACTAAATGATCTATTCCCCCCAATGAATGAACAAGGAAAGACCCAGTTCCCCCGGTGACTGCATCTGTATGTAGCAGAAACTAAATGCAAGGTAAGCGTCCTTACCATCTTGAGCAGGAGTCTGCGCTTCTCAATCTTCTGGTACCCGGAGAGCTTCTGCGCGACGGAGTCACTGACGCCGGCGAGGCACCCCGCCGTGATCATCTGCGGCAGGCAACCAAACCAACCCACTTCAAGAACCCTCCCTGCTTCCGAAAGAACGAACAAAATCGAAACATGAGCGAAAGCGAAGACCTTTGTGCGGAGCGGATGTTGCTGGAGCTGGAGCAGGTACTGCCTCCACGCCCTGCGAGCCAGCGACTCGTCTCCCTTCCCTCCATCTCCTTTCCCTCCTTCTCGTCCTGCACCTCCCGCTGATGCCATAGCTGAAGACCTCCAACCCCGTCGAAGTTCGACCAATCTGCCCACCTACTACTCCCAGCACTGCGCACGCGCTCTTTGTATGCCCCCTTGATTTTTTTTTGGTGGGGGATTTTACGATGCTTGGGTTGGCGAGAGAAGCGAATCGCGTGGGACTGATTCCGGCATCCAGAATCGTGGGCGCCGGAGGATAGCTGCCGCGGTGGTCGTGGTCCCTCGCCAGCCGGACGATGTACGTGGTGGCCGACGTGTGGGCCAGAGGAAGTTAATCCGCCCTAACAACTTGAGTACCTGACAGGTACAGGTAGTTGCCGCTTCAACCGATGCGCTTGTATGGGCCGGTTTTGATGTCCTAGGCTCAACCGATGCGCTTGTATGGGCCTGTTTTGATGGCCCAGTTTAGATGTTGGGCTTCCTTTCTTTGAAAACTGGATTAAGTAGGAGGTTTATACGCACCGAACTGAGCGGGTTTTAGAAAGGCTATTACACCAAAGGGTATGTAGCCTAGTGTTGCAAAACCCATAGCAGTAATAGCACATCATGTCTTGGGTTCGTTGTATTATGAGAGTGAATATTACGGTATTTAACCGCGTTATACTTTATAAAGGGTAAAATACATTTTTCAACCTCCAACTCGTATTGAAGTTCGACTTTCAACCTTCAACTATGAAACCGGGTAGCAGACACCCTCCAACTGTTAAAACCGGACAAATTTGGTCCTCAGCTGGTTTCAAAAGCGGTTTTCTATTTTCTAATAATAATTAAAATCCGGTTCGATCTCTAGAAGTTCGTAATTAATTTATTTTAAATTATAAAAAATATGAAACTAGTTCATGTTTTCTAAAGATGTTATATATATGTTGATGCTATATTTAAAAATGTTTTTAATTTTGCAAGAAATTAAATTTCACACGGAATTTAATTTTGCATGGAATTAAATTGTTCGCTTTCCGTTCTTTTACATGACAGTTCGCTGCCTTTGTCTCCACGCGCACCGCCTTGATTTTGGCCAAAAACAACTCGAGGCGAAGCCCTGTATTAATGTATACAGTAGCATTGCTATCCCCCACCGGCATTTATTTTAGATCAGAAAAATATGTAACAAGTATTTTTTTCTAAAAATGTCATCTACTTGTTTATGGTCTATATATAGGTTGGAATTGGTTCATTTATGTTCCTATTGCTTTATTGCTCGTTGTCATGCTTGTTATTTATTTAAAACAAGTAAGGTCTAAACAATTTTAAATATAGCATCAACATATATATATATAACATTTAAAGAAGAAAACATGAACTAGCTTCATATTTTTATAATTTAAAATAAATTAATTAGGAACTTCTTGAGATCGAACCAGATTTTTATTATTATTAGAAAATATAAAACCGTTTTTGAAACCAGTCGAAGACCAAATTTGTCTAGTTTTGACAATTGGAGGGTGTCTGTTACCCGGTTTCATAGTTGAAGGTTGAAAATCGAACTTCAATGCGAGTTGGAGGTTGACAAATGTACTTTACCCTACTTTAAAAGTTATAATGTTATTTATTTTGGGACAGAGGGATATATTCCAATTTGAGGCCAATAAACATGTTTCCAAAGTTACGGCTGGAGTTTATTAAGTCTCGATTGGAATTGAATTTTTGTGAAAAAGAGAAATATGTCTATTTTTATGTCTACGACTAGTAATTATTTTGCACCTCCAAACTTTTTTCTTCCTTGGATTGACTATCCTAACTTTAATTTCTTGTTAAGCACCACAGACACTTGCATACAAGCGCCCACTTCCTGTGAGTACACGTGCACACACGTCCTACCCTTGTGAGTATCTTTAGAAGAGTGAGACGGTAGATCTTGAGATTGGCGAAATCACCATAAGCACCTTATTATCAATGGACATTGTCGCCTACCTAACTTTACTTAACAAATTCCATAGCTTTAGCCTACCCAACTTTGCTTAATTGACTACATAGCTCTTTTGATAATTACATGTTGCTGTTCTGTTCCAAGAGTCTACATGCAAATAAAAATATCTTAAACATTTCCTCACCTTGAGTCAAGATTCTTACCTTTGGCATCCCTGTCGTCATTGTCGTCACCAACTCAGCCAGGCTCCTCACTGGTTTGGTGGTAACCGGCAGCACCCCGGCATCACCATTCGTCAACACCATTGTCACACCGGAAAAGGAGAACCAAAAAAATCATTGACCAGAGCATAAACGAGGTGAATGACCTGCCAAGGCAGTACGTAGTGAGCTCAGCCTTCGATATCCGCATCTCGCATGGTGCGTGGCGTTTGTTAAACCAAAGATGGTAAATAAAGCAGGTCCATAATGATAGGTTGCCTCTCCATGATCATGAGCGAAAAGGAAACACCAAATCTGTGTTCCACTTGCTCTTGCTTCACTACATGGGCGTATCCATGGTGCTGCTCATATTACGTCTTTAATTAACTGTTTGTTTGAATGGGATATAACAAGATGGGGATGCAAAATATCAGGATAGCAAAGTGAGTACTAGTAATAATGGCCAAATGCAGTGGACGATCGAGCTGTTCATTTTGTGGTGTTTGTATTGTGAGAGCATGATGCATCCCTATGCATCATCATCGATCCAGAAGTTGCACGAATGACGTAGGCCCCGTCTGCTGGTCCGAAATTTTACTGAAACTGGCTGAAAACACTGTTCCGGCTGAATTATTGTGAGAGAAAAGCACTGTTCCGGCTGAAAAAAAAATCGAACAAGCCGAATATGGGGTAAGCCGAACATGGCCATATGTGCCCCGTTCGCTTCGCTGAAAAAACAAGCCGAAATACTGTTTCGGCTGAAAAAACAAGCTAAAAAGTACGGATTATAAGACAAGCGAACAGGGCCATATAATTTAATTAGCTACCAGTTAAATTCTTTTACTAGGTAATATTAATTAATTTGAATGGCCGAATTCGGTTAAGGATTTCCGGTTATCTGATACAAATAGTACACTTTATCAAATGATGCGAAAGAATGAATTTTAATGCTCTAAAAATACTAATCTTTGATGTTCTAAAAATACTAATCTTGGCCTCGATTTAATTTTTATATCAACATTGTGGTGGCTGATTGAGATGCTAAAAGAATGCTATCGTAACCACCCCTAACGCACTCAACATCAGGCCTTTATTATTATTGTATACCCTAGGTAAGGTCATGAAATCAGAATGCCATATAAAGTGAATAACGTCTCCCAAGAATGCTATCGTAACCACCCCTAACGCACTCAACATCAGGCCTTTATTATTATTGTATACCCTAGGTAAGGTCATGAAATCAGAATGCCATATAAAATGAATAACGTCTCCCAACACACACACACACACACACACACACACACACACACACATATATATAGATATATATATATATATATATATATATATATATATATATATATATATATATATATATATATATATATATATATATATATATATATATATGTCACTGTCTCTGGAAAGAGTGACACTAATAACGGATGCAAAGAGATCCTCTAATAGTTTGGTCTGATTTAATTGTCAGTCATGGATGGGGAAAATGAAATAAACATCTTCCAATTGCAAGAGAGTGGTCCAAAAGCAAAAAAGGATTTGCTTTATTTGCGCGTCGGACCTCACTTGAAGAGCATTATTATGTTAAACTAGATGAGTGCCCGTGCAGTACAACGGGTGCAACATAAATTGAATGAGATGTTTGTTAGCCAAGTCAAAATTAAAAATATATCAATTCAATTTTTCACGTGTATTATACCATGATAATGTCTAGAAACACATTCATTATCGTAATGAATCTGAAATAAAAGCTAGGCTTGAAACTTGTTGTCTGAAAGTTACGACAAACTCAGTTCCCTCCAAGGCTGAAAATTTATTGCTAGGCATCGAATTGAATTTATCCATGCTCTGCCTTGTCAAAACATGTATACTCGGACTTACAATATCCTAGCCCGCATGAGGCATGACAATAATTTATTTTTTGGGGAAAAAAGTATTTGTTATCAACACGCAACGCGAAGGACGATAAACGAGATTTGGATCACGATCATGATCATTGCGTGGTGGTATTCCAATAAATTTCTTTCTCTTTCCATAATTCTTTTTCTGTTTTATTCTATTTTATTTACTTGCCTTCCAATGTCTCCATACGGTGATTATTTGTCTGCCGGTGATTCCGTGAATTTTATTCCATTTTATTTACTTGCCTTCCAGTGTCTTCATGCGGTGATTATTTGCCTGCCGGATATGGATCGCATGAGATGCGGTGATTATTTGCCTGCCGGATATGGATCACATGAGTGTTTTGGTCCTGCCGGGGAGTAGATGCCTACACGGGTAGTCCAACATTCAGCCAAGGCATGGTACATGTCAATGGTGTCGTAGGTTTTCACGTGTAATAAACCAGGTAGCATTTTCTTATGCACATAGGAGAGATGAAGGTAGAGAAAATATGTCATTATTTCACAAAGTAACCATGTCATAACATAAAATCACTACTACCAAAAATAACTTTCGAAGGAACCAGTTTTTACTGCATGATAGGCAGTCCGTAATGGCCACCTACAGCGCAATATACTAAGGTCCTGTTTGGCAGGGTTTCTCCACCGGCTTCAGGAGCCGTTTGGAGCCGTTTTCTACCAAACGGGGTAAAGTAAAATAGCTTCACTTGTGAAGCCCCTAAAAACATGCTCTCACAGTGATTTGGGGTGGGATGGAGCCAAAAAAAGTGGCTTCTCCCGGCTCCTCCTCCAGGCCCCTAAAAACATGCTCTCACAGGGAAGCCATTTTGCCAAACGGTTTACCAAATCCGCTTCAGCTCCACCGGTGGAACTGTTCGTGAAGCTTGAAAGCATCTAGGCCCCTAGTTGGATTTCGGTGATTAATGTCAATACAAGATTACTATGACTAACGTGTGTTTTGCAGAAGCAATTGAGTTAGGTCATAGTAATGGTGATCGATTGGGCAATCAAGGTTGTCATGCCCCTACGATGGAAATTGTTTCGGTTTTCAAAGGATGGAAGACAAGGTTAAGGATGACTAGTTCTAAGTGTCGACTGGAGTTGGAGTGACACTTAGAGTAGTTTAGGACTTTGTTTTTTCTTTGGCCGTACTATTAAGGGGGTATGAACGGGTAGCTTGACCTAGTTAAGTCTAGTAAGTTAGGTGTGGTGCACATTTGGTAAAACTAGCTCTAGGTAGCTCCTATGAATGCCTAAGATCTTTGGAGCAGACTTCATTCACATATGATCGAGAGTTGGAAGTGAATGGAGGGTCAAATGCTGACCGGACGCTGGCCCCGGTGCGACTGGACGCTGGCCGCAGGGTCCGGTCAGTTCATTTGATCAAGCAAACAGCGTTCGGTGTGACCGGACGCTGGATCGGTTAAGTGACCGGACGCTGAGAGGCAGCGTCCGGTCGACTCCAGTAAGGTTCCAAAGAAGGGAATCTGTGACCGGACACGTCCGGTCAGTATTGACCGGACCCTGAGGGTTCAGCGTCCGGTCGAGTCCAGTAATCCTCCAGTGAGGGTTTCATGCGACCGGACGCGTCCGGTCAGTGCTGACCGGACCCTGCCAGCGTCCGGTCAACACAATCTCACTGGCTCACGGGTTGAACTAACCGGAGCGTCCGGTCAATACGACCGGAGCGTCCGGTCACCCCGCAGAAGCTCATAACGGTTTGTTTTTCAGGCTGCCTTATAAATAGAAGCTCCACTCGTGTGTGGAGTTACTTTTGCTCATTGCAACAGCTGACAAACATGTTTGTGAGTGCCAAGAAGAGCAAGGTCCTAGTGAGGTGATTGAGATTTGAGAATCCAAGAGAGTAGCCTCACTAGCAAATCAAGAGTAGCAAAGTGTGCATCCATCTTCTCATTAGGCTTCGTGTGGTCAAGTGAGAGTTCGTGCTTGTTACTCTTGGTGATCGCCATCACCTAGACGGCTTGGTGGTGATTGGGAGTTTGGTGATCACCCGACGGAGCTTGTGGGTGACCCAACTCAAGTTGTGAGCGGCTTTGGGTGATTCGCCGCGACGGAGTGTCGAAGAATCAACCCGTAGAGAGCACTTGATCCTTGTGCGGATCAAGGAGGAGCTACACCCTTGCGCGGGTGCTCCAACGAGGACTAGTGGGGAGTGGCGACTCTCCGATACCTCGGCAAAACATCGCCGCGTTCCTCTCTCTCTATTTACTTTGAGCATTTACTTTGAGTATTTACTTTGAGCAATTCAATACTTGTTTTTACATCCATAGAATTGCATGCTAGAGTAAGTTTGGAACATAGGTTGTAAGTCCGTTGTGCGTTAGTTTGATAGAAACACTTTTCTAGGCACAAGGGGTTAATTGGGCTATCCATAGGATTTGTTTATTGCAAGAGAATTTAGAATTAGCCCAATTCACCCACTCCTCTTGGGCATCTTGATTCTTTCAATTGGTATCAAAGCCTCATGCTCACGTTTTTAAGCCTAATCGCTTAGAGCAAGATGTCTCACGGGGATGGACCTCCTCCTATCTTTGAGGGAGATGATTTTCCATATTGGAAAATCCGCATGGAGGCATACTTAGAAGCTCTAGACGTTGGTATTCTTAGATCCGCCTCTCAAGGCTTCCCAAAACCTCGAGATGCTACTAACCTACAAGGCGATGAGGTTAACTATGAAAAATAGAATGCAAAGGCTCGAAACACCATTTTTAGAGGCCTTTGCAAAGATGTGTTTAACCGTGTAAGGAACCACAAAGACGCCCATGCTCTATGATCGGACGTTTGTGCGCTCCATGAGGGAACCAAGAGTGAGCGTGAGGAACGCTATCATCTCGTGATTAAAAAGTTAAATTCTTTTGAGATGCTTCCCAAAGAAAGTGCTAATGAGATGTATTCTTGTTTAAATGTTCTTGTAGAGGAAGTCAATGGGCTTGGACTTACTCAAATGTCACCATCCAACATTGTGAGAAAAATCTTGAGTGTCCTCCCCATTGACAAATATGGGCTCATTATGACCGTGCTACATCAAGGTGATCTTTCCCATCAAGGTGATCTTTCCGCCGCTACACCGACACAAATCTTGAGAAAGATCAATGCTCATGAGATGTACATGCACATCACGCCACAAGATGGCTCATCCTCTACAAAGAAGAAAGAGAAGGACTTAGCATTCAAAGCTAGCCAAGATAAGGGCAAAGCAAGACTTGAGTATGAGAGCTCAAGTGATAAAGATGATGAAGAAAGCCTTGCTCTCATGGTGAAGAAGACCACCAAGATGCTAAAAAGGCTAAACAAGAGTGGCATCAAGTTTGACGGCAAGAAGAAGTTCTTCACTAGCTCAAAAAGAAAGCCAATCTCCGAGATGGATTGCTACAATTGTGGCGAACTTGGCCACCTAGCTCATCAATGCATAAAGCCTAAGAAAGACAAGTTCAAGAACAAGGGCAAGAAAGATGATTCAAGCGATGAAGATGAAAAGAAAAAGAACAAGCCATACAAGAAGAGAGATGGCAAAAAGAGGAACTTCTACAAGAAGAAGAAGAGTGGCAAGGCCTACATTGTCGGTGATTGGCTCACGGACATTGATTCATCAAGTGGATCATCCGATGATGATAGTGATAATGAGAAAGTGGCCGCCATTGCTATTGATCTTGCATCCTCACCGCCACCATCGCCATCATCCTCTACACACCTATGCCTTATGGCCAAGGGTGAACGCAAGGTAACTAAGAGTGATGATAGTAGTGATGATGAGCAAGCTAGTGATGATGATAGCGATAGCGATGATGATTCACCTACATATGATGATCTTGTCAAAATATTAAGAAAATACACAAAGATCATTAGAAAGAGTAGAGCTACAAATGAAAAACTTGATGCTAAAAATGATTCACTCTTAGCTAAGTGTGATACATTGGAAAAGGCTAACGATGAGCTCAAAGAAACAAATGATTCTATATCATCCAAATTCAAGGAGCTCAAATCTTCTAAGAAAGAGCTTAAAGATAAACATGATAAACTTGAGTGGGTGCACAATGAGCTTATCACTAGTCACAACAAGCTAAAAGATGAATACACTACTCTTAAAATCAATCATGATACACTTGTTATTGCTCAAGAATTCTTACCAAATGAGCCACATGATGCTACTAACCATGTTGTTAAGATTGATATAGCTACCTCATGTGATGACTTAATTGATGAGAGCATTGAGCATGGATCTAGTAGCAAAGGCAAGCAAGTGGTTGAGTGCAATGACTATGATGAGTATGTCAAGCTCAAGAGTGATAATGAGAAGCTCATGAAAGATCTTGAAGAGATGAAGAGCAACAACATCATTGTACTAGAAACTCTTGATCATGACAAAGAGTTGATCCTTGAGAATGAGAAGCTCAAAGAAGAGAACAAGAAGCTCAAGGAAGAGAAGAACAATGAGGTTCTCAAGGAAGAAAACAAGAAGCTCAAGATGGAGAAAGAACATCTCAAGATCGGGCTGAGCAAGTTTGCTAGAGGCAAGCATCTCCAAAGTGAGCTACTCATGAACACCGTCATGAAGATGGATAGAAGTGGCATTGGATATGTGGCAAGTGTAGAGAAGAAGAAGGCTCAAGCTCAACAACAACAATCAAAGCCAAAGCCAAAGCCAAAGAGATGTTTTGAATGTGGACAAGAAGGCCACTTTGCTCATGAGTGTCAAACTCCACCGCCACAACCCTTGCCCAAGCATGCTAGACCCTTTGCTTTCAATGCTCACTACATGCTTAGAAAAGATTCTAGTGGAAAGATGAAAGTCATGTTCTTAGGACCCCTCCAACAAGAGTAGGCCTAAGAAGATTTGGGTGGCTAAGTCACTTGTTGAGAAGGTGAAGGGCCATCAACAAGTTTGGATTCCTAAAGTTTGAATCTCATGTGTGTAGGTGAACTACAAGACCGGTGGAAGTCATTGGGTTATTGATAGTGGTTGCACTCAACATATGACCGGTGATCCTTGTATGTTCACCTCACTAGATGAAGAGGTAGATGGACAAGAGAAAATAACATTTGGAGATAACTCAAAGGGCAAGGTTAAAGGATTAGGCAAAGTGGCAATATCAAATGACCATTCCATCTCCAATGTGCTCTATGTTGCTTCTTTGAGCTTCAACTTGCTATCCGTTGGGCAATTGTGTGATCTTGGCTTCCAATGCTTGTTCACCGAGAAGGAGGTGGTTGTATCCAAGGTAGATGACAATCAAGTGATATTCAATGGATTTAGATACAACAACTTATATCTAGTTGACTTCACCTCCGAAGATGCAAATTTGAAGACTTGCCTATTCACCAAAACAACACTTGGGTGGCTATGGCATAGAAGACTTGCTCATGTTGGGATGAGCTCACTCAAGAAGCTTATGAAGAATGATTTGGTGAGAGGGTTGAAGGATGTGAAGTTTGAGAAGGACAAGCTTTGTAGTGCATGTCAAGCCGGCAAGCAAGTTGCAAACACTCATCCAACCAAAGCTTTCATGTCAACCACAAGAGTGCTAGAACTCCTACACATGGATTTATTTGGACCAACAACATACAAGAGTTTGGGAGGAAATCTCTATTGTCTTGTGATTGTGGATGACTATTCAAGGTATACATGGGTGTTCTTCCTTCATGATAAATCCGAAGTTGCATCTTGTTTCAAGAAGTTTGCCAAGAGAGCTCAAAATGAATTTGAAGTGAAGCTCAAGAAGATTAGAAGTGACAATGGCAAAGAATTTGACAACACAAATATTGAAGCCTATTGTGATGAAGTTGGAATCAAACATGAAGTCTTCGCAACTTATACTCCTCAATAAAATGGTGTAGTTGAGAGGAAGAATCGGACTTTGATCACTCTTGCAAGGACAATGCTAGATGAGTACAACACCCCCGAAGCTCTATGGGCGGAAGCAATCAACACCGCATGTTATGCATCCAACCGCCTATTCCTTCAAAAGTTCCTTGGCAAGACACCTTATGAGTTGCTCAATGGGAAGAAGCCGGACGTCTTATTCTTTAGGGTGTTTGGTTGCAAATGCTACATCTACAAGAAGTGGCAACACCTAGGGAAGTTCCAAAGACGTTGTGATATAGGTTTTCTTGTTGGTTACTCATTGAAGTCCAAAGCATATAAAATATTTAATCATGCCACCGGCTTGGTTAAAGAAACATATGATGTGGAATTTGATGAATCTAACGGCTCCCAAGGAGCACATGAGAATCTTGATGATGTAGGTGATGAACCATTGAGGGAGGCTATGAAGAATATTACGGTGGGAGACATCAAGCCAAAAGATGATGAAGATGATGTACAAGTCATTAACCAACCTTCTTCATCAAGTGTACCACAAGATGGTGAAAAAGATGGGAGAGTAGAAAATGAAGATACTCATATCTCCCATGAGCAAATGGTGGTACAAGCACAAGATGTTGATGCTCCACAACCTCCTCCTCAAGTGGTCAATAGAAGAAATACACCTCTCCTACAAGATCATCCACAAGATCTCATCATAGGGAGTCCATCAAAGGGTGTAATGACTCGATCTCAAAAACTTACTTTATTTATCGCTCATCACTCTTTTGTCTCTTGCTATGAGCCTACCAAGGTAGAAGAAGCTCTTAAAGATCTGGATTGGATCAATGCCATGCATGAAGAGTTGAACAACTTCACTCGCAATGAAGTTTGGACTCTTGAAGAGCGACCAAAAGGTGCAAGAGTCATTGGAATAAAGTGGGTGTTCCGCAACAAGCAAGATGATCAAGGTGTTGTTGTGAGGAACAAGGCAAGACTAGTTGCAAAGGGGTTCTCTCAAGTTGAAGGTTTAGATTTTGGAGAGACCTTTGCACCGGTTGCAAGATTAGAAGCTATCCGTATCCTTCTTGCATATGCATCACATCATGAAATGAAACTATATCAAATGGATGTGAAAAGTGCATTTTTAAATGGCTTTATTAATGAACTAGTCTATGTTGATCAACCTCCTAGGTTTGAAGACCCTAGATATCCTAATCATGTTTATAGGTTGTCTAAGTCACTATATGGGCTTAAGCAAGCCCCAAGAGCTTGGTATGAGCGCCTTTGGGACTTCCTTATTGAGAAGGGCTTCACTATTGGGAAGGTCAACACCACACTATTCACCAAGAAACTTGATGGGCATATCTTCATTTGTCAAGTATATGTTGATGATATCATCTTTAGATCATCAAATGAAGACTCATGCAAAGAATTTGGTGAATTGATGTCAAAGGAGTTTGAGATGTCAATGATTGGTGAGCTTATATTCTTTCTTGGTTTTCAAGTCAAGCAAATGAAAGAAGGCATCTTCATCTCTTAAGAGAAATACACAAAAGATCTTCTCAAGAGATTCAAGATGGATGAATGTAAGCCAATCAAAACACCAATGCCTACAAATGGACATCTCGACCTAGATGAGGGAGGTAACCCGGTTGATCAAACTCTCTACCATTTTATGATTGGTAGCTTATTATATTTAACCGCATCTAGGCCCGACATCATATTTAGTGTGTGTATGTGTGCTAGATTTCAAGCTAGTCCTAAGGAAACACATTTAATTGCCGTAAAAAGAATCCTTAGGTATCTTAAGCACACACCAAGCATTGGCCTTTGATATCCCAAAGGAGCTTTATTTGAATTAATTGGCTATTCCGATTCGGATTACGCTGGATGCAAAGTTGATAGAAAAAGCACATCCGGAGGATGCCATTTGCTTGGTAGATCACTTGTGTCTTGGTCCTCCAAGAAACAAAATAGTGTGGCTTTGTCCACCGCCGAAGCGGAATACATTGCCGTGGGTGTTTGTTGTGCACAAATATTATACATGAAACAAACTTTGATAGACTATGGTGTAGCTCTAGAAAAAGTACCTCTTTTGTGCGACAACGAAAGTGCGGTAAAACTTGCAAATAATCCGGTTCAACACTCTCGCACCAAGCACATAGATATCCGCCATCACTTTCTAAGAGATCATGTTGCTAAAAATGATATATCACTAGAAGATGTAAGATCCGAAGATCAATTAGCGGATATCTTCACTAAACCGCTAGATGAGGCTATATTTTGTAGATTGCGGAATGAGCTCAATGTACTTGATTTTAGTAACTTCACTAAAAATTGAGCTTGTGTTGTCCCTTGCATTCATTGTAATATACAACATATTTAATTTTTTGCAATGCATATAGGGCTTGTCTAACATGGTTAAGATAACCGCCGAAAAGCATGTGAAGAAGCTTAACCTTGGATCAAACTTGACAAGCAACAAGATTTACTTACAAAGTATTGCATATGCATGAATGTTGGTTTGTCGTTTTGTTCCATTTGCCCTCTCATTGCCTATTTTCTTAAAAAGAATTATAGCCTAAGGCAAAATATTTTGAAAAATATGAGGGTTTGAGAGAGGTCACTCACATCAGTCCCAATTGGTGCTTATTTGGATCTTATTCAAGTTGGGACTTGATTGGGAACAGGCAGCGCAAAGGAACTTTGAAGATTTGCTGGAAAAGGTGCACCGGACGCTGCACCGGACACTGCTGTCCAGTGTCCGGTCAGTTCACAGGAGGTGAACTGCTGCCGAAGGAGTGACCGGATGCTGCGTTTGTGCGTCCGGTCAGGAGGGGATCCAGCGTCCGGTCGATCGAAGGAAGAATAGGCTGTACTGACCGGACCCTGCCTGCATCCGGTCATGGACCACCGGACGCGTCCGGTCCCAATTCCAGAGGAATTGGACCTCTCTGGAATCGACCGGACGCTGGGTGGTAGCGTCCGGTCGCTACCACCGGAGCGTCCGGTCAGTGGATCTCGCGTGGCTTCAGGACTCTTTTCTGTTTCCTTCTCTATCGCGTTTGGGACCCTCATATAACCACAGCCTTCGGGTTCTTTTCTCCTTGACCTAACCGAGATAGCTAGCGCCACCACTCCCGCGCCCGAGCTCGCCGCGCCGCCGCAACCTCTGTGCCGTGCTCCTTGCGCCAGCCACGCTTGCCACCGCGCTGCCGGAGCCGAGCTCACAGCCAAGGTCGCCGCGCCGCCTCAGTCCCATGCCTTCGCCGACAGCAGCCGTGCCCCAGCCATGCCGCGCCACCGTAGCTCCATCCCAAGCCCGCGCATCTCCCACGCCTAAGCTCGCCGCGCCGCCGCCACCCCCGTGCCATTGCTCCTTGCGCCTGCCTCGCTCGCCACCGCACCGCCACTGAGGAACACTCTGCCAAGCCTCACCACCCGCCTCTCGCGTGTCTGCAACGCCGGAGTCAAGACCGAGGGGCTCTCAAGGCCATTGATCCAACCCTCACTCTACCTCCTTGATTGGTAAGGCAAGACATTTTCAATCTTGATCTTTTCAATTGTGACCTAGATCAAAATTGCAGTCCACTGATTCCCCATCGCATTCAGGGCTTTTGACCTAACCCTAGCTGGTTCCAAGGTTCCCCCACGTGACGCCTTTCCTTTTCTCGGATCACCGATTCATCAGGTAGCCTGCCCGTCGTCTCAATTTCATACCTACATGCTTGCTTCCTAGGTTTTCGCATCTATTAGTTATATTGTATTTATTCGTATATCCATCAATTCTATCGTGCAGCGAGTCGGTGCTATTGTGTTTCTTGTGGCAGTTGGTAGTCAACTCGGAGCCAAGCTCGTGAGTAAGGATCGAGGCCAAGCCTCGAGAGTGTCAGTTTGTCTGTTGATCTTCATCAGCAGCAGTTCACCCTCTTGTCAGATCAGATGGCTCGCACTAAGAACATTGGTGGTGGCCTAGGTGATGATGATCAGAGGCCTCTGCCTCGCCAGCCTGTAGGACCGAAGGGCAAGTCAACAAAGCAGGTGACATCCAAGAAGCGCAAGTACCCCGACACAGAGACAGCGAGAGCAGCAGCTATTGTAGAGGCCGCAGAGCGTGTCAAGAGAGGCGGTGCCCGCGGTGGAGTCATCATAGCAGATCAGCTGGCACTAGATGCGCAGGACAGACTGAGGGAGATTGAGCGACTTCATGGTAGTCCACCTGGGACTGTCATGATGGTAGGATGTCGTCTAGCCATTGAGGAGCCTCAGCGTCAGGGGGAGTCCCAGCAGGAGACATAGCAGTAGCCCCCACCAGCAGAGCCTCAGCCAGTCCAGGAGACTCAGGAGGGTCAGCAGATCGAGGAGATCGAGCCGGCACCTCAGCTACGCCACTTGGGTCGTACCAGTGCTATAGTTCCATGGAGGCCAGCTACACAGCGTAGGGGTTCACATCCTCTGCCCAGACTTCAGGGTCTGCCTCTAGTGGTTCACCTCGACTTGAGGGCCGCCACAGCCAGATAGGTTCATCAGCTGCGCTTTGTTGAGTTCGACGTGTGGTTTCCTCTGAGGAGGGATGAGAGAGTAGTAGAGGGGTTCTATACACCGCTCCAGGAGGACTTCTACAATGCCTATATCAACAGTGGGGCAGTGTTCAGATCACAGAGGGTCTGCAGTTTGGAGTCTATTGTGGCAGCAGCTGGAGAGCACATCCACCCCTACTTGTCATATTTGCCAGGGCTAGCAGATCTGATTGGCCGGACAGGAGTATATGTACCATCTTGGGTCCGGCAGTTTTATGCTTCACTCTATGTTGATCTGCATCACAACTTCATTCACTTTGCATTCAACGGCAGATATTACCGGGTGTTGAGCTTCAGGGCCCGGGAGATACTGAGGCTACAAGATCAGCCTGTCAAGTTGCATGAGGTATGCTATGGATAGCAGGAGCCTCCCAGGCGTCCTCATGGTGGGTTGGTGCCCCCGACAGATCTGGTGCGACACTGCTTCAAGGAGCCGTTTAGTGAGGGGTCGAGCAGGAACCCCAGTGACTTGACTCCTACAGCGAGAGTGCTAGAAGCCATTATCAAGAGGACACTGCTTCCCAGGTTGGGATACAGAGAGGGTCTGACTCACCTACAGCTCTAGCTCCTGAATGCCCTGATGCAGTAGACCGTGTTCGACATTTGGGACCTCCTTCTATCAGAGATGGAGGATACTATTGTTGAGGGATTCAAGGGTCGCAGGCAGCTTCCGTATGCTCATTGGATCACTTTCTTGATGCTTAAGTGTGTGCAAGCCAGGACCCCAAAGATAGCTGCCGAGTACAGGGCTGCCACCACAGAGTTTCCAGCATACAACATGGCACAGAGAATCAGGCACAGCACTCCACAGGCACCTGCTCAGCCCAGTCGTCGTCCCGATATTCTAGGGTTAGTAGCTCAGCAGGACGAGATCATCAGAGGCATAGCCGCCACCGAGGAGGAGCAGCTCGAGGCCCAGCAGGGGATGACCGAGTCTAGTGATAGCTCAAATGATGACTATCAGCCGATACCTCAGATGCCTCCACGACGACATGATGCAGAGGTCGGCAGTTCCAGGTCAGCACCACCTGCACCACAGACGGACCCCACATTAATTTCCATTCTTGAGCGGATGCAGCGGGAGCAGGCACGACAGGCACAGGGGACAGCTGCCAACTTTGCATAGTTTCAGGCTCGTCAGGACGAGTTCCAGCGGCAGCAGTAGCTCCTTCAGCACCAGCAGTTACTTATGCAACAGCAGCTCATGGGATTCATGCAGCATGTAGTGACAGCACTTGGGGTCCCATAGCCACAGTCTTCACCCTAGCTTGCTCCGCCTGCCACCACTTCGATGACTCCAGCAGTACAGCCAAGTGGGCTTCAGAGTTAGGGACAGCCTCTAGCTCCATTTGCTTCACCTACAGTTCAGGTGTCCTAGTGGTTGTCCTCACCAGTGGTAGCCCCGCAGTTCATGCCTTTTTAGACGGGTTTCACTCCAGAGCAGTCTTCCTCGCTGTTTGTGCCAGACACGTCAGTCTCTAGGAGTCTTGGAGCATCCTTTAGTAAGTTGACCGACATGCCTACTCTGCCTCATATGCATACCACCGGTCCGTCTACAGCAGCTCCAGCTATCATGACTACTCAGAGGCTCCCCTCGTCTGTCACCTTGTCAGATCCTATGACAGACATACTAGCAACTTCACAGGCAGCACCAGCCCCAGCTCAGACCCAGACCGCTTCAGCGACACTTCCTGCTTCAGAGGGTCAGTTAGTTCAGAGCTCGGGGTCAGATAATGATGGCGCCTAGTTCCATCTTGCTCCACGTACTTCAGCGCCCGACTCGTCCGCTGCAGCCCCACCAACCGACCCTTAGGTTTTGGTGTTTGACGCCAAAGGGGGAGAGGGTTCGAGTATGTAGACTCAGGGGGAGCGAGTTTTAGGGAGAGCTAGTTATCTAGTATTAGCTTATTATATACATTTGGAGTTTTATTTGTGTGATACACTATTACTTATGCATTCGTGTGTTTACTTTCATGCATACTATTATATATATATATGTGATAGTGCTATCTACGTGATTTTGATATATGACGTGTGCTTTCTACTTCACATTATTTATATGTCATATCACTTATGTAATGCTCATTTGCCTTTGCTTCCACGTTTATACTTCGAAGCAAATGAGCTTTGTTATTTATACTCATGCTTAATTCATATCTTTTGAGTACATTGTGTTGGCTTAGGTCATATAAGCTTGACTAACACTTTTGTTCCTATTGACATAAGCTTATATGAACCAAGCCCATCAAAAACCTCACTCTTTCACATACTCGAGGTGGTATTGTCATCAATCACCAAAAAGAGGGAGATTGAAAGCATCTAGGCCCCTAGTTGGATTTCAGTGATTAATGTCAATACAAGATTACTATGACTAACGTGTGTTTTGCAGAAGCAATTGAGTTAGGTCATAGTAATGGTGATCGATTGGGCAATCAAGGTTGTCATGCCCCTACGATGGAAATCGTTTCGGTTTTCAAAGGATGGAAGACAAGGTTAAGGATGACTAGTTCTAAGTGTCGACTGGAGTTGGAGTGACACTTAGAGTAGTTTAGGACTTTGTTTTTCCTTTGGCCGTACTATTAAGGGGGGTATGAACGGGTAGCTTGACCTAGTTAATTCTAGTAAGTTAGGTGTGGTGCACACTTGTTAAAACTAGCTCTAGGTAGCTCCTATGAATGCCTAAGATCTTTGGAGCAGACTTCATTCACATATGATCGAGAGTTGGAAGTGAATGGAGGGTCAAATGCTGACCGGACGCTGGCCCCAGTGCGACCGGACGCTGGCCGCAGGGTCCGGTCAGTTCATTTGATCAAGCAAACAGCGTTCGGTGTGACCGGATGCTAGATCAGTTAAGTGACCGGACGCTGAGAGGCAGTGTCCGGTCGACTCCAGTAAGGTTCCAGAGAAGGGAATCTGTGGCCGGACGCGTCTGGTCAGTATTGACCGGACCCTGAGGGTTCAGCGTCCGGTCGAGTCCAGTAAGCCTCCAGTGAGGGTTTCATGCGACCGGACATGTTCGGTCAGTGCTGACCGGACCCTGCCAGCGTCCGGTCAACCCAATCTCACTGGCTCATGGGTTGAACTGACTGGAGCGTCCGGTCAACACGACCGGAGCATCCAGTCACCCCACAGAAGCTCATAACGGTTCGTTTTTCAGGCTGCCTTATAAATAGAAGCTCCACTCGTGTGTGGAGTTACTTTTGCTCATTCCAACAGCTGAGAAACACGTTTATGAGTGCCAAGAAGAGCAAGGTCCTAGTGAGGTGATTGAGATTTAAGAATCCAAGAGAGTAGCCTCACTAGCAAATCAAGAGTAGCAAAGTGTGCATCCATCTTCTCATTAGGCTTTGCGTGGTCAAGTGAGAGTTCGTGCTTATTACTCTTGGTGATCGCCATCACCTAGATGGCTTGGTGGTGATTGGGAGCTTGGTGATCACCCGGCGGAGCTTGTGGGTGACCCAACTCAAGTTATGAGCGGCTTTGGGTGATTCACCGAGATGGAGTGTCGAAGAATCAACCCGTAGAGAGCACTTGATCCTTGCGCGGATCAAGGGGGAGCTACACCCTTGCGTGGGTGCTCCAACGAGGACTAGTGGGGAGTGGCGACTCTTCGATACCTCGGCAAAACATCATCGCGTTCCTCTCTCTATTTACTTTGAGCATTTACTTTGAGTATTTACTTTGAGCAATTCAATACTTGTTTTTACATCCATAGAATTGCATGCTAGAGTAAGTTTGGAACATAGGTTGCAAGTCCGTTGTGCGTTAGTTTGATAGAAACACTTTTCTAGGCACAAGGGGTTAATTGGGCTATCCATAGGATTTGTTTATTGCAAGAGAATTTAGAATTAGCCCAATTCACCCCCCCCTCTTGGGCACCTTGATCCTTTCAAAGCTAAAGCAAAAAAATGGCTTCACTAGTGAAGTGAAGCCCTGCCAAACGGGGCCTAAGGGTTGCCATGACTTATAAATCGTCTGTGCAAATATATTTCTAGAGACAACTATGTTTTCGACTCGCATAAATCTCACCTAAAAGTACATTTTTTGTTGTCAACATTGGCTTAAATAACTATCTCTAAAAAAGGGTATATGCAAATGCGGTTCACATGAGAAATCGCCTATGGAAATCTCCGTCGGTATCTTTTTGCAAATGTCTTCTTCATATATCTTAAATTAAGTTGATTTTCATAATGAAATTTTGTGGAGGCATAAAATGTTTCCAAACTATTTGACATACACATTTGGGATAACATATATACTCCATCGTGGTATCTTGTATCCATACTTCACACAATGGTGTAAATTCAAACGATAATGCTGTGGGTAGGGCATCCGTCCGGGCGTATCCGTCCAGACGACCAGTTCCCTATGTAGCGATTGGGCACAAACAAACAATGGGCATGTGGCCTCCCCAACTCATCTGCTTACTGCGAACATTTCTCCACTCTCGTGGCCTCCCCAACTCATCTGCCTACTATGAATATCCCCCACTCCCAACCACACAGCGTCAGCTTTCACTGTGTTGTCCGCTCGTAGCAGCCGCATCCCCCACGCCATCTGCCAACCGCACCCGCGATGCGCCATCCACCAACCCCACTCTGTCGCGACCAACCCTGTCATGCCTCATCCCACGCCGCGCCCACTCCAATCTCACGCTGCACCGCGGCTCCATCCCACGCTGCGTGGGGCGTCCCCCACCGCGCCCCCGTCCACCTCGGTTGTCGCAGCTACGGTGTGCACTGCGCCACTAGAGGAGATCGCCTGCTGTTGCTCTCGATGTCCCTAGGTGTAACAACCTGGATTTTTGTGCAACCCAAAAATCCCAGCTTTTTAAATTTTTTGCTTGAATGTGTGTTGCATGTAAATTTTAGGTCAAACATAAGTCAAATGTTTTCCCTTCATGCCCCAAATTCAAAATTCGAGCTTCAAACTTTTTACAATGAACCGCTTGTCATGAAGGTTGGCCACCTATGTGACAAGAGGTGTTTTCAAATAAAATGTTTTTGAGGAAAATTAAAACCTTGGTTGAATTTGAGCCACACTCGAATTCAACATGCAACCCGCACTAATGGTTTATTAGTTCCTCAAATAAAAACCCCCAACTCTCTCCCACCTTCTTCAAATTGGGTTTACCATAAATTGTGCACCATTTAGTTAAGCTTGCACGAGTGTTTGGTTCTTGTGTTGGTTGTGCTTGGAGGTAGCCCCTTTATCCTTAATTCCCTAGAGCAAATAGGAAAGCTCCTCTTTGACCTCATGGCCAAATCAGGCCCTACTAGCCTATCTTCCTCAGGCCCAACCTGGCGCCCTCTCGCCTACTGTCCCAGCTCCCTTTTCCTCATCTTGGCCACACAGGACAGTAGCCCAATCTGATCCGGCCTTTTCCCTCTCCCTCCTTTCCCTTTCACCAATCAGCCCAGCCTTCTTCACAAGCCCCTACAGCCTCCCTCCTGGCCCATTGCCACACAAGCCCAAGCCGCAGCTCCCTTCCCTCACGCACGCAGCACGCGCATGAGACCACAACACCGCTCGCTCCCTTCACGCGTGGGAGGAAGCGCCGTCCGTAGGGCCCAGTTGCTAGCGTTAGAGTAGCACCAGAGAACCGCGCCCCATCTTCATTTTGTCGTGTCACCGTCTCCTTCCTCCACTGCTTTTTCGTATGAGTCAAGGAGCGACTCTGCTTTTCTGTTTCCCCGCCCCTGCCTTCTGTCTGCCAGTGCTGAGCCCCATGATGAAAGCAGCGGGCCCCATCGAGCCCCACTCCACGCTGCAAATCATGGACACACTCAGGTCGCACCCGAGCTCTAGCCCTTCGAGAAGTTTCCTAGGACCGAACGCCCGGATGACCGCCACCTGTGCCTAGCTCGAGAATCGTGTCAGTGCAGAAAGTGACCAACACGTAAATATTTGTAGTTTTGTTGTACGTTGTGATCGGAGGTGGTCTAGCAATCAATGACACAGGGTTTATACTGGTTCAGGCAACGTGCCCTACATCCAGTTTGAGTCGGTCGGTGACTTTATTCCTGAGCCTAGGTGCTCGAAGTTTGCTGTGGGGTTACAAATAGAAGGAAGAAAGATGGAGGTACAAGAGGTCCGGTTGAACTCTGGTCTGAAGGGCCAAAAGTGACGGGAGCTCCGCTATGCTCTAAGTGTTTGAGCGTGTGCTCGAGGTTTGAACCTAGTGGTTCTGCTATTGTGTGTGTTGTTCGAGTTGTTGTGTACTGATCGATCCGTTTGTTGAGAGAGAGCACATCCCCTTTTATAGATGAAGGGATGGCCTTACAAGTGAGAGGGAGAGAGTGTATGTATGCTAAGTCTTGTTGCCCATGCCGTCGGGTATAAGATGATTGTAGGCGCCCATAACACTGTTAATGTCAGATTCATGTGGGAGGTTGTGTTGTCTTCTTCTGGTATGACAGACGTCGGTGCCTGCCATACTGTTGATGCTCAGAGGCATGCAAGGGGTTTTAACATGCTTGCTTGGTATGGTAAATGCCAGCGCCCACAACACTGTTGATGCCTAGAGGCATGTGGGGGGAGCCTTTATCGTGTTTGTCTGGTATGGGAGTTGATAGCGCCCACAATACTGTAGGGAAAATGTCGACGCCTACAACACTGCTTGGGAAGGTCACAGGGTACTGTCCTATAGGTGTACAGGATATGGTCCTTGGTATTGTGGTTGACTTGAGTGCCCTGCCTTACTTTCTTTGTCCATTTCCTGGTCCTTACCGAGCGGGCGTCCCTGGTCGGTTGATCCTAGTCGGCTTTTATTGTGCTAGTTGGAGAAGAGCTGTGAGCAGGGGTTCAACACATCCCCGGTCGAAGACGCGGGTTGGAGTCAGAAGTGGTGTTTTGCCAGGCCTTCCGGTCGGAGAGGTCATCCGGAGGTGGGCCAGAGTGGGAAGCAAGGCCTTTTGGTCGGAGAGGCAGGCCAGAGTTGGAAGCCAGCGCCGTTCCTCCTCTGCTAGGCCTTCCGGTCGGAGACTGGATCGCTCTTCTAGCCTGTCTTTTAGGTATTTGGGCCAGCTCATGAGTTATGCGTCATTCGCAATCTTGTCTACTAGGCTGAGCCTTTGTTGGGAAGCCGGTCCATGAGGGACCCCAGGTTTATGGACCCAACAGGAGCCCCCGAGCCCTCGGGCGATTCGGGTAGAATCATCTGGGGGATTTTTGTCTTGACGGCAGGTGTAGCCCCTGAGCCCCTGGGTGATTCAAGGAGAATCGTCCAGGGGTTTTTTCATGTTTGCCAGCAGGGGAAGTTTTGTTTCATCAGTGGGTGCGCATGAGCACACCTGTGGGTGTAATCCCCGAGCCCCCGGATGATTTGGGCCAAATTGCCTAGGGGGTTTTGTCAGTGGGTGTGAGTGTGTGCACTTTGGTGGGTGTAGCCTCCCTTTTCTATTTCTGGCCCATCATTTCCAGGAGCATGGTCCCAGGCATTTGGTTGTGGCCGAGGGATAGGACGAGACAGAGTTTCATCTACCGGGGTGTCGGGCATGCTGAGGTTTCGAGCGAATCAATGTCGCGGATCTAGGGATCAGGCGAGTCAGAGTCACTAACCAAGGTGTCAGGCGTGCCAAGGGATCGAATGAGACAGACTCATGGATCCAGGCATTGGGTGTGCTAAGGGATCGGACAAGACAGACTCGCAGATCTAGGCATCAGGCGCGTCGGGGGATTAGGCGAGTCAGAGTCGCAGATCCAGGCGCAGCCGAGGCGTTTGGGTGTCTTGAGCCCCTTAGCCCCATTGGGTTTGGTTGGGGTCGGTTTGAGTTTTTTGCATTACCCCGTCCGCAGTTTCTCACAACTGGAGGGGCTAAGCTAACGTCGCTTGCCTCGATGGCTCGAGTAACACTCTCGGTGAGCTCGCTAATGGGCACGTTCGAGTGAAGTCTGGGTCTGTCATTCATGATGGGGTCGGCATAACCCTCATGTGGTACTCCACTGCTCCTTAACCTACAACCCGACAGATGCCTGGGTCATTCCAGAGACTGACCCAGGTGGCCCACTAGCCTCCCCTTGATGGAGATTCTAAGGGTTTGGTGAGGTTAGGATCAAACGAGAAGGTTGAGATGATCCTGTCTGCTTTAGGGCAGATTGGGCGAGGGCCGCTCGGAGCTCATCTATGTTTTCTCCCCTGGCTCTATTTGACGCGAGGCGGCCTTGAGCCCTTCGTGGGCCAGCCTTTGAACCCCGATCGGTCATTGCTCTTGTTGAATGAGGCAACTGCCGCTTCGTGACGCAGCACGGAGTGTTATGATGCATTTGACTGCATATGCAATGCTTTGGATGTATGGAATGAATGAATGTGTAAATAGATGAATGAATGTTTATATAAAGAAATAGTGGGTGTTGGTAACGTTACCTTGATGACTCAAGTGACGGGGTTTAAGGAGCTTCTATCAGATATGTCTGACCAGGATTCACGCTCGTCGTTCATGACGGAGTCAGCATGGCCGACATGGGGCATCCCTCTGCTCCTTACCAGTCTCTCGGCATTCGCCTGAGCTGTCCGATCGACTCAGGATGCCCGTTGGTCTCTCCTGGTGGAGATCCCATCGCTTGGGCCTTTCCATGTCCCACATGGGAAGGTGGAGGGCCACCTGCTCGTAGTGGCTCCTTGTTTCTCACGCCTAGCATGCAGTAGTGGTGGGCCATACCTAGGCCATGTCCTGTCTGACCAGGTGCTGTTCTGTCAGGTAGGGTGTGTCCCATCAGTCAGGGCACGTCCCATTGTATCCCATCCACATTGAATGGGGGAAGGGAGAAGGGTTTTTGCCCCTGTCGTTTTGCCTTTCCCCGATCATCGCACCTTTCTTAACTGTTGTGCCTCTTTCTTTAAGTAGGGTAAGGGAGAGGGCTTTTGCCTTGTTCTTTCGCCCATTCCTCATCTACCGTCTCTTCTCTTTCTTCCTTCTCGCCAAGAGCATCTGAGTGCCATGGCGGTTCCTTGGAGAGAAAAGGGGAGAGCGAGGGAGAGGAGAAAACTCACATATCCATTTGCAAACCTAGAGCGAAATGTTGAGCTGGAGGTCATCCGTCGTCAAGGAGTCGTTGTTGGCTGCCTTTGTTAAGAAGGGGTTTCTGCCGCCGAAGGAGGTGGCGCACTGGAGGGCTCCTAGGAGGGAGGATTTCCCACAACCTTGGGCCAGCGAGGTTGTTTCCTTCCTTGCCTTCCATGAGCGCGGGCTAGGATACCCCACGCATTGGTTCCTGTGTGGGCTCCTCAATGAGTGGGGCCTAGAGCTATAGCACCTCAATCCGAATGGGGTGCTGCATATCACCGGCTTCATCACCGTGTGCGAGGCCTTCCTTGGGATGGAGCCGCACGCGGACTTCTTCCGGTGGATGTTTTCTGGGCGAGCTTTGTCGGAGGGGAAGCTACTCATGATTGCGCTGGTGGGGGGCTTCGCGCTGTAGGAAAAACCAAGCGCGCCGGGCTCATACCCCATGTACACCCCCTACGATTCCAATCGGGGGTGGCATGGGGAATGGTTCTACATCAAGAACCCAACGGAGGCGCCATTCCCACCTTTCACCGGTGGGAGTCTGGAGAGGCAGGAAAGCTGGTTGTGGGGACCCGTCGGCCGGCAGAAGAAGAAGGTGGAGATTATCAAGGTGGAGCTCTAGAAGCTCGTGTGGTGCAGCCTTGATAGGGTGCGGGTGTTCCACACCCTCTTTTGCCATTAGGTTGCTCCGCTGGCGGAGAGGACTCAGCCGATGTGGAAGTATGGTGTCCCGACGGACCCTGACCGTGCATCGTCGGAGGAGCTGCCGAACGACGAGGTCTGGAGTCGCGTTGACCGGGTGCTGCAGCTGAAGCCCAAAGAGACCCTTGATGGAAAGCCCAGACCTCTCAACGCCACGATGGTGTCCAAACTGGTATGCTCCCCTCTCTTTACTCCATGTTCATTTCCCCTTTGCTCTCTTGTTTTTTTATTTTGAGTCGCCTGTTCCGTAGGGACTTGGAGTTTACAAGTCCCGGCCACACCTTCCGAAGGGGCCAGAGGGCGTAGCCCGGCAGGCCGCCCAGAAGGAGGCGACAGTTGAGAGGAAGAAGAAGAAAGCCGAGGAGGCTCGGTGGAAGCATGAGAAGGAGATAGCCCAGCATGTGCGGGCCAGGGAAAATAGGAGCACCATCGAGTCAGAGCTCGAGTCGAAGGACCACATAGAGGTGGGAGATGACATGATCTTCTCCGAGGAGGAGGAAAGCCAAGAGGTCATTGCAACCTTGGTAGAGCATTATGATCCTACGGCCGCACACGCTGGTGGCGAGCAGGAGGTAGAGAGGCATGGCGATGTTTTTGTGCCGAGGAAGCATGTTGTGAGCACGGACACCATCGGTAAACAGGAGGCAAAGCGAATGCGGTCACCGCACCCCTGTGAGGTGTCACCGGCCTTGTCCCCACCTGCTCTGGGCGCTGCGGAGCAAGCCAGATGGTCAGAGGAGTGGGCTTGCATCCACACATCATCGGGGCTAGCGCCAGCGCCTGACCCACAATGGGAGGATGCCCCACTAGCTGCCTCGGTCGGTGTGCCCTGGGCTGAAGGTTGTGCTGACTCACAGGCTAAGCAGGAGCCGGTTGGGTCGACTCCCCCCCGGTTGAAGTGAGGGGGCATGGGTCATGACCCAGGAGCAGTCCTTGCCCGACGGGCCCGTTGACGTCGGGTCGGGGTTTTAGAGTCGTACCACTTACATCCCGGTATGCCTTTTGTTGTTTCTTTTCGATCTTGCCGTTGAGTTTTCTAGAGTGCGACTAACCTGTACTTTTTCGACAGCGGTCAGATGCTGACGGGGCTGAGCATCGCCCTAACTCCCATGCAGGAGGATTGGATGCCCACTTTATAGTGTGCTGTGGTGAGCGGCAGGGAGAGCAGGGTGGTGGTGGCAGGTCCTTCCCTTCTAGGGGCGGTGCCCCTCGAGTCGGTTGCCATTACAGCGACAGCGGTGGTGTCGACGTTGGCGGCGATCCCAGTGGTGACGGCGGAGGCTGCGGCGGAAGAGGAGAGGGAGACCGGGCTCCTGGCCTCGCCGGGTGAAGGGTCGCACTGCTCACCCTCCTGGTCAGAGCCGAAGGTGCCGGGAGATGCGGCCAGGATGGAACCGAAACATCTGCCGGTGGACCGTGAAGTCAAGGTGGTGGAGATCCCATCTGATGACGAAGCTACTGACGAGGTGGAACCATCGGCACCATCGTAGGAGCTAGCGGTGGTCGGATCGTCAGCTGGTCCTTCCAGCTAGTTTGGGGTGAGCCATAATCTGGTGTGGCCCTACCCTAATGACTCGAGGAAGGCTCGGTTCGTCCTCCGCGATGACAAGCAGGTGGCGCTCTGGCACTTCCTAACAGAGAGCAGAGTGTCGATGGAGTCCGATCTCGCCCAAACTAGGGCGAGGCTTAAGGAGGTCTTGGAGCTAGTCAAGTCCTTCCATCGGACGGTTACAGTTGACCTGCCCTGTGTTGCAGAGGTAAATCCTTTGTGATTTGTCCTTGATTCCTTGGTTCCTTGCTGGTTGCTTCAGCGTGCTAGCTCCTTGTTTTGCAGGGCTTGGAGGGGATGTCATGCCACAAGTCTCTTTTCCTCTGGGAGGAGCATGCCCGGATGGCCGAGCTCGAGCGCAAGCTGGAGTCCACCCACCGTGAGTCCCAAGACCAGGCAGCAGATGATGAGGACATGACACCCATGCATATGACCATGTTTGGCACATGGTATGGAGGGGTAGGAGTCCAGCAAGGGTGTCCAAGTCAAGAAGGAGGTCCGAGACTAATTCGGTTTGAGTCCCCGAGGTGGAGGCCCAAAGCAACTCAAGTTCGAGTCTGCCTCGGTCTCTAGTACCAGTCTGCCTTAAACTGGTCACTCAGGACGCATTCGGATTCTGTTTTCAATGATCCACATATGGTTGGAAAGCTAATTTGATAAGGAAGCCAATCCAAGTGGTCTGACATCAAATTACCTTCGAAATCAATAGGAATCATTGAAACAAGTCAGCATCCAGAATCTGACAGGGTGCTACGACACCGTCTTTTGGTCCATTGGACCGTGTATCGTGTTTGGGCCTGTTAGGGGGCGTGTGTAGGGGGTGACACCCAAGACTCTATAAATAGTAATCTTCACTCTCCTTAGGGTTTGGGTTTTGTTTAGTTCTTGATTTCCTCATGAAATAGACATTGTTTTGCTGCAACTGTGCCGCCAAGGCTGCTTGCTGTGAACCAGGGCCCCAGTTCTTGATCTTGTTCACCTGTGGCGATTAGTCCTTTCAAATAAAGACTTGAACTCCTTCTTGTTATCATAAGCCTTATATTTATTTGCAATTTTAGATTGCGTTCATCCCGTTCTTGCTTGTGTTCTTGATTCACTTGCAGGAAAGCCTTCTTGGCGAGGTCAATCGTGTTCGCATGGTTGATAACCAATGGAGCAGTGGTGTAACGGTTGCCGGGGTCTAGATAAGTCTTGGTTCGAAGCCTATATCATGACTATCGAGTCTCCACCAATCTACGCTATCATACCTTTTGGAAGATCGGGCCTAGTCTACATTAGCAGAGGTGAATGAGGAGCGGGCGGCGGAGCAGCTCGCTGTAGAACGGGCGACCGTCGTCGAGTAGGGGCTCGAGGCGACAAAGGCCCGCTAGGCGGAGACCGATGTGGTGCTATAGAAGTCCCTGGCGGACACCAAGGCGGCGCTCCAAAAATCCCTAGAGACCCTGGAGTTAGAGTGGAATGCCCTGGAGTCGGAGCGAAAGGTCCGGTCAGAGGCAGACTAGGAAGTGCTTGCGCTTCGGGGCCAGGTGATGGGAACAGAGGAGGTGAACGCCTGGCTGCACGAGTAGGTGACTCGGGAGAAGGAGGGACTCTCTATCCTTGAGAACACCCGCCTAAGTTTGTACCTTTTCTGCTTTTTGGTGTGTTGGTTTCTTCCTTTAGCTTGTTTTTGAGGTTGTCGTCCTTCTTCTAGAGCTGGGTGGAAAGGTGGAGTCATTGGAGCGGGACCTAGAGACGGCCAAGGCGATGACTGGCTAGAATGCGGAGGTGCTGGCCAAGTCCCTTAAAGAGCGATGTGCTCTCGAGGGGGAGCTTGACTAGATACGCAATGTTGCCTAGCTCATCGTCTCGGAGGTCTTTGGGTCGGCACCAAGTACCAGCGCGCCCGCCATCCGGCTGGCGGAGGTTTCGGATGAGGTTCGAGCCCTCATCACCGACGGGCTATTCTGTGGGACATCGGGGGTGTTGACCTCGGTGGCGATGTACCACCCAGACCTAGACTTCGCCATCATCTACAGCAGGTATGCTAACGGCTGGAGCGTGGAGGACATCCAGTCGCTCGGGGAGAGCTTGCTGCCACACGCAAAGTTGGTGGCCGAGCAAGTCTCTGTGCAGTGGGTGATGGATGCTCGCCATGTGGACATGGTCGCCAGCGTGCGTCAGAAGGATATAGCCCAGCCTATGGATGGCATGGAGCCTGGGTTGGAAGCGGGTGTCGCCCCGCCTCCGACCGAGACGAACGTTGCCCAGTCGGAGGACGAGCAGCCCCTACCCTCACCGGTTGAGCCGGTAGCCGATGCTGCCAAAGAGCCGTAATAGAAGTTTTTAGAGTAGAAATACTTTAGCAAATGTAAAAGATAATGTCGTGGGGGAGCCCCCTGTGTAAAGTGTTTTTTGTGATGGAACTACTTTGTTCTGGGAAGCTTGTCCCGTTCGTTCCTTATTTTTACCTTAGCAGAACTTTATTTTTTATTCTTTCTTTTTCGCACCTGCCCATTCGCACCATAGGCTGCAACCTTAAGAGCCCGAGCGTGGCCCACGAGGCTCAGCTGCTCATAACCGTAGGTAGAGGCGGGGTGCGATCGGTCAGAATATTTAGAGCAAAGTTACGTAAGGTAATTAAAGGAATAGACTACCCTTTCATTCGGGGAAAATGTATTTATCATATGATAGTAAAAAGAGGGGTGACATCGCACCCCCATGGAGCCCCCGAGTGACTCGGGCCAAAAGTGTTCGGGTCAGGGTGCTTTATAGGAGCGAACGTTAAGTAAAAAGTGGTAAGACTGAATTTTAGGGGAAGAAACGACGTAGCTGTTCGTTGTTCCAAGTGTTGGTGAGAACGTTGCCATTGTCGTCCTTCGGTCAGTAGGTGCCTAGTCGGATCACCTCGGTCACCGTATAGGGACCTTCAGTCGTCCGGATCCTTGCCCGCTACGCCCCCTTTCTTGGTCGCTGCCTCTTTGCCTTTTCCTTCCTTCGACTCACCGTTCTATCGCAGAAGGCACTTGAGGAGCTCGTAGTCCTTGTAGAGATGTTTGATGGGGTAGGCGTGGTTGGTGCATGGGCTCTCCATGAGCTCGTTGAAGTGGTCTAGAAGGCCTTGCTAGGGTTGTTTGCCCATGTGATCAGCCACAGCAACCAACGCAGAGTTGGTCGGTCGGCGACAATCATTCTTGTTCTTTTTGCCCCTCTCCATGGAGAGGCCCTCATCCTGATCCTCACACTTGGCATTGCCTTTGTCCCGGCCTCCATTGAAGTGCTACAGGAATGGTGCTCTCTGGATGCGTCGGCCAAAGGCATGTGGTCCTGGGCCATCCGGGCTGGGACTCTGATCGCCCGGCTAGCGATCATGCCTGGTGTGCGTTTCACCACTTCTCGTGATGGTCCGGCCAGGGTCTGTGTCGCCTACCATTACCGCCGCTCGAAGGACGTCATCATTATGCTAGGACTGACGCTAGTTGCTGATGACGCTGTGAGTGTCTTGGTTTGGCCCGAGCCGCTCGTGTACAGGCGGTTGGTGCAGAGTGGGCACCAGGTCAGGCCAGGATGCAGATGCGGCCTCCTGTGCTACGCTCGGTGGCTGTAGCGGTGAGCGGGTAGAGCAATTATTCTGGTGCATCCCCACTCCCCTAGTAGGGAGAGAGGCCACGAGTCGGCTTCGTGATGTAGAGCTCTCCGCCTATTGAACAGCGGCGGTTTCCACCAGTGCCCGGAGGTTTTGATGGATCGCCTGTTCCTGGGGGTCATTCGACTCGGGAAGGCCACGTAGAAGCATTGCCACGGTGGCGATGTTCTAGCTAGCTTGAGCAAACTATGGGGGATCGTCCCCCCCGTCCATGATGTTGCGCTGGACCTAGCGAGCGCGATGTCGGGCACCACTTGCCTGGTTACACACATAGGGAGTGGCATGGTATGCCAAACGCGCCGGCGCCTGTGGCGACTAGTCCTGCCACCGTTGTCGTTGCTCCTCGCCGTGCTTTTGTGCAAGCGTGAGGGCCCCGCATGAGGGTCCTGAGGGGTGTGAGACTACAAGGACTCCGCTACCACCGGCGGCTATCTCGGAGCATCTACCATAGCGCACTCTTGGGACAGACGGTGGCTAGGTGCCACATCGCCGATGCTGGAGTCGTTGCTCTCGACATTGTCATCCATGAGATCGAGGAAATAGGTGGGAGCATAGCTCGCCATTCCCACGAATTTGAACGAGAGAGGGGGGCGCCAACATCCTTTGGAGCCCCTGAGCGCATGCGTCCGTGGGGGATGTGAGGCCGTAGGGGAACCGGTCATACGGTGGTCGCAGTGCGAACAATGCAGTCCCTCTAGTTAATCGGTGGAAGATAGTAAATAGTGAGTAAATAACATCATGTACATTACTTACAGCGCGGTTTGAGCAGAGCGTTTGCTCGGATTGAAGCACAGGCGCCTTGTCGTTGAAGTCATCGTGTGTCCCGTCACCGATGGAGGGCGCCCCTCCGATGGGTGCTAGAACAAGTGCCTCCTCACGGAGGTGTAGTACGTCGAGCCGGTCGACGATGAAGTCCAAGCTTTCGAAAAGGAAGGCCTGGGATGGCTTGAAGATGGGTGGAACCCGCATCGCAACAGGTGGGAGAGTGGGAAACTCCAGTGAGCCAAAGCAAGTCGTATCGCTTGAGCCCACCATGGCGAAGGTGGCGGAAAAGTAGGCCATCCCATTATCAAAAAGTGTGAACGTACAACGTCTTCCCCACGGATGGCACCAACTGTCGGTGCAGAAAGTGACCAACACATAAATATTTGTAGTTTTGCTGTACGTTGTGATCGGAGGTGGCCTAGCACTCAATGACATAAGGTTTATACTAGTTCAGGCGATGTGCCCTACGTCTAGTTTGAGTCGGTCAGTGATTTTATTCCTAAGCCCAAGTGCTCGAAGTTTGCTGTGGGGTTACAAACAGAAGGGAGAAAGATGGGGTGTACAAGAGGTCCGGTTGGACTACGGAATGAAGGGCCAAGAGTGATGGGAGCTCTGCTATGCGCTAAGTGTTTGAGCGTGTGCTCGAGATTTTAACCTAGTGGTTCTGTTGTTGTGTGTGTTGTTCGAGTTGTTGTGTACTGATCGATCCATTTGTTGGGAGAGAGCGCATCCCCTTTTATAGATGAAGGGGATGGCCTTACAAGTGAGAGGGATAGAGTGTACGTATGATAAGTCTTGTTGCCCATGCCGTCGGATACAAGATGATTATAGGCGCCCATAATACTGTTAATGTCAAATGCATGTGGGAGGTTGCGTCGTCTTCTAGTATGGCAGACGTCGGTGCCTGCCATACTGCCTAGAGGCATGCAAGGGGTTTTAACGTGCTTGCCTGGTATGGTAAATGCCAACGCCCACAACACTGTTGATGCCCAGAGGCATGTGAGGGGAGCCTTTACCGTGTTTGTCTGGTATGGGAGTTGATGGCGCCCACAATACTGTAGGGAAAATGTCGACGCCTACAACACTGCTTGGGAAGGTCACAGAGTACTATCCTACAGGTGTACAAGATATGGTCCTTGGTATTGCGGTTGACTTGTGTGCCCTGCCTTACTTTCTTCATCCATTTCCTGGTCCTTACCGAGCAGGCATCCCTGGTCGGTTGGTCCTAGTCGGCTTTGATTGCGCCAGTTGAAGAAGAGCTGTGAGCAGGGGTTCGGCGTATCCCCGGTCGGAGACACGGGTCGGAGTCAGAAGTGGTGTTTGGCCAGGCCTTCCGGTTGGAGAGGCCATTCGGAGGCAGGTCGGAGTGGAAAGCAAGGCCTTCTGGTCGGAGAGGCGGGTTGTTCCTCCTCGACCAGGCCTTCCGATCGAAGACTGGATCGCCCTTCTATCCTGTCTTTTAGGTATTTGGGCCAGCCCATGAGTTGTGCATCGTTCGCAACGTTATCTGCTAGGCCGAACCTTTGTTGGGAAGCCGGTCCATGAGGGACCCCGAGTTTATGAACCCGACAATCATCATCGTCCAACAGTGTGCACGTGCCCTCGGAACCCAAGAGCGCCCCTATAAGATCCCTTGGCTAGCCTCTCCCTCACCATCCCCTCTTGTTCGCCGTAATCAGTCCTCCCCTCACTCCACTTCCCTGTTCCTCTCCAACACCCATCTCCTTGTCGTGTTCGAAGCGTAGCACGGTGACCATGACCTCACTCTAGCCTCGCCATGGCGTGGCAGCAGCACCGTGACCATCACCATGTCGTCGACCTCTATGCAGCGCTTCTCTTCTCTGAGCCATGCCGTCGCCTATGCCACATCATCCACCCACATGATAGGCTGGAGGCATTTGATGCCATGTTGAGCCACCTCACCTTTGCTCTATGAACGCCATGGATGCCACAGCCTCACCACCACGTCGTCACCGTCGCCCGAGCCACCGCGTTGCCATGAGCCTGTCCTTCCCATCATCGGAGATCCACGTTGTGCCGCCGACCCCAACGCGCCCTACTCTCGGTCTATGACACCGAGCCGGTCCATGCCTCACCACCAACCTGTCCTCGTCGACCCCTCTAACCCCAAGCTGGCACCTTGAACTTTGACCTCGCTCTACACCATGACCATGGCGTCTCAGCGGCATGAAAGGTCCTAATGGCTCGAGGGGGTGAATAGCCTATTAAAAATTTCTACAACAACACTAAGACAAATGATTAGTCAATAAGATGGCGAAGCGAATTTTGCGTTAGCACTATACTTGGGGTTGCAAGCCATCTACTCAATTCTATTTTCTATGATCTCTAGTATATTACAACAAAGCTATGTCACTAATATACACCTAGGTGATCAACCTAGTGAGAGTAATACAATTAAATGATACACTATCTAGTCTTAACTACCACTAGCCTATCCAAGTGAATGTATAATGAAATACAAGAGAGTGGTAGAGAGGTATACCGCCGTGGCAAGTGGCCAATGAGTGAATACCAATGAATACCAAGGAGACAATAAAGACACAATGATGTTTCCTCCGAGGTTCACTTGCTTGCCGGCAAGCTAGTCCCTGTTTTGGCGATTCACTCACTTGGAGGTTCACGTGCTAATTGGCATCACACGCAAAACCCTCAATAGGGTGCCGCACAACCAACACAAGATGAGAATCACACAAGCCATGAGCAATTTACTAGAGTACATTTTGGCTCTCCACCGGAGAAAGGTCAAGAACCTCTCACAATCACCATGATCAGAGCCGGAGACAATCACCAACCTCCGCTCGATGATCCTCGCTGCTCCAAGCCATCTAGGTGGCGGCAACCACCAAGAATAACAAGCCAATCCCGCAGCAAAACACGAACACCAAGTGCCTCTAGATGCAATCACTCAAGCAATGCACTTGGATTCTCTCCCAATCTCACAAAGATGATGAATCAATGATGGAGATGAGTGGGAGGGCTTAGGCTAAGCTCATAAGGTTGCTATGTCAATGCAAATGGCCAAGAGAGTGAGCTTGAGCTAGCCAAACGATATTTATAGACACTCCCAAACAATAGAGTCGTTGGCTCAATTATTGAGCTAACTGTGGGACGACCGGATGCGCAGGTTGTGTGCACCGGACGCGTCTAGTGTGGCGACCGAACATAGGAGGGACAGCGTCCGGTTGAGTTTAGAGAGCTCTCAGAGACGCTCAACAGCGACCGGACGCGTCTGGTGTGACCGACCAGATGCATGAGGGGCAGCGTCCGGTCGAATCCAGAGAGCTCTCAGAGCCGCTCAGCTGCGACCGGACGTGTCTAGTGTGGCCGACCGAAAGGAGGAGGGCAGCGTCCGGTCGAGTCTAGAGAGCTCCTAGAGCCGCTCAACTGTGACCGGACGCGTGCGGTGTGGCCGACCGGACACGCCCCTGCATCCGGTCCCCTCTGGACCAACACCCGCGCCCCACGTCACCACGACCTGACGCTAAATGGTGATTGCTCGGCGTTCGGTCACTGCTACGAGCCAGAGTTCAGTCACCTCGGCAACTCTGCCAGCGCCTGGCCAGAATATTGGGCGCGTCCGGTCACGTCAGGAACACTGCCACCTGAGACAGTACCGGACGTGTCCGGTACTCATGTCGGACGTGTCCGGTCACCCTGTGACCAGCGCATTCAACTTCTTTTCAACTCTATCTTTTTTACCCTTGCTCAAATGTGCCAACCACCAAGTATATCACCTGTGCACATGTGTTAGCATATTTTTATAAATGTTTTTAAGGGTATTAGCACTCCACTAGATACTAAATGCATATGCAATGAGTTAGAGCATCTAGTGGCACTTTGATAACCGCATTTCGATACGAGTTTTACCCCTCTTAATAGTACGGCTATCGATCATAAATGTGATCACTCTCACTAAGTGTCTCGATCACCAAAATAAAAAAGCTCCTATCAAGTTTCATCTTTGCCTTAGCTTTTTGTTTTTCTCTTTCTTCTTTTCCAAGTCCAAGCATTTGATCATCACCATACCATCATCATCATCATGATTTTCACCATTGCTTCATCACTTGGAGTAGTGCTACATATCTCATAATCACTTTGATAAACTAGGTTAGCACTTAGGTTTCATCAATTCACCAAAACCAAATTAGAGCTTTCACGGCAGCGTCACGACCACGCTTCATCTCTTCACCGTGGCCTCCGCCCGCACGCCGCCCGAGAACGCCGTCGCCCCAAGCCGCGACCTGCACGACGCCGCCACCACCGATCGCACAGCCTACACTTCGGCGGTCGTCACCGGCAAGCGCAACCACGATGCCTCCCCGCGCATGCTCTGCCCGCGTCGAGCCTCGTCGCCAACGCCGACCACGGTCGTCCTCGCGACAACGTCACTAGCAAGCCGCCGGTGAGCTTCTCTGCAACAAAGCTCTCTCCTTTCCCCTTCCCTGCCGTCATCCTTGCCGCCTTTGTGCCGAGTTTTGAACCCTGCAGCGACGCCGAGCCAGCTTCTGGACGCCGCCCCGTCGAGCCCCTTCCCGTGTCGGCCCTTGTCGCAGCCGACGCCGTGCCTCGACACCACCACCAGGCCGAACCACGCCGCATCGACGCGACCTCGGCCCTGCCTGCACCGGTCCTAACCTGCACCGCGCGGACGCCCGACGCCAAGCCCACCGGTGAGCACCCCTGCCCCAAGCCCTCGCCTTTTTGCGTTGCCTAGCACCCTGCCTGTTCCGGCCTTCGACGTCGGCTCTGGTTGCCACAGATGCACAGCATGGCGTCTCTGCCGCCGTTGGCCACCCATGGCCGCCGCACGGTCGGAACACAAGCCACTGCCTTTCACCCAAGGCCACGGCCGTGCACTCCCGCACGCGTTCCGCCCCGGCATCGTGCACGCACTCACGCAGTGCGCCACCACGCACGCACGCCGCACTCACTTTGCGGACACGATGGGCACGCACACGCACCTGCAAGGCTTCGCCTCGCCTCGTCATCGCACCACCGAGACTCGTGCCTAACCTGCCGCTCTCGCAGTCTTGGTTCCTGCACGCGAATGCCATGACCACCGGCCCAAGACCTTGCCTTGATGCCACACCATCAAGGCCAAGGCCGGGCCTTCATGGCCGCCGTCGCCGTCAGGGCGTGGCAATGCCGTTCGCAGCCACCTACCCTTCTCCGCCCGGCCGCCGAGTGGTCACATGCAACCTCGGCAAGCCAGACCAGGTCATCAGCGCGGCAAGTGCCGCCGGACCTTTGCACGAGCACCGTCGCGACTCCACTTAGGGTCACGACCACCTACACGAGCACCCGCGACGCACCCGTCGACGCACACGCCCAAGCCTAAGCCTCTCGCACAGCCATCAGAGCCGCCGCGACCTTGTTTCCCCGTCGTAATGCCGCACCAAGCCTGCGCGGCGTCGAGCCATCTCGGCAGCAAGCCACCCCGGCCTAGCCTTTAAGCGTCACCTGAGAGCCACCGCAGCCATCTGGCCTCACCTTTGCAGGTCGCGTGTTCTGCCGCCATCACCGGCTTCACCTTCTTGCTATCACGCCCTCAGCTCTCGTCGTCGCGCACTAGCCGCCGTGACCTCGCAACCACCTCGGCCTTGCCCCCACCCGGCTACCGGGAGGCCAAGGTGAAGCCTTCATGCCCGCTCGCCGTTCTGGCACGCTGCCACACACCACGCCGCCACAAAGCACCGGTCTACGACCTCACCGCGCTGCCATCTTGGACAACGCCACCCTGCAGAGCACCAAAGGCCGGCCTTTGGCCACCTTACCCTGCATGGCCGCCATGACCACATCCTCCGCCTTGCCATCACACGGACACAGCCGCAGTCGCCGGCGACCCTGCCCTGGCATCACTATGGAACTACCTCGTCACTGCCACGCAGTCATAGCCCATCCCGCGCCTTCGTGACCTCGTCACGGGCGCTGTGCGTACCGCACGGACCTCCTCCGCCGTCGTACTCATGGCCGCAACCACTAGCTGGACATGCGCATGAGCGGCAATGCACTAGACCATGACCATCGGCCCAAGGCTTTGCCTTGATGCCACTTTTACGAGACCTCGTAGCCGCAGTTCCGTGTCAAGCCTACCAGCACAGCCTCGAGCCCTGCCCAGTCCACCGTACCTAGACGCCTCCACGTCGCGACCAGCGACCAGCGACTCCGCGGCCACGACGTCGCCGCGGCATCGGCGCGTCTCTTGGCAACCAAAGCCTCTCCCTTCGCTACTGCCTGGATCAGGCCTAGGTAGCCGCCTGCGCACAAGCCTTCACCACCGCCTCATCCACAGCCGCGGATGGGAACACAGCGTCGAGCACCTGCCCGACAAGGTGCCCTGCTCCCTTCGTTTTCACCCTGAACCATAGAGCCTAGCCAATCCGGCTTGCTAGGCCTTTCGGGGCACTAGCCCAGTTGGCCACCTGAGGCCCAGCTCGGTCCTCCTGCAGATGGGCCACCGTCCGCGCTAGTGAGCCCACTTGATTCCTAGCCCTTTTTCCATTTATCTGTTTTCAGAAATCCTTGCCAACTTAAAAAAATTCATAGAATATTCATTCCAGCTCCAAAAATTATGAAACCAGTTTCATAATTTTATAAAATCCTGCCCAACCTCCCAATGCAGTTTTGAGTCTAGTTGAGTTAGGTTTTTATTGCGGTTTTATTGGTTCTTATTGGTGGTCGTTCTTAGTCATTCCTTTGCGTAGCGACGACTCGAGCTCGGATGGATTCGACGATGTACCCGAAGGTGATGGTTCCTGATGGTGGACGACCCCGACTTTTGGAGACGTGTACCAATACCTCCTCGATATCACAGGTGTCATGGCAGCACCTTATCTTAGAGAATCCTATTAGGCATTGCAAGCAGAATTGCTAGCGCTTTATATTTATTTCTTTGCTAGTCTATGTGATGCATGCTTGCGTGAGCCTTGATTGCCATGATTGAAACCTCTTCACCTTGACAACTTAGCTTCGCGCTCGCACTTATATTTTGCCTACCTACTTGCTTGCATTTACTTCCATCATTATTACATACTAGGTAGCGTGTCTGTGCGTTGCTACGGGACAACTAAATCTTTTATACTAAAAACACACGGATCGCACGATAAGATAACAATACTGTTAAATTAAATACCGATGTCAAAGTGATATTTAATTCAAAAAGCAAATTTCGTGAAATTAATATAGCCACGGAGAGCACGACGTCGTAGGCTCACAAACTCTACTGTATAGACTTTTTCGTGATACGGCTAAGATAATATTTTATATCGACAAAAAGAATTCTACGATATCCATTTCTTTCATGCGCCAATAAATCCATGAATAAGTTCCACTGCATCTCTATATAATCATGTACACACAGGTTCGAGTATATATGCAAATAGGTTCATGCCCGGGCGTTGCTACGGGACAGCTAAATTTTTGTACTAAAAACACACGGATCGCACGATAAGATAACAATAATGTAAAAGTATGTGACCGACGTTAAAGTGACATTTGATCCAAAAAGCTAAGTTCATGAAATTTACACAGTCACATAGAGCGTGGTGTCGTGGCTCACAAACTCTACTGTGTAGATCTTTCCATGATGCGGCTAAGATCATTTTTTATACCGGTAGGAAGAGATTTTCGATATCCATTTCTTTCGTACGCTAACAAATCCATGAATAAGTCCCACCACATCTCCATACTATCCTGTACACGGCGCTGGCAAGCGAATTAGCCACAACTTATGTAATTAGTTTTATAATTAGCTCATGTTTAGTCCTCCTAATTGATATCTAAAAATTCTATGTGACATAGACTAAAGTTTAGTCCTAAGATCCAAACGCCCTAACTCTTGACTCCTGCTGGTTGCTCACTTGCACCACCATACCTATGTGTCTGCACGTATATACTCTAATGCCAGAACGTCTAAGATGGTCTTTATTGTCCACCCTTTGAAAATATCATAACTTTAAGGTTGTCATTTGTATATGCTGTAGGATTAGGATGCTTTGCACTGATTCATGAGGGTGTCCATAAGAGTCGGAAAATTTTATGCCATTATGATGTCTAAGCTTACCAATCAGACAGAGACGAACTTGATTGTTAAAATATTTTCAACACTGCTTTCATATACTCCCTCTGTCCCAAAATAGAATTCATTCTCGCTTCCTGAGAAGTTAACTTTTTTTAAACTTCGACCAATTATATATAAAAGAATATTAATATTTATAATACATAATTAGTATCATTACATAGAACATTGAATATATTTTCATCATAAACTTATTTGGATATATAAATGTTGCACGTATTTTTTACAAATCTAGTCAAAGTTGAGAAAGTTTGACCTGCACGCATCCCATAACGACTTATATTTTGGGGTAAATGAAGTATATGCTAATGGGAGTAGTCAACTGGAAGTGGTGATGAACACAACAATACATTCATATTATATGCTAATGGGAGCACGAAGAAACACAGAGAAATGGACCTATATACTAATGGTGGGAATATTCGTTTAGGAAATTGCAGAAGGTTCACCGGTCTCACCATGTATAACCTGCACATCTTTTATTTAGCACCACTGATGTTTCCTTCCATGCATGATTATTGTTTCTTTCCATGCATGATTATTGTTTCATGCATGATTATTGTTTCCTTCTATGCATGATTATTATTTTCTTCCATGTATTATTATTGTTTCCTTCCATGCATATGGCCTCAGGCGATCGATTTATTTCCTTCAAAGTAGGCGGAGAGCGCAGGGATGGCAGTTTCTTTTTCTATCGTGCCTTTCATTTTCTCGCTCGCCCGTTGGACAGCGTGGGAGGTGGGATCGATCGCATGGGGTGATAGACAGACAAACCAAGGCAATTGTCGCACTAAAACGGTGTCCACACTTTGTTCTTTTTAGTTGTACTAGGTAGCGTGTCCGTGCATTGCTACGGGACAACTAAATCTTTTGTACTAAAAACACACAGATCGCACGATAAGATAACAATATTGTTAAATTAAATACCGACGTCAAAGTGACATTTAATTCAAAAAGCAAAGTTCGTGAAATTAACACAGTCACGAAAAGCGCGATATTGCAGGCTCACAAACTCTACTTTATAGACTTTTTCGTGATACGACTAAGATAATATTTTATATCGGCAAAAAGAATTCTACGATATCCATTTCTTTCATGCGCCAATAAATCCATGAATAAGTTTTGCTGCATCTCCATATAATCATGTGCACACAGGTTCGAGTATATATGCAAATAGGTTCATGCCCGTGCGTTGCTACGGGATAGCTAAACTTTTGTACTAAAAACACACGGATCGCACGATAAGATAACAATACAGTAAAAGTATATGACCGACGTTAAAGTGACATTTAATCCAAAAAGCTAAGTTCATGAAATTTACAGTCATAGAGAGCGTGGCGTCGCGGCTCATAAACTCTACTGTGTAGATCTTTCCATGATGCGGCTAAGATCATTTTTTATACCGGCAAGAAGAGATTTCTGATATCTATTTCTTTCGTGCGCCAACAAATCCACGAATAAGTTCTACCACATCTCCATACCATCCTGTATACGGCGCTGGCAAGCGAATTAGCCACAACTTATGTAATTAGTTTTATAATTAGCTCATGTTTAGTCCTCCTAATTGATATCTAAAAATTCAATGTGACAGGGACTAAAGTTTAGTCCTTGGATCCAAACACCCCTGACTCTCGACTCCTGCTGGTTGCTCACTTGCACCATCATGCCTATGTGTCTGCACGTATATATTCTATTGCCAGAATGTCTAAGATGGTCTTTATTGTCCACCCTTTGAAAATATCATAACTTTAAGGTTGTCATTTGTGTATGCTGTAGGATTGGGATGTACTGATCCACGAGGGTGTCTATGAGAGTCAAAATTTTTGATGCCATTATGATGTCTAAGCTTACCAATCAGACACAGACGAACTTGATTGTTAAAATATTTTCAACATTGCTTTCATATACTCCCTCTGTCCCAAAATAGAATTCATTCTCGCTTCCCGAGAAGTTAACTTTTTTTTAACTTCGACCAATTATATATAAAAGAATATTGATATTTATAATACATAATTAGTATCATTACATAGAACATTGAATATATTTTCATAATAAACTTATTTGGAGATATAAATGTTGCACGTATTTTTTATAAACCTAGTCAAAGTTGAGAAAGTTTGACCTGCACGCATCCCATAACGACTTATATTTTGGGGTAGAGGTAGTCAACTAGAAGTGGTGATGAATACAACAATACATTCATATTATATGCTAATGGGAGCACGAAGAAATACAGGGGAATGGACCTATATACTAATGGTGGTAATATTCGTTTAGGAAATTGCAGAAGGTTCAACATTCTCTACATGTATAACATGCAGATCTTTTATTTTGCACCACTGATGTTTCCTTCCATGCATTATTATTGTTTCCTTCCATGCATGATTATTGTTTCATGCATGATTATTGTTTCCTTCTATGCATGATTATTGTTTCCTTCCATGCATGATTATTGTTTCCTTCCATACATGTGGACTCAGGTGATCGATTTATTTCCTTCAAAGCATGCAGGGATCATAGGGATGGCAGTTTCTTTTTCTATCGTGCCTTTCCTTTTCTCGCTCGCCCGTTAGACAGCGTGGGAGGTGGGATCGATCGCATGGGGGTGGCAGACGGATGAACCAAGGCAATTGTCGCACCAAAACGGTGTCCACACTTTGTTATTTTTAGTTGTAGGAGAAGGAGATATGCCTTGTTATGTGATGTGATGGTTGGATGGTGATGTGGTTGGTGTATCAGGGTTGGCCATGAGGCTTCCCTGTGAGGTAGATGGTAGGTTGGCGCGACGGGAACGTTGAATCCCATGTGGGTGGTGGTGATTGAGGAGTTCTAGAGATATTCCTTGCCTTGACCTGTTTCTTTGGTGATACCGGCCAGAGTGAGAGGATTTACCTTGGAGGGGTGCACTTGGTGCGTGGGGTGCCCCGAATCTGGTTCTGATGGATATGATGGATATGATGTGACAGGCATGTGGTGGTGGCTACCCATGAGAGGTGGGCCACATGATATAGGTGGAAGGTGCTTGCTCTGGCCAATTAAGGACCGTCGTGGGTTGATGCCTGGGACACGGGACTATGTTAAATGTGCACGCCACAGGCCCTAAATGGATGGGGCCAGTTCTGTTGAGTTAGTGCGGACTAAGCTAGTTCTGTGGGAGGAGAGGTGCATGGGGTTTAGCCCTAGGAGCATAGTGAGAAGGATGCCGATGGTTTTTCCGGCTACCCTAATCATGATCCCAAGTGTATATGTCGTGCTTTATGCTACTCCACTTGGCGGCAGACTGGCGAGGAATGTGCTAGTTCTTGAGTGGTGTTCGCCTAATGCCGCGCAACGTCGATGATGGTGATCCTGTTGGGTCCAGGTGTACACACTCTGTAGAGTTAAAACTATATGTATAGCCGTGATCTCGGTCATGATCATTCCTGTGAACTGTTTCACCCCACTAGTCTTCTCTTGTGCTATGCTTTTCTCCCCCTGAAGCAAAGGTACGGCTTGAGGCCGATTAGACAAGGGACGTGCGGAGGCCGCATCATCGCTTAGACTGAGTGTATGAGGGTGATGTGAGGGATGATGAGAGGTGAGATGTGAGATATGATGACTGAGTGGTTGGTGAGAGTGAGTGCTTGGATTGGGATTGGAGAAGAATTATATATATTTACGCTTCTGCATGCGCTAAGGATGCAAACCACAGCTAAACTATTAGGATCGCCAGATCCCTTTATTTTCTATTTTCCACTAAAGGTCATCGGTGTTGACCATGGCCTGCACACATCTGGCGGTGCGTAGATTTTTTGACTTGCAGTGATGTTGAGATTAGTAGCTAGTTTTGTTCTACACTCAAGGATGCCTCTGGATTGGAGACCACCAAGCTTCGCTTCCATGATAGAAGGACGGTGATTTGATTGTTGTTAGTTATATCCAAACTATTGTAATATAACCATTTGTGCACTCTGATGTTGTATGACTCTGCAATCAGTTGTAATTTGGATGCTCGTGATAGCCGAGATATCCTGGGACTATCATAGAGGGGCAAAAAGGTCGGAATTCCTATTTTGGAAATCCCAGTCTGTTACACCATGACCCGAACTTGCTGGCTACCGTAGTTCCACACCAAGTAGGCCATGGCCGCCGTCGACGTTCTATGTTTCAAGTGTTTCAGGCATTTCAGACTTTGTGTTTCAACTTGTTTTATCTCGATGTTGTAAAAGTAGATCTACAATGTTGCATATGTTGCAATGACAATGTATGCATATTGCAAGCCTATGTTTCAAGTGTTTCAGTTGCTTCCAATGTACTCCCTCCGTTCCAAATTATAAGTCGCTTTGACTTTTTTGGTTCATCTATTTTGCTATGTATCTAGACATATTATTATATCTAAATGCATAGCAAAATAGATGTACCAAAAAAGTCAAAATAACTTATAATTTGGAACATAGGGAATATGTTTCAAGTGTTTTATCTGGATGTTGTATATGTTTGCTATGGCTCTATGCACATGTTTCAAGTGTTTCAGATGTTCCAAACTCATGTTGCAAGTGTTTTATCTGGATGTTGCAAAAGTAGGTCTCGATGTTGCATATGTTGCTATGGCTAAACACGCATGTTTCAAGCGTATATTTCAAGTGTTTCATCTGGTTTAGACGTATGTTGCAAGTGTTTCATCTTAATATTTCAAAAGTAGATCTGGGAGAGCACATGTTTCAACGACGCCGGCGTGGCTGGCGGACAGCTGCCTGCTAGTGCTAGGAGGGGCCGTCGTGAGTCACCGTGCGGGCACCTATGACCAACAGATGCCTCCGCAGCGTGCATCCACAGGCAGAGCACGTGACGGGACCCACGTGGGACCTAGGAATGGGCACGGGTGCGGGATGGGCTGCTGGGGGCGCGGTGCGACGTCCGGACAGCGGGGACGCCGGACGCTGGATGGAGATGTGGATTCGGGTGGTGGGATGCGGTGCGAGGATAACGCACGGGAGCTGTGTGCGGACACGATATCCGTTCGGACGTCCGGACGCTAGCCCAAACACACATTTATAGTTCACAGTGCACACCGACTAGGATTCCTCCAAATTTCTTACGAGACAAACCATTCTATAGGGATTTCATAGAATAGAATTTATAACAACCCAAACCTTTGTTTCGAAGGGCTACAAATAGGGAATTTTTCCATATTTGCTTTGTTGTTCCAACTATTCTATTTTGTGGGTTGCCGTTATTATTATATTGCCACAACATCCCTTTGATCCTACTCAAATAACGGGGCTAGCTACTAGTTGTCTGGTGGCTGTTATATCCTCTTGAAACGTACTGTCTGTCCTATTCCACTACGGCACAGCTTCAGTTTTGACATTTGGTTAATGATGAACCGAATCAGAAACTCTGATGGAACCACCTGATGGATGGATCCGCGGTATAATGGCATCAGTTCCTCAGGAATCATCATGCAATCGAGGCCCACACAAGAGATGGATGCTTGCCACGTACAGGCGTGCTGATTAAACCTAACAAAAGACGTACTGATTTGGTTCTTGTATATATTAGGCCCCGTTTAGATCCAATTTTTTTTTGGATTTTGGCTACCGTAGCATTTTCGTTTGTATTTAGCAATTAGTGTCTAATTATGGACTAATTAGGTTCAAAAGTTTTGTCTCGTGATTTCTCATCCAACTGTGCAATTAGTTTTTTTTTCGTCTATATTTAGTACTCCATGCATGTGCCGCAAGATTCGATGTGACGGGTACTGCACAAATTTTTTTGGAATCTAAACAGGCACTTACTTATCTGATGATTGTGGTCCACTGGATGACTGGCGGCCCGCCGGCGCTACCCAGGTCGCATGCATGCAGTTGTTTCCAGTTTTGATTCTGCTGCGCAGGAGCTAGCATCCGTGTTGCCGACGGAGGACGACACACTGGCGAAGCCATGCATATGCATGACTGCAGACGCACGCGTGGCTTGCGGCCGGCAGGGTGCCCGCCGGAGAGCTAGCTCTTGTTGTCGGAGACGTCAGACGTCGTCAAAGCTTAGCTTAGGTAGCACACTACCGTACCAGCTGGCCACCACCGTCTCCTATATGTGCAGGTGCAACATGCAGCTGCCAATGCACGACAGCCGTGTTGCGGCCTTTCCCCTGAAATCTGGGACTGTATGCCAGTCTGCCACGCACACGTACGCAACGCAAGGGCCGTTGTAACCGCCTCCACTGCAAGCGGTGGCGGGAAAGCTTAACGTACGTAGCAAGAAGACGCGCGCTTTCAGCATTAATCAAAAAGCAATTGCGCTAATTACTAAAGCAGTGGAGCAAGAAACAAACTAAACAAAGTACTAAACACTCGTGGGCTCTCGATCGGAATATTCCCAAGAACAGGATCGATTCGGTCGACGGATACCTGGATTTGTGGTGTGCACCCGGCCATCCCGGCGATCTCAAGGCCAAACCCAAAAGCAGAATTAGGCCCTGCATTTGACGCCATCAGAGCGCATTAAGGAAGGGCACGGTGCCGTCTCCCCTGCGTAACGTCCTGCATACGTGTTGCATCCGCCAATTCCGGCCGCGTCGTCGAGCTGCCATGGCCCATGGGTGCTAGTGCTACGTCGCCTAGCTAGCTTCCCTATAAATGCATCGGTCCAACGGATCCGCGCTCGATCAGCCTCAGAGCAAGCTCTCGTCTCAGTCCCAGCTCTCGATCGTTTTCCTCTGCTCGCTCTGAAGTCTGAACAATAAATGGCGGCGAGCAACGGCGCCCCTCTGGTGGTGTTCGACTTCGACAAGACCATCGTCGACTGCGACAGCGACAACTGGGTCGTCGACGCCCTCGGCGCGACCAGCCGGTTCGACGAGCTCCTCCGCCACCTCCCCTGGAACCACGCCATCGTAAGAGCCGCCCGCTACTGGCTGCACAATCCCGCCTGCATGCTCTGTTTTCTCGGATTTCGAATCGTCGTCGTTTGATTTGTCAATCCATCACTGAAGAAAGGAGACTGAACAGTTGCGATTCACCGATCGATCCACCTGGCTTGGCTGCAGGATGCGATGATGGGCGAGTTGCACTCGGAGGGCAAGACGGCGGAGGACATCAGGGGCAGTCCTCACAACGGCGCCGCTGTCCCCGCACGCCGTCGCCGCCATCAAAACCGCCTACGCCCTCGGGTACGCGTTACGTGCTGCCTGCCAGCCTGCGCTGCGCATGGCCGCATGGCCGACAGTTCTTTCTTGATCCTCTCCAGATCCTCTGCTTGGTGCGTGCAGGTGCGAGCTGCGCATCCTGAGCGACGCCAACGCCTTCTTCATCGACGCCATCCTCGCGCACCACGGCCTGGCCGCCTACTTCTCCGGCACCGACACCAACCCGGCCCGCGTCGACGCCGCCGGCCGCCTCAGGATCCGCCCCTACCACGACTTCGGCGCCGGCGCACACGGCCACGGGTGCGCGCTCCCGACCTGCCCGCCCAACATGTGCAAGGTGATCACTGCTGACCCACGTACGCACCACCGTCCAAACTCCACAGATGCGTGCTCTTGATGCCCATCATATATGTCACTTGCTTTCGTTCAGGGTAAGGTGATGGAGAGGATCCTCCGCCAAGAAGAAGAAGAAGCAGCTGCCGCCGCAGCCTCGGCGGCCGGCTCGGCGAAGACGCAGAGGCGGAGGAGGGCCGTGGTGTACCTGGGCGACGGCCGGGGCGACTACTGCCCGTCGCTGAAGCTACGGGAGGGTGACTACGTGATGCCGCGGGCCGGGCACCCCGTGTGCGACCTCATCACGGCCTCGCCGCCTGCCGCCGCCGTCCGCGGGTGGGCCGGCTTCGAGGACCTCGCCAGGGTGCTCCTCGGCATCGTCGACGCCGAGATCGCCCGCGCCGCCGCCGCGGAAGAAGAAGACGCTGGCGCTGCTGGCGCGGGTGTGGGTGTGGGTGTGGGCGTCGTCGTCGTGCCGGCGGACTGCCGCGCGCTGCCCCTGCCGGCGCGTCAGGAGGCGCTCATGCCCCAGGCGGTCCGCGTGCCCAACTGATCATCGTGTTCTGGTACAGGTGGATGCGTGGACAATGCGCGCCAAATTAGTACAAGTATTAATAACTCCAGGCTCCATGGATTGTGCTGAGTGCCGACGACTGGATCATGCTGGAAATCTGCTGCTTCGCTTGAAACTGAAAGCCAGTTAATTGCTGGTTTCTTCAGTATGTACCATGATATATATACTAGTACTAGTGTCCACCCAAGATATTCCCTTGCTGCTCGATTCTGAGTGATTCGTTGTGTCAGGCTAATTAACCTTCATCTTAAAAATCGACCAAAATCAGAGACGCGGGCAAAACGGGACAAAAGTGATCGTAGGAAGAGCTAGAAATGACCGACTTAAAATGGCATGGATTTTTAAGGTCCAACGTCCAAGCATTGGAGCAGCTTCCACTGGGCCTTTTTAATTGAGTCGATTGTGTCTTTCTTATTGGGCCTAGGGTAGTTGCAATAGAGAATGGGCTTGGGTCAAAACCTGACAACTCGTGGAGAGCAATGGAAACAGAGAAATGTTGGCCTCGACGAAGATGTTGCTCAAAAAAAAAAAATCGTTAATCTCACGGGCCCTGTTCTCGTGCTCTTAAACCCAACTTGATCCGTTTTTTTTTTTGTCCAGAACCGTGTTTTTCTCTTACAAATTTCTCTATAATTTCTCCAAACCATCCAAATTCCCCTAGAACCATACCATCCGAACGGGCCACGATCCCTTTACTTTGCACGTTCACTAACAGATTATGCGAAACGTATCTATGTCCGCTGTAAACTCAACTTTGCTAATGCCAGCCATGCACCTAACCCAAAGTCATCTATAAGTGCTTTGCGGACATAGATAAATCTCGTTCCGTCACGTGTCAACTCTTTTGGATTAATATTTACAATCACCCTGAGACGAAAACCAATATGATTACCTCTTCAGTCTTACTCTTACTCAGAAGCTAAACAACCGAGAGACGGGCGGTCCTTCCACTCAAGAAACCGTCGACGCTGCTTCTTGCGGCGCACAACGCTCGACACTAGAAACACTCGGATCCGTCTCGAAGAGATCCTCGTATGTTAACACGAGGATTCCTTGATTCTATCTGCCAATGTTCTCATTTCTCTTTTTAAATCTCTCGATCGTTATCGACATATTTATGTTGGAATTGATTCGTTTTCGATATTACCATAAATCTTGTTTTCATTCACATTCACGGTCTCCGTAGTACAAAGTAAAAGTGAAAATATGATATGATTTGTCTTGATCGAGCCCGTTCGTTTCCATTCACAGTGATGATCAATGAGCTTTTCATTAGTGTGCCTAGTTTAATCAGAGGCTATTTACAAACACCTGTGTAAAATGTAATAAACAACTGTGGTCACGTGCATCGATGCAAAAGGCAGGAACACCATCTTTCGACGTGTTCGTTGGTTGGTTTCTGGACTGGTATAGGCTGGCTGGTGCTGGTTTATTGTGAGATGAAAACACTGTTGGTTGATTGAATAAGCCTGACTGAAACCAACGAGCGATGTTTATCTCAAAAATCTAAAAATGATAAAAAACGTTTCAACCCTAGCTATTACTTTTAGACATTATTATTTACAAGGATTTTCGTTGGCATACCAGATACCCCGTGCACAACAAAAACTATCGAGGTAGCAGGAACCACGCGTGTCTATTTTACTTTATAAAAAAACATTCCCATCTCGACGGCTACGCGCGCCCACCACCAGTAACCAGCCAACTGCTATTCCGCCACGGCCACGGCTGACCGGCGGCTTCCTTTCGCTTTCCGCCGGGCCCACACGGCTCCCACTTACACGTGGGCTCCGCGCCGCTTCATGGCATTCTGATTCCTTTCCTCATTCCGCCCCGCGGTCTCCCTTCTCTTCCACCTCAACTCGCGTCGCCTCCGCCTCTCGCTCTCCTCCCGCCGCCCGCGCGACAGGAGGGGAGGGGGAGGAAGCGGGCGGGGGGCGGTGCGGCATGGACGCGCGGGCCAGGGAGGCCGTAGAGACCAGCGGCCCCGGGCTTGCCGCTCGCCGTGCGGGAGCTCCTCGCCGGAGGGGTCGCCGGGGGAGTCGCCAAGACCGCCGTCGCGCCTCTCGAGCGCGTCAAGATCCTGTTCCAGGTGCGTCGCACACACGATCCTTGCGCACCAGCGCGGCCGACAAGTTTGTCTTTGACAACGGATAGCGATGTATCTTGGTTCAATGTTGCCGTGGCATAATTTGCCTCTCTGGGGGACCGGGAGCTGAGATTCGTTTTCGTGTGGAGGCTGTTCTCGCCCGATCTTGGACGCTGGATTCTTTCTTCGCTCGTGCACAGTGTTGGGTTCTGCAGTATTATATTTATTGTAATTATAGATGCAAGTTGCGTGATCATGGAATCTTGAATGGCAGGTGAACTTCAACAGTCATGCGACAATCTAGTTAGTTTACAGTTTGCTGGAGGTGTCAGGTTGAGGGGATCGGTTCTTCGTAACCCGTAACTCATTCTTTGTTCTTGGGTAGTATTGTGACCTGAAGGATCTGTATGACATGAAAGGTTTACGAAAGTGGTTGGTTTCTTCGTTCTTGAGATTGAATGCGGTAGAAACATGCTCCTATTGGTAAATTAGACGGGAACCTCTGATAAAATATGAACTGGAACAAGACTTGCAGCGTCTTGATTGATGTGATCATCATGTGTAGCAGTCTGAGCTTCGATGAAAGGAGATCCCCATTCGGTATTCTATCTTAGATGACTACTGTCTCTCTTTGGTGAACTCCCTGTATTCCGAATTTCCCATGCACATGCTACCTTGTTACTAGATAAATTGATAAACCAGACCTACTATTATGTACAACAGAAGAAAGCGGAGGGGGGGGGGGGGGGGGGGGGGGTGGGGGGGCGGCGGAGGGGTTGGAAGTACCAGCCTTGTGGGTGCATACAGCATCCACCGAGACTCAATGCATAGTGCGCCTCAACAGGTGACACGTGTGCGTGCTTATCAGAGACTCCGCTCGGCTTGAGTCATGACGTCAGCCGATGCATGAGCGACTAAAACAACGTGGAGAGGCGCTTGACAACGAACGTAGGATCTGCAGGCTCTCCACGCCTCCTCCATTGGAAAGGGGTATGTACGGAGTTCGGGTGGATGCTGTATCCACCCAATTTTTTTTTCCATTATGTTACAGCAAACTACTCCTTTTGGGAAGGAAGTTATGTAAGCTTAGCAAACATTCCCAGCAACCTTGATATCAACTTATAACTGTCTGCTAGTTTGGCTGATAGTTGGAATTCTTCTTTCAGAAGTGTCTTGTATGTGCATCACATTTAACACTGGTAGCTAAGAATTGCCATCATGAAACTTTGCTTGTTGTCACTGTTTGAAAGAATTATAGTCCAAGTCAATTATTGTCATGCTTTGAACCTGCGCTTATAAAGAGTCCTGTTCCTCTATATCACTATGAATATTCAAATAGCCTTCTAATATTTAAAACTATGTTGGAGCTTCCAGACAAGAAGAGCAGAGTTTCGTGGTTCTGGATTGATTGGATCCTTCAGAACAATCTATCGGACAGAAGGTCTTTTAGGGTTTTACAGGTTTGCCTCTCCCTAATTTGCATGACAAATGGTAGTCTATTAGTACATGTTGCACACTTGAGCTTGACTTTTGAATTGTCTTTCCTTAGGGGAAATGGAGCTAGTGTTGCTCGAATTGTTCCTTATGCAGCTTTGCATTATATGGCATATGAAGAATACCGCCGGTGGATCATTCTTGGCTTTCCTAATGTCAAGCAAGGGCCTGTTCTTGATCTCGTGGCCGGATCGATAGCTGGAGGAACAGCTGTCATATGCACATATCCTCTTGATCTAGTCCGCACAAAGTTGGCTTATCAGGTTGGCATCCTTCGCTGAACTGGAAAACCACACTTCTGTTGGATTTCAAGTCACATTTGCTGTACTGTGTATCAACATATTCTCTGAAAAAGGATATGATTAGCATAATTTACTTATGAACATATGTCCCATTTGATTGTTTATACCTTTCTAATTAGTTGTCCTCTCTGCAGGTAAAAGGTGCAGTGAATGTGGGTTTCAGAGAATCTAAGCCCTCTGAACAGGTTTATAAAGGGATCATGGATTGTGTCAAAACAATATACAGACAGAATGGATTGAAAGGCATATACCGTGGCATGGGTATGCATGTATTTGCATTTCACTCTTTTCTCAAGGCCAGTTTCTGATATACACCCAGCTATTAACTAAAATGTATTGTTCTTCAGCTCCTTCACTATATGGAATCTTCCCTTACTCTGGTCTTAAATTCTACTTCTACGAGAAGATGAAGAGCCACGTTCCTGAAAAACACAGAAAAGATATCATAGCAAAGCTTGGTTGCGGATCAGTTGCAGGTTTGCTAGGTCAGACAATAACATACCCCCTGGATGTTGTTAGGCGGCAAATGCAGGTATTGTTTTGCTCATAGCATGTGGCCATAAAGCATTTATATGTTCTAAATAATATGTGGCGCATCATTTTCAGGTTCAAGCACTTTCATCATCCAGCCTTGTGGGTAAAGGAACATTTGAAAGCCTGGTTATGATTGCGAAACAGCAAGGTTGGCGACAACTATTCTCAGGATTATCTATCAACTATTTAAAGGTGAGATATTTCCTTTACTGTTCCAGTAAAAGTTTATTTAGTAGTTTTTTTCCTTTCTAATTTTGGCTGCTAGACGAATGTGACAGGTAAGCAGAAGCTGTTAAAACAGTGCAATTCCCATGGTCTTGACTGTAGAACTTGACTTTGGCTGAAGTTCTGATTTGTATTGTCCCTGGTCTCCAAAGTTATTTCTTCATTTAAGAACTTGCCTTTTGATGTCAATTAATTAATTAATTTAGCTGAACAATGGAGTTGTTAGAATGTTTTACCAAGGGCTGTGGTTCTGGTTGTGTGATCATTATTTACTAGTACTGCTATTTTAATTTGGAGTTTGGACACATCTGCATGTTTTCCTTTCTCTTCTGTGCTCCTGGCATAATAAAAGAAAAAAAAAGAGTGCCTCACATGATCTGCATATATTATTGATGATATGGTTATGAGTTATGAGTACTGCATACATAATGTTTATCTCTCAATACTAAGTCAGTAAAGTAAATATGCTGAGTTTAATGTTCAAATATACATCTTACACTTGCTTTCACAGGTGGTGCCATCAGTAGCCATAGGATTTACTGTTTATGACTCAATGAAGGTCTGGCTAAAAGTTCCATCAAGGGAGGACACTGCTGTTGCTGTCTTGACAGATGAACGAAGTAATACAGCTCCTATCCCCTCCAGTTAGAATGTGTCTTTAACTCTCTTGGTGATGTGATGCGATGCTCCTTTCTGCCTTACCATTCATAAGGCGTGTAGTATAGCATTCTTTGTTGGAGCTGCATCACCATAGCTACTAGTCTTCTCCAATGCATTGGAGAAAATAAATTCGACCATTATCAATAAGTGCCATAGGCAAGTCGTCGATGCCATGAAAAGCATTGGCGTTTAACAGGAGGAATAGAATTCCAGGCGGATTAGCGTTTCTTTGTGGAATTCCACCCTGTACAGACTCTGTATATAGCCGAATAGCTTGTGTCAAACAGAAGCTCTTGGAGAAAGTAAGAATTCAGAGCAAACATTGCTTGTGTTCATGCTTTGGATCTCCTACTGTCATAAGCTTCTTACAGTAGGTTCGAGCCTGCAGGTTTGACATGTATGCGTCCCCCTTTTGCAATGAGTACAAAGAATCTATGCCTTGCATTCCCCACCCTATTGGATTCTTGCGGGTTGCACAACACGGCATCTAGGATTTTGGTCAGATTCCTTCCGTCTACGATCTAGTATGGAAGTAGCTTCTAGCCCGTACTGGTTCTCTGGATTCTTTCCAAATCAAATTCACATTTTACAGTTGAAGTTTGTAGGAATGTACTACTATCCAGTTAACTTGGGTAAGGAAAGCTCGTGTTCTGCTCCACTATTTACGACGAATGAAAAAAGAAGGGCAAGGCTTCAGCTTTGCAGACTGTGGAATTCAGACATTGTGTGCTTGACCACAACTGCCTTTGCATTGTGGTTACTCGTCTCAAAAACTTTCAAAAAAAACCATCGCTTGAGGCCTACTTTCAAAAAAAAAAAAAAAAAAAAAAAACCCATCGCTTGAGGCCTGTAAATCGTAAAGTTGTTCACGCAAGAAGGAACGGTAAAGTTTTTTTTAGTACAGACGTACAGTACTGGTATGTACCACTACAGCAGGGCGTGATCATTCGCGTCACGCGGAAGGCTCTCCGCATATGCCATATCCCAGAACCTCAGTTTTGCATTGCCATGTGTAGGACCTCGATGTTTCACCTGCATAAGCCACCGAGTAATATTATCTTCAATCGCAAGATAAATCTATCTATATTTTTCTTTAATCAAACCTTTTCCCATTTTATTATTGACAGCTAGAAAATGGTACTCTCTTGTCTCAAACAGTAGTTCGTTTTAGCTTAGGTATATAATTTTCGTTATGCACATTAATGTTTGTTATGTTCTCTTGAGAACTGCCCTAATACTCCCTCTGTTTAGGAAAAAAATGTAATTCTAGCACAGTGTCAAGTTAAAGTATCTTGAGTTTGACTAACTATATATAAAAAATTGTTAATATTTATAATATCAAAATAATATTTTATCTATATATTTGGTCAAACTTTAAACATATATAAATAAATAATACATCTAGAATTGTTTTTTTTTGGATGGAGGTAGTATTTATAAAAAAATAAAATAATCTATAATTTAGAATAGAGGTGTCGGGTTTATAAACCCGGGGTCCCTAATGGACCTGCTTCCCAGCAAAAGCTCGGCCCAGCAGACGACGTTGCGAACAACGCGCAACTCCTGGGCCGGCCCAGATACCCAACAACAGGTCTAAAGGGCGATCCAGTCTCCGACTGGAGGGCCTGGCCAAGGAGAGGACGACGCTCGCTTCCGACTCCGGCCGCCTCACCGACCGGAAGGCCTAGCCAAGGAGGGACGACGCTCGCTTCCGACTACGGCCCGCCTCTCTGACCGGAAGGCCCGGCCAAGGAGAGGATGACGCTCGCTTCCGACTCTGGCCCGCCTCTTCGATCGGAAGGCCTGGCCAAGGAGTGGACGACGCTCACTTCTAACTCCGACCCGCTTCTCCGACCGGGGGTACACCGAACCTCTGCTTACAGCTCTTTTTCGACCGACGCGGTCGGAGCCAACTGGGAAACAACCGAATGGGGACGCTCGCTTGGAAAGGACCTAGAGAAACAGGCAGAGCAAATAAGACAGGGCGCTCAAGTCAACCGCAATACCAAGGGCCGTACCCTGTAAGCCAGCACTGTCAGGCCATATCAGAAGGGTGCTCTGCAACCTTCCAGACATATCAGAACACGAACAGTGTTGTGGGCACTGACATTTGTCCTACAGTATGGTAGACGCCGATATTTGCCATACCAGAAGAGGATGATGAAGCCTACCACATGCATCTGGGCATCAACAGTATTGTGTGCGCCGACAAACCACCTTGTACCCGATGGCTTGGGCGACAAGACTAGGTAGCACACACACTCTCTTTCTCTCACACTCTCTCTCTTGTAAAGCCGTCCTTTTCATCTATAAAAAGGTATGCGCTCTCTTAAAAAAAGAGGACGATCGATTCACATAGACGATTCCAACGAACAACAGATGGATCATTCCGACTCACTCTCTGCTAGCTTTGGACATTCCAAAGCCGCACAGAGCACATGCTCGAATACTTAGCACACGTAGGAGCTCCCGTCACTCTCGACCCTTCGGTTCAGAGTCCGACCGGATCTCTTACACCCCACATCTTACTCCCTCTCGTTTGTAACCCCACAGCAAACTTCGAGCACCTAGGCTCAGGAATAAAGTCACCGACCGAATCAGACTGGACGTAGGGAACATTGCCTGAACCGGTATAAACCCTATGTTATTGAGTGCTAGGCCACATCCGATCACAACGTATGACAAAACTACAAATATTTACGTGTTGGTCACTTTTTGCACCGACGACTGGCGCCGTCCGTAGGGAAGACGCCGTACGTTCATGCTTTTGGTCATCGGATGGCCCACCTTTCTGCCATCTTCGGCATAGTGGGCTCAAGCGATACGACTCGCTTTGGCTCGCTGGAGTTTCCCATGCTCCCACCTGTTGGGATGTGGGTTCCTCCCATCTTCGAGCCGTCCCAGGCCTTCCTCTTCGGAAGCCTAGACTTTGTCGTCGACCGGCTCAGCGTGCTTCACCTCCGCGACGAGGCACTTGTCCCAACGCCCATCGGAGGAGGAGCGTCCTCCGTCGGCTCAGGGCCACCCGGTGACCTATCTAACGAGGCGCCTGCACTTCGTTCCAAGCCCACGCTGGGCTCAAACCCCACTGTGAGTAACATACATACAGTTCTTTACTCGCTTTTCATATTTTCTGTCGACTCTTCGGAGGGACCCCGTTGTTCCTGCCACGACTGCCATGCGATCGGTTCCCCTATGGCCTCGCGTCCCCCGTAGACGCGTACGCACGAGGGCTCTGAAAGATGCTGGCGTCGCCCCCTCTCACTTCTGAATTCATGGGGATGGCGGGCTACGCTCCTGCCTCTTTTCATGACCTCATGGATGATGTTGAGAGCGATGGCTCCAGCATCGGTGATGTCGTGGCACCTAACCACCCTCTGTCCCGGGAGTGCGCTATGGCGGGCGTCCTAGGACAGCCACCGGTGGTAGCAGAGTCTCTACAGACCCACACCCCTCCGGACCCTCATGTGGAGGCCCTCGCATGTGCGTAGGAGCACAGCGAGGAACAACAACAAAGGCGGCAAAACTAGCCGCCACCTGCGTCGGCGCGCTCGACGCAGCACCCGGGGTCACGCCCGCCAGGTCTAGCGCGACATCATGGACGAGGGGAACAATCCCCCCACAATTCACTCGGGCTAGCCAGAACATCACCGATGCGGCGATGCTTTTTGCGCGGCCTTCCAGAGCCTGTCGACCCTAGGAGCAGGCAATCCACCAGAACCTCTAGGTGCTAGTGGAAACCGCTGCCGTTCAACAGGCGGAGAACACGTCGCGACACCGACTCGCGACCTCTCTCCCCACTAGGGGAGCAGGGATGCACCAAACAAATCGCTCCATCCGTTCACCACTATAGTCATCGGGCATAGAATAGGAGGCCGCAACTGCACCACGGCATGACCCGACGCCCGCTCCACACCGAACCCCTATGCGCGAGCGGCTCAGGCTGAACCAAGACGCTCGTAGCGTCATCAACAACAGTTGTTAAGCTCGACATGATGATGACGTCCATCGAGGGGCAGTAAGAGCAGGCAACACGGGCCCTGGCCGGACCATCGAGGGGAGCGGTGAAACATGCTCCATGCATGGTCGCCGACCCGATGACCGGAGTCTCAACCTGGATGGCCTGGGACCACGGGCCTTTGGGCGACGCATCCAGAGAGCACCGTTCCCACAGCGCTTCCGTCCGCCTACCAACACCGCCAAATATACCAAGGAGATGAATCTCGGTATTTGGCTTGAAGACTTCTGGCTCGCCTGCCGAGTCGGAGGAGTGGATGATGACCACTTCATCATTCAATACTGAAAGGATCAAGATGCCCAAGAGGGGGGTGAATTGGGCTAATTCTAAAATTTTTTGCAATAAATAAACCCTACACTTAGCCCACTTCACTCCTTGTGTCTAGAAAGTGATTCTATTGATCTACCGCACAAAAATTTAGCACCCTAAGTTCTAATCCTACTCTAGCATGGTAATTTTAAGAATGTAAAGACAAAAATTGAATTGCTCAAATGTAAATGCTTAAAGTAAAGAGAGGAGAAGGAACGCAGTGATGTTTTGCCGAGGTATTGGAGAGTCACCACTCCCCACTAGTCCTCGTTGGAGCACCCGCGCAAGGGTGTAGCTCTCCCTTGATCCGCATAGGGATCAAGTGCTCTCTACGGGTGATTCTTCGACACTCCATCGTGGTGAATCACCCACAACCACTCACAACTTGAGTTGGGTCATCCACAAGCTCCGTCGGATGATCACCAAACTTCTAATCACCACCAAGCCATCTAGGTGATGGCGATCACCAAGAGTAACAAGCAAGAACTCTCACTTGACCACAACAAGCCTAATGAGAAGGGTGGATGCACACTTGCTACTCTCTTTTCACTAATGAGGCCTTAATCTTAGATTCTCAAATCTCAATCACCTCACTAGGCTCTTGCTCTCCTTGGCACTCTCAAGGGTGTTTCTCAGCTGTTAAAATGGGCAATAGTACTCCCTTGAATGAATAGAGGAAGTATTTATAATCCCTCATTCAAAACAAACCGTTATATGACTCTGCGGGGTGACCGGACGCTCCGGTCAAGGTGACCAGATGCTCCAGTCAATTCTCCACGTCACTGAGCTGTTAAGTTATGATCGGACTCTGACCTGCGTCCGGTCAGCACTGATCGGACGCGTCCAGTCATAAAAACTGCTCTCTGGAACCTTATTGATGTTGATAGAACTCTGGCACCCTGCATCCGGTCACTTTGCTGCTCAGCATTCGGTTAGTAGCTGGAACCTGACCAGCGTTTGGTCAGCACTGACCGGACGCGTCCGATCAGGATTCTCCCTCTCTAGAACCTTACTGGAATTGACCAGACTTTGCACCCAGCGTCCGTTCACATTTCTCTCAGCGTTCGGTCATAACCAGACGATTTCACCCTGATCAAATGAACTGACCAGACTCTGCGCCAGCGTCCGATCAACATTTGACCCTCCATTCACTTCCAACTCGAAATCTTATGTGAATGAAGTTCGCTCCAATTGATCTTAGGGCTACTTAGGAGCTACCTAGTGCTAGATTTGATAAGTGTGCACCACACCTAACCCACTAGACTCACCTAGGTCAAGCTACTAGTCCATACCTATCGATGTTTGACCACCGATAGCCTGCCACGGGGGTACCCGGGGCAGTATGTTCGGGCTTCAGCGTATGCAGAACTCGATGGTTAACGCAAGAGACAATCGATTTATCCTGGTTCAGGCCCTCGATCGTGGATCGAGTAATAACCCTACATCCAGTCGGTGTTAGCCTTTGCGTTGGATTCACTATGAAGTGTTGTGTTGTACAATTGTTGTCTTGAACTCCTGATCTAAGGAGCCCTGTCCTCCTTTATATAGTCAGGAGGTTAGAGTCCTAGTTGGTTTACATCAAGAATTCCTAGTAGGATTACAGAGTAATACTGCTACTAAGATTACAGGGGAAGAATCCTAATTAGACTAGGTCTTCTCCCTTCCTTGTGGGGTATCCCGTGGGTCCCGCACCGACAAGCCCCCGAGCACTTCATGGTTGAGTTCTGGAAGCCTCGTCTTATTCCTTCAAGTCTCGTTGAGCAGGAACAAGCGTCGTCCGAGTGCTTTCTTGAGCGAAACCGTGTAGCGCTTTGTGAGATCTTTGCGTGGTGTGTACTTTTTTGAAGAAAAAAGTACTCCCATTTGGATGTAGCCCCCGAGCCTCTTGCTGTTTGGCACAAGGAGCTTGAGGGTCTTTTCTTGAAATCTTCCTGATTCTTCAGTTGAAAGGCTCCCCGACTTCCTTGTTGAAAAGAGCTCTGATTTAGCTGTGTTCGGGTTCTTTTTATCGGAAAGAGCTCGGATATAGCTATGCCCGGGTTCTTTTTATCTTGTGGCCCTGAAGTCGTCTGTCTTGAAGAAGCGTTCTGAGTGATGTGCGCTTTTTTGGAGAAAAAAGTGCACTCACTGAGTGTAGCCCCCGAGCCTCTTGCTATTTGGAACAAAAAGTTGGAGGGTCTTGAATCTGAGTTGTTCGATAGAACTGTATACCTCTCCTTTTGCAGCCCCCGAGCATATATCCAGGTTGTTTTGTTCAGGAAGAACTCGGATGCAGAGTTTTGGCGTATTCTCTGGTAGTCTGCTGTTGTCAGATGTAGTTGTATGGTGGTGGTTGAGTGTGAATGCCTTTTGTTCATGAGTTGTACTGTGTTGGTATATTCTTCCGAATATGCTCGTCTTCGAGTACTGTTCCCTCTCGCCTGAGTCTTCCATTATTGAGTCCTGTCTTTTCACTAGTGTCCTTTGTTAGGCTTATTTTGTTGGTACTCCTAGTCCATAGTGCACCGCTCCTTTGATCTATAAATACCCTCTCGGAGTGCTTGTTTTCATCCATTGAACATTCTGTTGAAACCTTCGGGGTCATGAACATGGTAGTTTGTGAAGTAGAGCAGCCCCCGGGCGTGTTTTGTAGTTCCTGTGTGTCTTGTCGTAGCTGGAGGAAGTCTTGTGATAGGGATTAGAGGTAGGCTAATCCCGCAGCAGCATTGTACCAGGATGTACGTGGCGGTAGTTGGAGGAAGTCTTGTGATGTGGGCTTCGTTCCTTCATCTGGCAGTTCTGGGTTGATCCTCGTCGCCTGTCCTGAGACTGTCCGGTGCAGATCAACACCATATCCAGCATCACATCGGTCTTGGGTAGACAGATGTCTGTCGGCCTTCTCTACTCCGTGTTGTCCTACCGTGCTGCTGATTTCCGCCTTGGATGCACTGCGTCCGTCCTTTGAAGAAAACAGTGTAGCCGATGGCGGTTTGTCCTTCCGAGTAGCAATTTGGGACACGTAGTCGTTCCAGAGCCTAGCCATATCTGTGTTCCTCTTTGCTACTTTGCTTTTCGTGGTACCGAGTACGTTGGGTCTTGTAAGATTTGTAATCTTCTATTTTTGAAGTTGCTTGTAATGGAAAGAATCTTGTCTTCTGAGTTGTCATTTATTTTTCTGCTGTAGTTCCAGTTGTTCATGAGATTCCCGAATTCTTTCCATAAGAACAGAGTTCTTATGTTCCTTGTGAAGTAGCCCTTCTTTTCTTCATGGTTGACGGGTTGTTTTTGCAGTAATCTGATAACTCCGCAGTAGTGCTGGATGGATAAGTCTGAAATCTGACCGTTGAATTATACCATTGTGTGGATTTGTGCCCTCCGTCATTTTAGCTGTGTCAGTAAATGGACCGTTGCGTTCTCACACGGTGTTTTAACGGGCCTGGTGGGCCGTTTTTATCGCTGTAAAATCTATTTAAAGACCCTTCATCTTCTCTTTCTTTACTGCCCTTCTCTTGCCTTGAAACCCTAGCTCTCAGACATCCGTCCGTCGCCATTGCTGCCGCCGTCTTAGCACCGCCGTCCAAGCTTTCTCTTCCCCTAGTTTCTTTTTTGCCTCCTGTTAGTACATGGGTAAGAAGAAGGCCGCAAGCAAGTCCCAGTCAACCTTCGTGGACGAGGAGTCATCACTCTTCGTGATTGAGAATCAGGAGTTCGTGGCCATGAGGGCTGCCCAGAAGTCTTGGCCGGCTCCGACAACAACCGAAGAGCAGCTTCGTGAGCTTGTCAGCGATGGCTTGATCCAGAGCAAGGCCTTTGCTGAATGGAGAGTTCTAGGCGAGCATCGGGTCCCTGCTCCTAGGTCCTGGTGAGATCGTTCTTTTCGTCTCTTTCATTCGTGCTAGACTTTGTCTTCCTGCCTCTGCCTTTCTTCATCAATTTCTCAACTATTTTGGGATTTGCCTGAATCATCTTGCTCCTAATGCAGTCCTTCACCTTTCTGTCTTTGTTCATCTTTGTGAAGCTTTCCTTGGAATTCCCCCTTCTCTTTCTCTCTTTCGCTACTTCTTTCGTCTGAAACCCTAGCCCCGCCGTGAAGACACCAGTGTTCTTGGTGGCTGCGGGATTCAATTTCGCCAGGGTCTTAAGAGCAAGTTCTTTGACTATGACCTGGTTGATTCTGTGAGGGATTGGCGTGCCGACTGGTTTTATGCCGCCAATCTGATTCCATTCTCTTGTTGTTCACTCTAGATCTGGTCCCTTGGTTAATGACCGATGGGATAAGAACCCTGTGATGACTGCTGAGGTTCAGGCAATCCAGCCATTCCTTGATAGGATCAGTATGCTGAAACAGCAGGGCTTGACCGGTTTCGGCATTGTCTTGAGCTTTCTTCGTCGCCGAGTTCAGCCTCTGAAGGAGCGAGAGCACCTTGGCTTCGAGTACTCTAGGGCTGAGGATCCTTCACGCATGGTCCTAGCCCTTGAGTTGACCAACGAAGAGGTACTCAAGCGTCTCTAGAAGATGCTAAAAGGAGTAAGCATTGTCCCGCTTACTGTCTCCGAGTTCTCTGCCAACAAACCGCCTCCAGCTGTAAGTCGCTTTCTCTTCGTTCGGGTACTTTCTGTATTTTTGCTGTATCCATTTTTGCTTAACTTTTCCTTGTCTTGTTGTTTTATTCTTTTTCGTAGGAATTTGGGCGCAACTTTGTTGACCCGATCCCTCTTGATGTCCTCCCTACCATGGCGAACACTAGGGAGAAACTTGTTGGGGCTTCTGCAACCAGTAAGTTCCCAATCTCCACAGTGTTTCCTAGGGTTTCTTTCGGATTTGTTGATGTATATGAAGAATATGTTCCTCGTCTAGTCCCTCGAGGTCCTCATAGTGTCTCAAAGAGGGGGCGAACGGATGGTTCTTCATCTGGTCTGCCTGCTCCCAAGAAGTCTCGCAAGCCAAGTACTCGTCCAGGTACTCCAGTTGTAGCTAGCATGCTCTTAGGTGAGCATATTAATATTCTCTGTCCCTTTGTTTTCTTGTTTTTATCTTGAACCGAGTACTTTGTTCTTTCTTTTTTTTTCTTCAGTGGGTGCCCTGGTGGCCTTGGTCGAGACCGAGGAGGAAGAGGATGATGAAGTACCCCTTATCATGCGGCGGTGAGATGTTTTCATTTTCTCCCACCATTGAAATCCTCCTCTTTGTCTTGACTTTTAGTCTTGATCTTTTTGTAGTAATCGGACGTCGGGTATGGGTCCTTCTAAGGCTCCTGCGCCGATTTCTTCTGTAGCTCCGATGTTGAGTTCTTTGGTAGCTCTGGTACCGAGTTCTTCCATAGCTCCGGTGCCGAGTTCTTCTGGGGCTCTGGTACTGGCTTCTTCTGGGGCTCTGGTATCGGCCATACCGCTCCTGTCGCCAAGTGGCGGGGACATTTTTGCCGCCGTGGTCCCCCCTAGCGAGGTCCTCTTTTTGTTTTGCGAAGAAGAAGATAGCAGGGTGAGTGGATTCTGGTTTTGTTTCTTTGCTTCTGTTTTCCTTTTCTCTTGTTCTCATTGGCGAGTTCTTTTATCAACTTTTAGGCCTTCGCCTTCTCTTGTCCCCCCATCGACTTCTTCTCAGCCCTCTGTTGTGAGTACTGAGCCTCAGGACTCGCAGCACACTGCTAGTGAAGTGGTTGTGGGGGTGACAAGGCTTTCTGGCGATGATGTCGCTGCTGACTTGGTTGCCCCGGAGGTGACCAGTGGCCATTGCGGTAGGTCCTTCTGAGGGATTGGCCTTGGCTTCCCGGGAGATTGCTCTGGTCAGTGCCTTCTTCGCCTCGGCCGACTTCTCCTTCTCCTTCTCTTGCCTCCGGTGGTCCTCCTTTTGCTGAATGATGTGGTGCAGCAGTTTGATGCCACTCATCGGCTATCGGAGTTAACTGCTGCCTAGGGGAAGCTTATCGTCCCTTGCGACTTCTTTTGGAGAAAAGCTCCAGGTAAGTTTTTTCACTGTTCCTTCTTTGGATGTTCGCCTTTTCTTCTGTCCTCATTCCTTGTTTTTCTTTGTCTCTTTTTGCTCAGTCCTTCTCTCATGATCATACCGGCTTCTTTTTCTTGTCTGAAAACGAGAAAAAGTTGTCTTCAGAAGTGAGCGCCCTGAAAGCTGATCTTAACCTTCTCTGGGCCGAGGTGGAGGCTGAGCGTCAAACGCATGAGGAGGAGGAAAAATCTCTTCGTGCCCGGGTTGTTGAGACCGAGAAGCAGAGGGATGCTGCTTTCTAGGAGGCTCAAAAGAATTCGGAGGCCGTGAAGAACTTGGAGGCCATGAAGAAAGAGTGCAATGGTATTGCGGGTTCTTTTTGTTTCCTTCTGCATTCAAATTCTCCTTTCTACTGACTTGTTGTTTGTTGTCTTGTCCAGCTCTCTGGGTTGAAAAGCAAAAGCTCTCGGAGGGCGTTAAAGAAATGAAGACTCTTGTTCGTACAAGTCACAACAAGGCTGAGGAGGTAATTACTCATGTTGAAGAGGAACTCGCGCTTGCTAAGTTGATTAGGCATGGAGCTGATAGAGATCTTATGCAGGCCCAAAAAACTATTGAAGACTTGTCTGGCAAGTTGGCGATGGCTACTGAAAACTGGAAAGCTTTGTGGAAATCCTTTCGTTTAGTAGCCGATGTTCTCCGAACTCCAGCGGATGATGGGCAATCTTGGGCTTAGTTGATTCCTCAAATTCCGACTCATTTCTAAGAGTTTGTGAAGATGTGTGCTCAACTATGTACCAAGAATGTCCTAGCCCAGGTGCGGGTTCTTGCTCCAGCGGCTCCTTTGTCCAAGATAGCAGAGGAGGCTAATAGTCAAGAATACATTGATGCCGTTGAGAGGATGGAGCCTGAAGTTGAAGACTTAGCTAGTAGGATAGTAGATAATCTTAATATTGTTCTCCCTTCTCCTGATGATGAGGCTTGACGTATTTGACCCTTATGCCCGTGCCTTGTAATATGACATTATGCTTCTTTTGAATGAAGATTTTTTGTTGATGTCTTCTCTGCCTGGATGCCTTGTTTATTCCTTGGATGATTTGTCCAATTGGTCAGAGTTACTTGACTTGCCGAGTACTTTGTCTTGCTTTTGTCTTTGCCTTGTAAACAACTCTGCGCGTTATTTTGACAAACTTTCTTGATTTGTCGAGTGCTTTTCTGTCCATGTAAGCAACTCGTTATATATATAGATCTTTGTGTTGACAACCTTTCTTGATATGTCGAGTGTTTGTCTGGCCTTCTTCCGTGTCATGTAAACGACTCGTTATATGTAGGTCTTTTTGTTGGCAACCTTTCCTGATCTATCGAGTGCTTGTCTGGCCTTCTTCTGTGCCATGTAAACAACTTCGTTATATGTAGGTCTTTGTGTTCTTGGGTATCTCTAGTGTAGCCCCCGAGCCTCTTGCTATTTGGAACAAGTAGCTGGAGGGTCTTGCATTTGAAAATGCTCTGGTCTATGCCCAGGCTTAGTTTCAGTCGTTTTGCTTTTATTTCGGGTTCTAGCTTATTAGCTACCCTCATCGGTGGGCTCAAGTGTCTTTTCAGCTATTTTGCTCTCGGCCGAGATGCTTAGGTGTATTTTCAGTCATTTTGCATTTTATTTCGGGTGTTAGCTTGTTAGCTACCCTCATCGGCGGGCTCAAGCGTCTTTTCAGCTATTTTGCTCTCGGACGGGATGCTCAGGCGTATTTTTAGCCATTTTGCATTTTATTTTGGGTGTTAGCTATTTAGCTACCCTCATCGGCGGGCTCAAGCGTCTTTTCAGCTATTTTGCTCTCGGTCGGGATGCGCAGGCGTATTTTTAGCCATTTTGCATTTTATTTCGGGTGTTAGCTTGTTAGCTACCCTCATCGGCGGGCTCAAGTGTCTTTTCAACTATTTTGCTCTCGGCTGGGATGCTCAGGCATCTTTTTAGCCATTTTGCTTTTTATTTTGGGTGTTAGCTTGTTAGCTACCCTCATCGGCGGGCTCAAGTGTCTTTTCAACTATTTTGCTCTCGGTCGGGATGCTCAGGCGTCTTTTTAGCCATTTTGCATTTAAGAAACAACTCGGAGGGAGCCATGAGACATATGTTTGTCGAGAGATAATCATCTTTATTGATCATGAATATTGATGTGTTACAATGATACATAGCGCTATCTTTGTTGATCATGAACGTTGATCTCTTGTGTCATGTATATATATTTTCCCTTAAGTTGTTTTTATGCATAGAATCTTCGTAGCTGACTGATGTGCCATGTATTGTTGACTTCCTTTCTGTCTTCAGTTATAAGCTTGTATGTGCCTGGTCCGATGATTTTTTGACTATAAAAGGACCTTCCTATGGACTGAGTAGTTTGTGGCGTCCGTTGGTTTTTTGTACTCTTCTTAGTACTAGGTCTCCGACTTGTAATGATCGATACTGGGTATTCTTGTTGTAGTGGCGCCTTAGTCCTTAGAGGTATCTTGCTGATTGTAGGGTAGCGTTTACTCTGACTTCTTCTGTACTATCGAGTTCTAATCTTCGAGTGTGTTCTGCTTCTCCTTTGTCGTATTGCTCTATCCTTGGTGACGTCTAGATCAAGTCTGCGGGCAGTACGGCTTCTGATCTGTATACCAGGAAGAAAGGTGAGTATCCGGTGGCTCTGCTTATTTGAGTTCATAGCCCCATACAACCTTGGGTAATTCTTCAATCCATTTTGATCCATAGTCTACTAGTTCTTCGTATAGTCTTGGTTTCAATCCGGCTAGTATGAGTCCATTAGTCCTTTCTACCTGTCCATTGGCTTCTGGATGTGCGACTGATGCGTAATCTATGCTGAAGCCACAATCCTGTGCCCAACTTTTGAATTTTGTAGCTATGAAGGGAGAACCCAAATCTATGATGATTCGATTGGGCATGCTAAAGCGGTGCATAATGTCTTAGATGAACTCGACTACTTTGGCTGCGCTGTATTTTGCAAGTGGTTTGTATTCGATCCACTTGGTGAACTTGTCAATTGCTACAAAGATGTACTCGAAACCACCCTTTGCTTTCTTGAGAGGTCCTACTTGATCCAGCCCCCAGCAGGAGAAAGGCCAAGCGGGTGGGATGCAGATGAGGTTGTGGGCTGGCACATGAGCCTGTCTTGCGAACATCTGACAACTTTTGCATCTTCTAACGAGTTCTTCCACGTCTTTCAAAGCGGTTGGCCAGTAGAAACCAGTGCAAAATGCTTTGCTGACTAGTGTTCTTGAAGCGGCGTGATTTCCACAACCTGAGTGTATTTCATCTTGGATTGGTTTGCCTTCTTCAAATGAGACGCATTTTAGGAGTACTCCTGATGATGCGGCTCTTCTATATAGCTTGTCTCCTACCAGGACGTAATTCTTGCTTCTGCGAACGACTCGTGTGGCTTCCTATTTTTCCGCTGGCAACTTATTCTCTTTGATGTAATCAATAAAAACCTGTGTCCATGAAGTGTTGACCACTAGAATATGGTTGCCTTTGGCTATGAGTTCTGTGGTTGTCTCTTTGGGTTGTTTAATAGAAGGAGCTGATAACTCCTCTATGAATATGCCGGGTGGGACCTTTGCCCTGTCGGATCCAAACTTGGCAAGAACATCTGCTGCAATGTTGGAATCCCGCAGGACATGTAGAATTTCTAATCCTTGGAAATGTTTTTCGAGTTTTCGGATTTCAGCACAGTAAGCACCCATGTTTTCTTTGGTGCAATCCCAATCTTTGTTGACTTGGTTGATGACTACTACCGAATCGCCGTATACGAGTAGTCGCTTGATTCTGAGGGTAATAGCCACTCTTAGCCCATGCATGAGAGCTTCATATTCTGCTTCATTGTTGGTAGCTTGCCATAATATCTAAAGGACATACTTTAGTTGTTTTCCGTCTGGAGAAATTAGGAGGACGCCTGCACCGGCTCTGCCTAGCTTGAGTGATCCATCAAAGTACATCTTCCAATGATCAAGGATGGCGCTTGACATGGGTTGTTGAATTTCTGTCCATTCGGCAACAAAATCAGCAAGGGCTTGAGATTTAATTGCTTTCCGCGGGGTGAAATCGATGTTGAGAGCACCGAGTTCAACCGCCCACTTGGATATGCATCCTGTTGCGTCTTTGTTGTGTAAGATGTCTCCTAGTGGGAAATATGTCACTATGGTAATCTTGTGGCTTTCAAAATAGTGACGAAGCTTGCGTGAAGTGATTAGTAGGGCATAGAGTAGTTTTTGCACATGTAGGTACCGAATTTTTGATTCTGATAGAACTTCGTTGATGTAGTATACTGGGCGTTGTACTTTATACATGCGCCCTTCTTCTTCCCTTTCCACTACTACCACCGTGCTGACGATAGTAGAAGTTGCTGCAATGTATAGCATCATGTCTTCATCTTTCTTTGGAGGTGTGAGGACTGGTGAGGAGGTGAGGTATGCCTTAAGTTTCTTGAAAGCTTCATTGGCTTCTTCTGTCCACTCAAACTTGTCTGTCTTCTTTAGTAGTTTGAAGAAAGGCAACCCTTTTTCACCGAGTCTTGATATGAAATGGTTGAGTGCCGCCATGCAGCCTGTTAGTTTTTGTACATCTTTGACGTTTCGAGGAGGGCCCATCTCTGTTATGGCTCGAATTTGCTTGGCACTTGCTTCGATTCCGCGATGACTGACCAAGAATCCGAGTAGTTGTCCTAAAGGAACTCCGAATACACACTTGTTTGGGTTCAATTTCCACCTCCACCTTTTCAGATTCTCAAAGGTTTGTTTTAAGTCTTCAATCAGTGTATCTGGGTTCTTTGTTTTTACAACCACGTCATCCACGTATGCTTCTACATTTTCGCTGATCTGATCACCAAGGCATGTTTGGATGGCTCTTTGGTAAGTGGCTCTAGCATTCTTAAGTCCAAACGACATGGTCCTGTAGCAGTAGGCGCCGAACAGAGTGATGAAAGATGTCTTGCTTTGGTCCTGTTCTTTTAATGCGATCTGGTGATATCCGGAATAGCAATCAAGAAAGGATAATAGGGTAGATCCTGCTGTTGAATCAACTATATGATCAATGCGTGGTAGCCCAAACGGATCCTTTGGGTAGTGTTTGTTGAGATCTATGTAGTCAACACACATGCGCCACTCGTCCGTGTTCTTTTTCTGTACCAGAACTGGATTTGCTAGCCAATCTAGATGGAGAATTTCTCTGATGAATCCAGCTACAATTAGTTTTGTAATTTCCTTTTTAATTGTTGCCTTCTTGTCGGGAGAGAATCGTCGTAGTCGTTGCTTCACAGGCTTGGAGCCTTCATTGACATCAATTCCGTGCTCAGCCAACTCTCTTGGGACCCCTGACATGTCGGCTGGCTTTCAAGCGAAGATATCCTTGTTGTCCCGAAGAAAGTTGGTGAGCACGCGTTCCTATTTTGCTGATAGGTGGGCACTGATGGTTGCTGTTTTTCTTGATAATCGCTAGTGCTGTTCGTAACGCTAGTTTTTCTTGATGTTTGCTTCTAGAGTCTGGAACCTCGGCAAAGATTACTGCCACTGTCCCTCTGGATTTTTGGAATCCCTTGTCTTCATGGTTGTCCCCTTCTTTTTTCTGATTGTCTTCTTTATTGTTTCCCTTGCTATCTCTTCTAGTGTATCTTTCGTTGAAGGTGTAGCAATTTCCGATGGTGTGCTTTCCGTTGGGGTGCAAGGGGCAACACATGTTCTCAATGTCATCGTATCTTCTGAGCTTGGTAAATTTCTTTGATTTGTCAGCCATTGCTACTGTATTGTCTGGACCTCGCTTTCTCTCCTGATGTCTGTTGCTTCGAGAATTTTGCCTGTCTGAGTTGTCTCTGTTGTTTCTATCCAGGAATCTTTCTCTTATTTTTTCCTCAGCAGTAATCATCTTTTCTACTGTTCTTCTGAATTCTTCATTGTTTCTTGGGTTTTCTTTGTAGAAGTCTTGAAATTGCCACCTAGCCACGATTCCGTGAGAGAAAGCTTCAATTACTTCTCGTTGTGTGATGTCATGTACTTGAGCTCGTAGTTTGCCAAATCATCGATAGTAATTTCTAAGACTTTCACCTCCTTTCTGCTTGAGTCCTTTTAATTCTGCGTGGGTGATTGGATGTGTAATAATTCCCTCAAAATTTTCACAGAAAGCTCTTTGCAAGTCTTCTCAATTTCTGATTGATCCGAGATTTAATTTGTCAAACCATTGAAGCGGCATGGTTTCTAGGGCCATGGGAAAGAACAAGGTTTTGATGTCATCGTCTCCTCTAGCTAATTCAATCGATTGTGAGTAAATCCTGAGCCATTGCTTTGGTTCGGTCTTGCCATCGTACTTGGAGTAGTTGGACGGTTTGAACTTGTGAGGTAGTCGAATTGAAGCAAGTCTGTTTGCAAAACAGGGGAATCTATCATGTGTTCTGGCTTCTGTATATTCTGATTCTATGCCCCCTTCTTGCCAACTGTCATCTTGGTGAGAGTAGTTCTGTGTGGCTGTCCGAGTAGGTGCTCTGCTTCTAGCCTTTTTTGGTTGCTCGACTCGGTTATTTTGACTGTGATTTCTTCGGCTCTCTCCGTTGTGACTTCCACTTGGTCCAAGTCTTTCGAAAGCAGACTTCCTTTGATTTTGATCTTCCTGTTCATGAGATGTTGCCCTTCCGTCGTTTGTCCTAAAGACTGTTGATCGGAGAAAATCTCAGAGCTGTTCTTGTTTTTCATTTGGGATATGAGGTCGCCCTGAGTTCTTCTAGTGCTTCTCGGGTCTTATCGTAGGGTGTATTCGCTGCTCGTCCTTCTTCGATCTCTCGTTCTGATTTTTGTTCTATTGTACTCGGCTAGGTCTGATTCATACTTGATCCAAGTGTCTTTTCGCTGTTTTGCACGGCGTTGATGTCCTTGTTTCAATTTGTTCTTTCTTTCTCTCGCTTGCCTCTGATTCTCAGTCTCACCATCGTGCCCCTGGATAAATGGTGATATGTTGGACTCGGATTCATCTGAAGACCTTACGTCGGGTGCTTCTGGGGGGATCAATGGTGATCGAGGATGGCGAATCATGAATATTTCTCTAGCATGAGTTGTTCTGTCATCGTTGTTGATTTCCGTACTGCTAGAGCTATTGATAACTTCAGTAGAGGTTTTATAGTCATAGATGGAATCTCCTTCTTGGTAGGGTAGAATTGCTGTTGTTGTTGTAACATCCCGGCCCAGGGCTTAACAGGATTAATAGGATACTCATACCAACAAGTTGTAACTTCTTTTCTGGAACCCCATCTCTAAAGAACTCCGAGGTTAAGCGTGCTTGGTCTAGAGCAATTTCAGGATGGGTGACCGACCGGGAAGTCCTTCCCGGGTGCGCATGAGTGAGGATAAAGTGCGCAGAAAGACTTGTGTGGGTCTGTGAGGGTAGTCTATGTCCTAGAAAAGCTGCCAGATATAAGCAGGCCCGGCCTTGTAGAGGCGGGACGTTACAGAATGGTATCGGAGCCAACTCTCGTGGTTTCATGGGCGCGTGTGTCGCAGTTGCGTAGGCATGGTGCGCATGGCTGGAGTGGTCCTAGAGTGGTCACACAGCATGGCACATGCGCTGGCACTGGACACATGGATGTGGCCAAGAGGGGACGTTCCTGGCTTGGGATTGATCGACGAGGACGTCGGTCTCTTAAGGGGGTGAGGATGTAACATCCCGGCCCTGGGCTTAACAGGATTAATAGGATACTCATACCGACAAGTTGCAACTTCTTTTCTGGAATCCCATCTCTAAAGAACTCTGAGGTTAAGCGTGCTTGGTCTAGAGCAATTTTAGGATGGGTGACCGACCGAAAAGTCCTTCCTGTGTGCGCATGAGTGAGGACAAAGTGCGCAGAAAGACTTGTGTGGGTCTATGAGGGCAGTCTATGTCCTAGAAAAGCTGCCAGATGTAAGTGGGCCTGGCCTTGTAGAGGCAGGACGTTACAGTTGTATTGTCAACTAGTTGGGTGCCTTCATCCTCAGGAACGGTACCTGGCCAGTGAATGATGCAGTCTTGAGATGTTATGGTTAAAACGAGACCTTCCTGGGCTCCCTTCAGCGGCATTCTAAGCATGGGATAAGTGGATCCTTCGTGCCATGTCTGATAAGATGTTGCCATGTTGTGGAGTCCGAACGGAAAAGGACTCGACTTCTTTGAAGTACTCTGGGTGTACTCCGAGTAGTACTCTTGACAGGTTGACGTCATGTTCCGGAGCTTTGTCAGAAAAGAACTCGGTTTTCCAAAAGAACTCGGATAAGACTTCGTTTCAGAAGCGGAACTTGAGTTTGAATCGGATGCGTGAAGTCGTGAAAACTGAATCGGATTGGACATTACGAGATGTGCGAATCTTCCGGCAAGCTGATCTGTCGTTATCGTCGAATTAGGATAGTCTTGATGATGATCTGAATCTTCGAGGAGACGACCTTGGAGCTTGCCATCGTCGCCTGCCTTGCAGATCCATGAACCGAAGATGAAGGTCGATCCCTTCGAGAAGATCATGTCGTCGAGGTCCATCGAGCTCTCGGATGCAAAGTCGCCGAAAGCCCCTACCTAGCACGCCAGCTGTCGATGTTTGACCACCGATAGCCTGCCACAGGGGTACCCGAGGTAGTATGTTCGGGCTTTAGTGTATGCAGAACTCGATGGTTATCGCAAGAGACAGTCGATTTATCCTGGTTCATGCCCTTGATCGTGGATCGAGTAGTAGCCCTACATCTAGTCAGTGTTAGCCTTTGCGTTGGATTGACTATGAAGTGTTGTGTTGTACAATTGTTGTCTTGAACTCCCAATCTAAGGAGCCCTGCCCTCCTTTATATAGTCAGGAGGTCAGAGTCCTAGTCGATTTACAGCGAGAATTCCTTGTAGGATTACAGAGTAATACTGCTACTAAGATTACAGGGGAATAATCCTAATTAGACTAGGTCTTCTCCCTTCCTTGTGGGGTATCCCGTGGGTCCCGCACCAACAATACCCCCCTTAATAGTATGGCCAAAGGAAAAACAAAGTCCTAAACTACTCTAAGTGTCTCTTCAACACCAAATGACACTTAGAACTAGGCTATCCTTAACCTTGTTGTCCATCCTTTGAAAACCAAAACAATTTCTATCATAGGGGCATGACAACCATTATTGCCCAATCAATTTCCATTACCATGACCTAACTTAATTGCCTCTGCAAAACACACGTTAGTCATAGTAATCTCGTATTGTCATTAATCACCGAAACCTAACTAGGGGCCTAGATGCTTTCAATCTCCCCCTTTTTGGTGATTGATGATAATACAACCTCGAGTATGTAAAAGAGATGAGGTTTTCAACATGCTTGGTTCATATAAGCTTTTGACAATAAGAACAAAAGAGTTAGGCAAGCTTATATGACCCAAGCCAACATGATGTACTCAATAGATATGAAATAAGCATGAGTATAAGAAATAAAGCTCATTTGCATCGGAGTAAAACATGGAAGCAAAGCAAATGAGCATAACCAAGTGACATGACATATAAATAATTCAAAGTAGAGAGCACATATGCCACATATCACATGAATATCACGTATCACATAAATATCACACTTATACGTAGTTCAATGCTTGAAAGTAAACATGAATGCATAATAGAGTATCACACATAAAAAGCCAAATGTAATAGATAAGCTCCCCCCTAGATATATCGCTCCCCCTAAGTCTATCATACTCGATCCCTCTCCCCCTTTGGCGTCAAACACCAAAACCTAAGGGTTGGTCGGCGGGGCTACAACACACGAGTCGAGCACTGAGGTGCGATGAGTGATCTAGAACTAGGCATCATCATCATCTGATCCTAAGCTCTGAGTAGTCTGACCCTCTGTCGCTGGAAGTGACACTAAAGCGGTCTAGGTTAGATCTGGAACTGGTGCGACCTGTGACTCTATGACTGTAGCAGGTGGCTTTGATGATGCAACTGATGATGGGAGCATCTCTGTAGTCCTAGTAATAGGAGCAACTATGGAAGGACCAGGGACATATAGCTCTGATGGTGTAGACTGCCCTATCAACTCACTGAATATAGCACCAAGGCTCCTAGAAACTGGGGCATCAGTCATAAGCAATGAAGAGCTCTGAGCCAGTGTGAAGCCTGTGCGAAGCGGTGTGAACTGCGGACCCTGGGCTATCACTAGTGAAGCAAACCACTAGGACACCTACTCTATAGGTGAAGCAAACTATGTCACTGGCTATCCCTAACTCTGAAGCCTACTGGGCTATACAACTAGAGTCTATGAAGTGGTGGCAGGCTGGCTAAGCTAAGGTGTAAGCTGTGGCGGTGGAGCCCCAATAGTAGAGACAACATGCTGCATAAATCCAAGTAACTACTGCTGCACGAGGAGCTACTGTTGCTGCATGGCCTGCTACTGCTGGATAGCCTACTGCTATCGCTGGAACTCGTCTTGTCTGGCCTGAACCTGTGCTAGAGCAGCTGCGGTCTCCTAGGCCTGGCGAGCCTAATCCTGCCTTATCCGCTCAAGAATAGCAAGTAGAGCGGGGTCTGTCTGCGGTGCTAGTGGAGCTAAGCTAGAGCCACTGGCCTCACCGTCATGTCATCGTGGAGGCATCTGAGGGATATCCTAGTAGTCATCATCTAAACTATCACTAGGATCACTCTCAACCATACCCTCTAGCTGTGCATCTAGCTGCTCCTCCTCTATCGCTGCAATGCCCCTGATAGTCTCATCCTGCTGGGCTACAGACTCTGGCACCTCTAGGCGATGGCTCGGCTAGCTAGGTGTCCTCACTCTACTATGACGGAGCATCTGAGTCATGTTATAAGCTAGAAACTCTATAGTAGCACTAGAATACTCTACCAACATCTCAGGAGGCTTCACTATGACTGCCCTGTGAATCAGAAATGTAATCCAGTGAGCATACAATAGCTTCTTGTGACCTCAAAATCGCTCTGGTGTATCCTCCATCTTAGAAGGAATGAGATCCCATATATCAAATACTGTTTGCTGGATCAGGGAGTTCAGTAGCCACAACTGAATGCGAGTCAATCCCTCGTGATATCCCATCCTCGGTAGCAGGGTCCTCCTCATGATAGCATCAAGCAGTCTAGCTGTAGGAGTAAGATCTCTGGGTGTCCTACTCGACCCCTCACCGAATGACTCTATGAAGTAAGGTCGGATGAGATCTATGGGAGGCACAAGACTACCGTGAGGGCATCTAGGAGGCTCTGTGTGTCCATAGCAAACCTCATGAAGATGGATGGGTGACTCCTGTAACCTGAGGATCTCTCTGACCCTGAAGCTCATCAGCCTGTACTCATGACCTCTGAATGCAAAGTGTATGAACCTATGGCCCGGGTCAATATAAAGTGAAGCGTAGAACTCACAGACCCATGATGGAACATATCTGCCTATCCATCCAAGTAGGTCTGCCAACCCTGGCAAGTAAGAGAGATGAGGGCAGATTTTCTCTCTAGCTGCTGCTACAATGGCATCAATTGAACAAATCCTCTATGATCTGAATGCAACCCCACTGTTAAGATATGCATTATAGAAATCCTTCTGCAGTGGTGTATAGAAACCCTCTGAAGCACGCTCATCCCTCCTCGGTGGGAACCAGTCCTCGAACTGAACAAACCCGAGCAGCTGCACCTGCTTGGTCGTGGCGGCCCTCAAATCTAGATGAGTCATTGGAGGCAGACGAGAACCCCTTCGTTGTGTCTCTGCCCTCGATGTCACCTGGGTACGAGTATGACTAGAGCGACATAACTATGGCTAAGGTGCCTGCTCTATATCCTTGGTCTGCTCTGCCTGCTAGGTGCCCTCTAATTGCTCTGCTAGCTGAGTCTACTGCTATGGCTCTCCCTGAGGCTGACTCTCCTCTACAGCAACACAACACCCCTCAAGCATGACAGTCCTAACTAGACTACCATGACGACGCTCAACCTACTCAATAGCTGCCCTCTGTGCTGGTAAAAGTTGATCTATAATGACAACACCACTCTGAGCTACTCCTCTCTCTGCACGCTCTGCGGTGGCTACAACTGTGGCTGCTCTCGTTGTATCAGCATCTGCAAACTTCTGCTTCTTTGATATAGTCTTCTTTGTCCCTTTGCCTTTCACCTTAACAGGCAAGCGAGGCGGAGGCCTCGGATCCTCATCACCTGGACCACCTCCGGCGTTCTTGACACAAGCCATTGCTAAAGCTAAAACAAACTGCAATCACGGACAAGAAACAACTACCAACTGTCACTTCCAAGGCTTGTCCTCGATCCGTACTCATGAGCTTGGCCCCGAGTTATCTGACAACTACCAAAGTAACCTCAAACACATCGACTCGCTGCACGATAGAATAGATCAGATATATAAATAATTACAATATTCATCTAGAGATACAAAACCCTAAGAAGCAAGCAATAGATATAAAATTAGAAGCAAGGGCTTGCTACCTGACGAAATCAGACGACCCGGCGACAAATCGGTAGAGGAAAGAGTCGGGGGGCACCACTAGAATTGACAATGGCAGGTTAGGGTTCGACGAGGCAATGCAGTGCTGGATTCAGCAATGAGGTGCTAGGGCTCGGGTGTGTGGCGCTGGTGATGTCAGCACGGTGGTAGGGAGCAAGGCGTGACGCGGCAACTAGGGCAGGCGGTGCTTGCTAATGCGTGAGCACGGCAGCGCTAGGGCACGACAGTGCAGGAGCAGCGGGGTCATGTGGAGCAGTGGCGTGAACATGGTCGGTGCTGGCATGGTGGTGCAGCACGGCGGCATGGGACAGCTATCGACGGTGAGGAATGGTGAAGTCGGCGCGGGATTAGGTCAAGCATAGTGTGGCACTGTGGTTATATGGTGCCCCCCAATGTAAGAGAAAATGAAACTGAGATAGAGTCTTGAAACCGCATGACTTCAACTGACCGGACGCTCTGGTGGCAACGATCGGACGCTGCCACCTGGAGTTCGGTCGACAACAGAGAGGTCCAAATCCTCCCAAGTCATGACCGGATGCGTCTGACCACTACTGACCAGACGCAGCTAGAGTCTGATCGATCCTGAGGTTTTCTTCTTCGCTTGACCGGATGCAGGGACGACATTTGACCAGACGCAGGGAAAGAATTGTTTCAGCGTCCGGTCACTCCTTCGTAGCAATGGTTCACCTCCTATGAACTGACCAGACGCTGGACATCAGAGTCTGGTGCAGTGTCCGGTCACCCTTTTTTAACAAATCTTGAAAGTTCCTTCGCGCTGCCTGTTCCCAATCAAGTCCTAACTTCAATAAGACCTAATTAAACACCAATTGGGACTTATGTGAGTGACCTCTCTCAAATCCTAAAAATTTTCAAAGTATTTTGCCTTAGGCTATAATTATTTTTAAGAAAATAGGCAATAAAAGGGTAGTTGAAGAGAAACGACAAAACAACATACATGCATATGCAATGCAATACTTGAAAGTAATTCTAGTTGCTTGTCAAGTTTGATCCAAGGTTAAGCTTCTTCACATGCTTTTCGGTGGTTATCTTAACCATGTTAGACAAGCCCTAAATGCATTACCAAAAGTTAATCATGGTGTATATTACAATGCAATGCAAGGGACAATATAAGCTCATTTTCTAGTGAAGTTACTAAAATCAAGCACATTGAGCTCATTCCTCAACCGACAAAATGTCGCCTCATCTAGCGGTTTAGTGAAGATATCCGCCAATTGATCCTCGGTCCTTACACCTTCTAGTGAAATATCATTCTTAGCAACATGATCTCTAAGAAAGTGATGGCGGATATCTATGTGCTTGGTGCGGGAGTGTTGAACCAGATTATTAGCAAACTTTACCGCACTCTCATTGTCACATAAAAGTGGTACCTTTTCTAGAACTACACCATAGTCTAGCAAAGTTTGCTTCATGTAAAGTATTTGTACACAACAAGCACCCATGGCAATGTATTCCGCTTCGGCGGTGGACAAAGCCACACTATTTTGCTTCTTGGAGGACCTAGACACAAGTGATCTACCAAGCAAATGGCACCCTCCGGATGTGCTTTTCCTATCAACTTTGCAACTGGCATAATCCGAATCGAAATAGCCAACTAATTCAAATCTAGCTCCTTTGGGATACCAAAGGACAATTGCTTGGTGTGTGCTTAAGATACCTAAGGATTCTTTTAACGGTAATCAAATGAGCTTTCCTTAGGATTAGCTTGAAATCTAGCACACATACACACACTAAACATGATATCGGGCCTAGATGCAGTTAAATATAACAAGCTACCAATCATAGAATGGTAGAGAGTTTGATCAACCGTTTTACCTCCCTCATCTAGGTCGAGATGTCCATTAGATAGCATTGGTGTCTTGATTGGCTTACATTCATCCATATTGAACCTCTTGAGAAGATCCTTGGTATACTTTTCTTGAGAGATGAAAATCCCTTCTCTCATTTGCTTGACTTGAAAACCAAGAAAGAATGTAAGCTCTCCAATCATAGACATCTCGAACTCCTTCGACATCAATTCACCAAACTCTTTGCAAGAATCTTCATTTGATGATCCAAAGATGATATCATCAACATATACTTGACAAATGAAGATCTCTCCATCAAGCTTCTTGGTGAATAGTGTGGTGTCGACCTTCCTAATGGTGAAGCCCTTCTCAATGAGGAAATCCTAAAGGCATTCATACCATGCTCTTGGGGCTTGCTTAAGCCCATATAGCACCTTGAACAACCTATAAACATGATTATGATATCTAGGGTCTTCAAACCTAGGAGGTTGATCAACATAGACTAGTTCATTAATAAAGCCATTTAAAATGCACTTTTAACATCCATTTGATATAATTTCATTTCATGATGCGATGCATATGCAAGGAGGATATGAATAGCTTCAAGTCTTGCAAATGGTGCAAAGGTCTCTCCAAAATCCAACCCTTAACTTGAGAGTACCCCTTTGCAACTAGTCTTGCCTTGTTCCTCACAACAATGCCTTGATCATCTTGCTTGTTGCGGAACACCCACTTTGTTCTAATGACTCTTGCACCTTGTGGTCGCTCTTCAAGAGTCCAAACTTCAATTGTGGGCGAAGTTGTTCAACTCTTCATGCATGACATTTATCCAATCGGAATCTTGAAGAGCTTCTTCTACATTCTTAGGTTCAACACAAGAGACAAAAGAGTGATGTTCAATAAAAGAAGCAAGCTTTTGAGATCAAGTCATTACACCCTTTGATGGACTCCCTATGATGAGATCTTGTGGATGAGCTTGTAGTATAGGTGAATTTATTCTATCAACCACTTCAGGGGGAGGTTGTGGAGCATCAATATCTTATGCTTGTGCCACCATTTGATCAGGAGAGACATGAGTATCTTCATTTTCTAATCTCCCATCTTTATCACCATCTTGTGGCACATTTGATGAAGGAGGTGGATCAATCACTTGTATATTATCTTCATCATCATTAGGCTTGATGTCTCTAACCGAAATGTTCTTCATAGCCTCCCTCAATGGTTCATCACCTACATCATCAAGATTCTCATGTGCTCCTTGAGAGCCATTAGATTTATCAAATTCCACGTCATATGTTTCTTCAATCAAGCCATTGGCATAATTAAATACTCTATATGCTTTGGACTTTGATGAGTAACCAACAAGAAACCAATATCACAACATCTTTGAAACTTCCCTAGGTGTTGCCGCTTCTTGTAGATGCAACATTTGCAACCAAACACCATAAAGGAGACATCCGGCTTCTTCCCACTGAGCAACTCATAAGGTGTCTTGCCAAGAAACTTTTGAAGGAATAGACGGTTGGATGCATAACATGTGGTGTTGATAGCTTCCGCCCATAGAGCTTTGGGTGTGTTGTACTCATCAAGCATTGTTCTTGCTAGAGTGATAAGTGTTCGATTCTTTCTCTCAACTATACCATTTTGTTGAGGAGTATATATTGCGGAGACCTCATGCTTGATCCCAACTTCATCACAATATGCTTCAATGTTTGTGTTGTCAAACTCTTTTCCATTATCACTTCTAAGCTTCTAGAGCTTTACCTTCAAACTCATTTTGTGCTCTCTTGGCAAACTTCTTGAAGCATGAAGCAACCTCAGTCTTGTCATGAAGGAAGAACACCCATGTATATCTTGAGTAGTCATCAACAATCACAAGACAATAAAGATTTCCTCCCAAACTCTTGTAAGTTATTGGTCCAAATAAGTCCATGTGAAGGAGCTCTAGCACTCTTGTGGTTGACATGAAAGCTTTTGTAGGATGAGTGTTTGCAACTTGTTTGCCGGCTTGACATGCACTACAAAGCTTGTCCTTCTCAAATTTCACATCCTTCAACCCTCTCACCAATTCATTCTTCATAAGCTTCTTGAGTGAACTCATTCCAACATGAGCAAGTCTTCTATGCCATAGCCACCCAAGTGATGTTTTGGTGAATAGGCATGTCTTCAAGTTAGCATCTTCGGAGGTGAAATCCACTAGATATAGGTTGTTGTATCTAAATCCCTTGAATATAACTTGATCATCATCTTTCTTAGATACAACCACTTCCTTCTCGGTAAACAAGCATTGGAAGCCAAGATCACACAATTGTCCAACGGATAGCAAGTTGAAACTCAAGGAAGCAACATATAGCACATTTGAAATAGAGTAATCATTTGATATTGCCACTTTGCCCAATCCTTGACTTTGCCCTTTGAATTATCTCCAAATGTAATTCTTTCTTGGCCATCTACTTCTTCATCTAGTGAGGTGAACATATGAGGATCACCGGTCATATGTTGTGTGCAACCACTATCAATTACCCAATGACTTCCACCGGTCTTGTAGTTCACCTACACACAAGAGATCAAGCTTTAGGGACCCAAACTTGTTGAGGGCCCTTGACTTTCTCAACAAGCTGACTTTGCAACCCAAATTTTCTTAGGCCTATTCTTGTTGGGAGGTCCTAAGAACATGACTTTCATTTTACCACTAGAATCCTTTCTAAGCATGTAATGAGCATTGAAAGAAAAAGGTCTAGCATGCTTGGGCAAGGGTTGTGGTGGTGGAGTTTGACACTCATGGGCAAAGTGACCTTCTTGTCCACACTCAAAACACCTCTTTGGCTTTGGCTTTGACTTGTGTTTTTGTTGTTGAGCTTGAGCCTTCTTCTCTTGATTTGCCAAATATCCAATTCCACTTCTATCCATCTTCATGATGGTGTTCATGAGTAACTCACTTTGAAGATGCTTGCCTCTTGTGAACTTGCTCAAGCCAATCTTGAGATGTTCTTTCTCCAACTTGAGCTTCTTGTTCTCTTCTTTTAGCTCATCATGATTTTTCTCCATCTTTAGTTTCTTGTTCTCTTCTTTGAGTTTCTCATTCTCTTCCTTGAGCTCTACATCATAATCATGATCAAGGTTCTCTAACACAATGGTGTTGGTGGTTGATAGCTTCTCAAGATCTTTCTTTAGCTTCTCATTCTCATTCTTGATCTTGACATACTCATCATAGTCATCGGACTCAACCACTTGCTTGCCTTTGCTACTAGAACCTTGCTCAATGCTCTCAATAATCAAGTCATCACATGATGTAGCTATATCAATCTTAACAACATGGTTAGTAGCATCATGTGGCTCATTGGATAAAAACTCTTGAGAGATAACAAGATTATCATGATTGATCTTAAGATTTGTATACTCTTCTTTTAGCATGTTATAGCTAGTGATGAGCTCATTATGTATCCCCTCAAGTTTATCATGTTTATCTTTAAGCTCTTTCTTAGAAGATTTGAGCTCCTTGAGTTTGGATGACATAGCATCATTTGCTTCTCTAAGCTCAACACTAGCCTTTTCCGCTATGTCACATTTAGCTAAAAGAGAATCATTCTTAAGTTCTAGCTTTTCATTCTTAGCTCTTGACTTTCTAATGATCTTAGTGTATTGATTTAGCAATTTAACAAGATCATCATATGAAGGTGATTCAAATTCATCATCATCATCACTATCACTATCATCATTGCAAGCATTTTCATCACCACTACTTTCATCATCATTTGATACCTTTCGTTCACCCTTGGCCATAAGGCATAGGTGTGTAGAGGATGATGGCGGTGGTGTCGGTGAAGATGATGAAGAGTCAATCACAATAGCGGCCACCTTCTCATTGTCACTATCATCATCGGATGAGCAACTTGATGAATTAATGTCCGTGAGCCAATCACCGATGATGTATGCCTTGCCATTTTTCTTCTTGTGGAAGTCCTTCTTGCCATCCTTCTTGTATGGCTTGTTTTTCTTCTTCTCATCTTCATCTTCATCTTCATCACTTGAGTCATCTTTCTTGTCCCTTGTTCTTCTTCTTGTATTTGTCTTTCTTAGGCTTGGGGCATTGATGTGCTAGATGACCAAGTTCTCCACAATTATAGCAATCCATCTTGAAGATTGGCTTCCTTCTAGTGCTAGTGAAGAACTTCTTTTTCTTGCCATCAAACTTGACGCCATTCTTGTTGAGCTTCTTTAGCATCTTGGCGGTTCTTCTCACCATGAGAGCAAGACTTGCATCATCAATTTGATCATCACTTGAGCTCTCATACTCAATTCTTGCTTTGCCCTTCTCTTGACTAGCCTTGAATGCCAAGTCCTTGTCTTTCTTCTTGGTAGAGGATGAGCCATCTTGTGGTGTGATGTGCATGTACATCTCATGAGTGTTGATCTTTCCCAAGATTTGAGTTGGTGTAGCGGTGGAAAGATCACCTTGATGAAGCACGATCACAATATGCCCATATTTGTCAATGGGGAGGACACTCAAGATTTTTCTTACAACATCGGATGGTTGCATTTGAGTGAGTCCAAGCCCATTGACTTCCTCTATAAGAACATTTAAGTGTGAGTACATTTCATTAGCACTTTCTTTCGGAAGCATCTCAAATGAATTAAGCTTTTTCATAACAAGATGATATCGTTCCTCATGCTCGCTCTTAGTTCCCTCATGGAGCGCACAAATATCCGACCATAGTGCATGGGCGTCTTTGTGGTTCCTCACCCGGTTAAACACATCTTTGCAAAGGCCTCTAAAGATGATGTTTCTAGCCTTTGCATTCCATTTTTGTAATTCACTTCATTGCCTTGAAGGTGCATGGGATCCCTAGGTTTTGGAAAACCTTGAGAGGCGGCTCTAAGAATTCCAACATCTAGAGCTTCTAAATACGCCTCCATGCTGATTTTCCAATAAGAAAAATCATCTCCCTCAAAGATAGGAGGAGGTCCATCCCCGTGAGACATCTTTCTCTAGGCGGTTAAGCCTAAATACGTGAGCACGAGGCTCTGATACCAATTGAAAGGATCAAGATGCCCAAGAGGGGGGGTGAATTGGGCTAATTCTAAAATTCTTTGCAATAATAAACCCTACACTTAGCCCACTTCACCCCTTGTGCCTAGAAAGTGATTCTATTGATCTACCACACAAAAGTTTAGCACCCTAAGTTCCAATCCTACTCTAGCATGGTAATTCTAAGAATGTAAAGACAAGAATTGAATTGCTCAAATGTAAATGCTTAAAGTAAAGAGAGGAGAAGGAACGCGGTGATGTATTGTCCGAGGTATCGGAGAGTCGCCACTCCCCACTAGTCCTCGTTGGAGCACCCGCGTAAGGGTGTAGCTCCCCCTTGATCCGTGCAAGGATCAAGTGCTCTCTACGGGTTGATTCTTTGACACTCCGTCACGGTGAATCACCCACAACCACTCACAACTTGAGTTGGGTCATCCAGAAGCTCTGCCGAATGATCACCAAACTCCCAATCACTACCAAGCCGTCTAGGTGATGGCGATCACCAAGAGTAACAAGCAAGAACTCTCACTTGTCCACAACATGCCTAATGAGAAGGGTGGATGCACACTTGCTACTCTCTTTTCACTAATGATGCCTTAATCTTGGATTCTCAAATATCAATCACCTCACTAGGCTCTTGCTCTCCTTGGCACTCTCAAGGGTGTTTCTCAGCAATTGAAATGGGCAAGAGTACTCCCTTGAATGAATAGATGAAGTATTTATAACCCCTCATTGAAAACAAACCGTTATGTGCCTCTGCGGGGTGACCGGATGCTCCGATCAAGGTGACCAGACGCTCCAGTCAAGGTGACCAGATGCTCCGGTCAAGGTGACCAGACGCTCTAGTCAGTTCTCCCCGCCACTGAGCCGTTAAGTTGTGACCGGACTCTGAACTGTGTTCGGTCACAAAAACTGCTCTCTGGAACCTTACTGATGTTGACCAGACTCTGGCACCCAGCGTTCGGTAACTTTGCTGCTCAACATCCGGTTAGTAGCCAGAACCTGACCAACGTCCGGTCAACACTAACCGACACGTCCGATCAGGATTCTCCCTCTCTAGGACCTTACTGGAGTTGACCGAACTCTGGCACCCAGCGTCCGGTCACATTTCTCTCAGCGTCCGATCGCAACTAGACGATTTCACCTTAATCAAATGAACTGACTGGACTCTACGCCAGCATCCGGTCACACCAAAACTAGCATCTGGTCAACATTTGACCCTCCATTCACTTTCAACTCAAAATCTTATGTGAATGAAGTTCGCTCCAATTGATCTTAAGGCTACTTAAGAGCTACCTAATGCTAGATTTGACAAGTGTGCACCACACCTAACCCACTAGACTCACCTAGGTCAAGCTACTAGTCCATACCACCTTAATAGTATGGCTAAAGGAAAAATAAAGTCCTAAACTACTCTAAGTGTCTCTTCAGCACCAAACGACACTTAGAACTAATCCATCCTTAACCTTGTCATCCATCCTTTGAAAACTGAAATGATTTCTATCATAGGGGCATGACAACAATGATTGTCCAATCAATTTCCATTACCATGACCTAACTTAACTGCCTCTACAAAACACACGTTAGTCATAGTAATATCGTATTGTCATTAATCATCAAAACCCAACTAGGGGCCTAGATGCTTTCAAATATCTCCCCTTCTGCGTGGGGGGACATGTTTGAGTGTGGCTCGAATTCCTCCCACATAACAGCATCCACGACTGGGCGGACCTCAAGAGGATCTTCGTTGGGAATTTCCAGGGGACATATGTCTGCCTGGGGAACTCCTGGGACCTCAAGAGCTGCCAGCAGGAGCCCAATGAGTCCCTATAGGACTACATCCATAGGTTCTCAAAGCGGCGCAACTCCATTCCTGATGTCATTGACGTGGATGTCATCAACGCATTCCTTTCTAGGACAACCTGCGAGTCCCTAATCCACAAGCTTGGCTGTCTGAAGCCCCGAACCACGCGCGACCTGCTCGACATCGCCACAAACCATGCCTCTGATGAGGAGGCGGTCAGAGTGGTCTTTAGTGGAGGCCAGGACAAGGGGAAGGCCAAGCGTGAGGACCAAGACTAAAGGACGACAACGGCAACGTTCTCACCAACACTTGGAACATCAAATAGTTACGTCGTTTCTTCCCCTAAAAATTCGGTCTTACCACTTTCTTTCATTCAATGTTTGCTCCTACAAGCACCCTAGCCCGAACACTTTCGGCTTAGGTCACTCGGGGGCTCCATGGGGGTGCGATACCACCCCTCTTTTTTACTATCATATGATAAATAATTTTTACCCAAACGAAAGGGTAGTCCATTCCTTTAATTACCCTACGTGACTTATGCTTTAAATATTCCAACCGATCGCACCCCGCCATGACCTATGGTTATGAGTAGCTGAGCCTCGTGGGCCACACTCGGGTTCTTAAGGTTGCAGCCTATGGTTCAAATGGGCAGGTGCAAAAAAGAAAGAATAAAAAATAAAGCTATGCTAAGGTAAAAATAAGGAACGGATGGGACAAGCTTCCCTCACAAAGTGATTCCATCACAAAATGAAGTCAATGTATTAATGGATACAAAAATGTTTACATGGGGACTCCCCCATGAACTTATCCCTTATACATATTGCATGTTTCTACTCTACATTCTATTGCGGCTGCCCGGCGACATCGGCTACTGGCTCGACCGGTGAAGATAAGGGCTGCTCGGTCTCTGACAGGACGACGTTCGGCTTGGTCATAGGCGGGATGACGTTCGCTTCCGACTTGGGCTCCAATCCATCTATAGGCTGGACGATGTCTTCTTGATGCACACCTTTGGCCATGCTCGTACGGCGAGCATCCATCACCCACTACGTGGAGACTTGCTCGGCAACCATCTGTGCACATGGCAACAAGCTCTCCCCAAGCGCATGGATGGCATCCGTGCCCCTACCGTCGGCATACCCACTGTAGATGGCAACGAAGTCCATGTTCAGGTGGTGCGTCACCACTGAAGTCAGCACCCTCGACATCCCATAGAACATCTCATTAGAGATAAGCGCCCAAACTTCGTCCGAGGCCTCCGCCAGTCAGATGGCGGGCGTGCTGGTGCTCGGCGCTGACCCGAACACCTTCGAGATGATGACCTGGGTGACATTGTGGATCTGGTCAAGCTCCCCCTCGAGAGCACGTTGCTCTTTGAGGGACTTAGCTAGCGCCTTCGCGCTCTGACCAATCACCGCCTTGGCCGTCTCTAGCTCCCACTCCAGCGACCCAACCCTTCTGCCTAGTTCTGGAAGAAGGATGACAAGCTCAGAATCAAGTTAAAGGAAAAACCAAGACATCAACCAAAAGCAGAACAGGTATAAACCAAGGTATGTGTTCTCAAGGATGGAGAGTCCTTCCTCCTACCGAGTCATCTGCTCGCGTAGCCAAGCGTTCGACTCCTCCATCCGAAGCATCTGGCCCCAGAGCACGAGCACTTCCTGGTCGACCTCCGACCAGGCCTTTCACTCTGACTCTAGAGCCTCTATGGATTCCTAGAGTGCCACCTCGGTCTTTGCCAGGGACTTCTAGAGTGCTGCCTTGGTTTCTGCTTGGTGGACCTTCATCGCGTCAAGTCCTTGCTCAGCGGCGATCACCCGCTCCATCGCGAGCAGTTCCACCGCCTCGGTCGCTCGGTCTTGAGACTCACGGCAGGCGAAATCTAGCTAGCGCTTGAGCTCGGAGACCCGCCATGACACCATGGCCTCCTGCTCCATCCGAGCATGCTCCTCTTAGAGGAAACGAGACTTATGGCTCGACATCTCCTCCAAACCCTGTAGAGCAAGAAGCAAGCATGCTGAGACAACCAGTAAAAGACCAAGGAGTCAAGGACGAACATAGAAAACTTACCTCTACAACACGGGGCAGGTCGACTATAACTGCCTGATGGACGACCTTGACCTACTCTAAAGCCTCCTCGAGCCTTGCCCTGGTTTGGGTGAGATCGGACTCCAGCGCGAGTCTTCTCCCCCCAAGTATGACCTAGAGCTGCACCTACTCCTCATCCTGAAGGACGAACCGCACCTTCCTCAAGTCACCGGGGCTGGACCACACCAGGTCATGGCTCGCCCTAACTCGCTAGAAGGCCCAGTCGATGATCGAACCATCACTAACTTCCGCAATGGCAGGACGGCCGATGGCTCCATCCTAGTGTCTACCTCGCCATGGCAGGGGACTTCCACCTCCTCGACTCCATGGCCTACCGGTGGATGCTCAGCCTCTGGCCTAGCCGTGTCACCTCCCGACGCCTCTAGCTCTAACCAGGAGGGCGAGCCGTGTGTCCCTCTGCTAGGCAAGGCAGGGAGCCTGGTCTTTCCCCTCTCTTCCACCGCTGCCGATGTGGGAGGGATCATGAGGGTCATGTCTGTCCTAGCCGCCACTATCGCCACCAGGATTGCCACCATCACCTCTGTTGCTACCGCCGTCAGGCCCGCGACCGGTCGGGAGGGCGCAACCACCAGAGGGGAAGGCCACACCACCACCAACCTGCTCTCCCCACCGCTTGTCGTGACCCACTATAGGCTAGGCCTCCACTCCTCTTGCACGAGAGGTGGGGTGATGCTCAGTCCTGTCAGTATCTGGCCGCTGTCAGAAAGTACAGGTCAGTCGTGCTTGAAAAATGTGAAATATGAGATCAAAAGAAACCTCGATTCATACCTAGAAGCAAGGGACAAAGCCCTAAAGCCCCGACCCGCTAGCAATGGGCCCGCTTGACAAGGACCACTCGTGGGTTGTGACCCATGCCCCCTCACATCGACTGAGGGGGGAGTCGATCCGGCTAGTTCCTGATTGGCCCATGAGCCACCATGACCACCAGCTTATGACGCACCCACCAAAGCAGCTGGCAGGGCATCACCCCATTGTGGGTTGCACACCGGCATTGGCCCTGAAGACACGGGGGTGCGAACCCGCTCCTTCGACCGACTGACTTGCCCCATCATGCTTGGAGTAGGGGAGGGCGACCCCGACAATGCCTCCGAAGGCCGTGGCGACTGCGTCCGCTTTGCCTCCCGCTTGTCAATGGTGTCCGAGCTCGCGGCACGCTTCCTTGGTGCGGGAACATCGTCGCGCCTCTCTGCCTCCCGCCCACCATCGACGGACGTGGCCATAGGCTCGTGCGGCTCCATCAAAGTCGTGACGATGCTTTGACTACCCTCATCATCGGAAGAGCTCGTGTTGCCACCTAGCTCCGTGGGGTCCTCCAACTCAAGCTCCACCTCCACGTCACTCCAATTCTTGCCAACCCACACCCACCGAGCGATCTCCATCTCCTTCCCATGCTTCCTTCGAGCCTTCTCAGCTCTCTTCTTCTTCTTCACGACCGCCGCCTCCTTTAGGGCAGCTTGCCGAGCCACGCCCTCTAGCCCCTTCGGAAGATGCGGCTGAGATTTATAATCGGTGAGTCCCTACGAAACGGACGACTTGAAGTCAAATTATAGGAGAGCAAGATCGAAAGGGACATGGAATAAGGAGAGGAGAATGTATTAGATTGGGCAGCTTCCTAGCGTGGAGAGGTCTAGGCTTTCCTTCGAGGGTCTCCCGAGCCTTTAGTTGCAACACCCGGTCGAGAAGGCTCCAAACTTTGTCCATCACCAACTCCACTGGCAACGCACGGTCGGGGTCCGTCGGGCCAGAGTACAGCCACATCGGCCACGTTGAAAGCATCTAGGCCCCTTGTTGGGTTTCAGTGATTAATGACAATACAAGATTACTATGACTAACGTGTGTTTTGTAGAGGCAAATTGAGTTAGGTCATGGTAATGGAGATCAATTGGGCAATCAAGGTGGTCATGCCCCTACGATTGAAATTGTTTCGGTTTTCAAAGGATAGACGACAAGGTTAAGGATGACTAGTTCTAAGTGTCGATTAGAGTTGGAGAGACACTTAGAGTAGTTTAGGACTTTGTTTTTCCTTTGGCTGTACTATTAAGGGGGGTATGGATGGGTAGCTTGACCTAGGTGAATCTAGAGAGTTAGGTGTGGTGCACACTTGTTGAAACTAGCACTGGGTAGCTCCTACATATGCCTAAGATCCTTTGGAGCAAACTTCATTCACATATGATCGAGAGTTGGAAGTGAATGGAGGGTCAAATGCTGACCGGATGCTGGCTCCGATGCGACCGGACGCTGGCCACAGGGTCCGGTCAGTTCATTTGACCAAGGAGATTGTGTTTGGCATGACCGGACGTTGGAGTGGTCAAGTGACTGGACGCTGAGGTCCAATGTCCGGTCGACTCTAGTAAGGTTCTAGAAGAGAAAATCTACGACCAAACGCGTCCGGTCAGTACTGATCGGACCCTGGGGGTTCAGCGCTCGGTCGAGTACAGTAAGGTTCCAGTGAGGGTTTAATGCGACCGGACACGTCCGGTCAGTGATGATCGGACGCTGCCAGCGTCCGGTCAACACTTAATCACTGGTGTGCGGGTTGAACTGACCGGAGCATCCGGTCACCCCGCAGAAGCACATAACGGTTCATTTTTCAGCCGGTGTTATAAATAGAAGCTCCACTCGTGTGTGGAGTCACTTTTGTTCATTCCAATAGCTGAGAAACACGTTTGTGAGTGCCAAGAAGAGCAAGGTCCTAGTGAGGTGATTGTGATTTGAGAATCCAAGAGAGTAGCCTCATTAGTGAATCAAGAGTAGCAAAGTGTGCATCCACCGTTCTCATTAGGCTTCGCGTGGTCAAGTGAGAGTTCGTGCTTGTTACTCTTGGTGATCGCCATCACCTAGATGGCTTGGTGGTGATTGGGAGCTTGGTGATCACCTGGCGGAGCTTGTGGGTGACCCAACTCAAGTTGTGAGTGGTTGTGGGTGATGCACCACGATGAAGTGTCGAAGAATCAACCCATAGAGAGCACTTGTTCCTTGCGCGGATCAAGGGGGAGCTACACCCTTGTGCGGGTGCTCCAACGAGGACTAGTGGGGAGTGGTGACTCTCTGATACCTTGGCAAAACATCGCCACATTCCTCTCTCTCTATTTACTTTGAGCAATTACTTTGAGCAATTCAATACTTGTCTTTACATTCATAGAATTGTCATGCTAGAGTAAGTTTGGAACATAGGTTGCAAGTCCTTTGTGCGTTAGATTAATAGAAACACTTTTCTAGACACAAGGGGTTAATTAGGCTAACCATAGGATTTAATTATTGCAAGAAAATTTAGAATTAGCCCAATTCACCCCCTCTTGGGCATCTTGATCCTTTTAATTGGTATCAGAGCCTTGTGCACATATTTTTAAGCTTAATCGCTTTGAGCAAGATGTCTCACGGGGATGGACCTCCTCCAATCTTTGAGGGAGATGACTTTCCATATTGGAAAATCCGCATGGAGGCATACTTAGAAGCTTTAGACGTTGGTATACTTAGAGCCGCCTCACAAGGCTTCCCAAAACCTCGGGATGCTACTAACTTACAAGGCGATGAGGTTAATTATGAAAAGTGGAATACAAAGGCTCGAAACACCATCTTTAGAGGCCTTTGCAAAGATGTGTTCAACCACGTAAGGAACCACAAAGACGCCCATGCACTATGGTCGGACGTTTGTGCACTCCATGAGGGAACCAAGAGTGAGCATGAGGAACGCTATCATCTTGTAATTAAAAAGCTAAATTCTTTTGAGATGCTTCCCAAAGAATGTGCTAATGAGATGTATTCACGTTTAAACATTTTTGTAGAGGAAGTCAATGGGCTTGGACTTACTCAAATGTCACCATCCGACGTTGTGAGAAAGATCTTGAGTGTCCTCCCCATTGACAAATATGGACATATTGTGACCGTGCTACATCAAGGTGATCTTTCTACCGCTACACCGACACAAATCTTGGAAAAGATCAATGCTCATGAGATGTACATGCACATCACGCCACAAGATGGCTCATCCTCTACCAAGAAGAAAGAGAAAGACTTAGCATTCAAAGCTAGCCAAGATAAGGGCAAAGCAAGACTTGAGTATGAGAGCTCAAGTGATGAAGAAGATGAAGATGAAAATCTTGCTCTCATGGTGAAGAAAGCCGCCAAGATGCTAAAGAAGCTAAACAAGAGTGGCATCAAGTTTGACGGCAAGAAGAAGAAGTTCTTCACAAGCTCTAGAAGAAAGCCAATCTCCGAAATGGATTGCTTCAATTGTGGTGAACTTGGTCATCTAGCACATCAATGCACCAAGCCTAAGAAAGACAAGTTCAAGAACAAGGGCAAGAAAGATGACTCAAGTAACGAAGATGAAGATGAGAAGAAGAAGAACAAGCCATACAAGAAGAGAGATGGTGAAAAAGATGGGAGAGTAGAAAATGAAGATACTCATATCTCCCATGAGCAAATGGTGGTACAAGCACAAGATGTTGATGCTCCACAACCTCCTCCTCAAGTGGTCAATAGAAGAAATACGCCTCTCCTACAAGATCATCCACAAGATCTCATCATAGGGAGTCCATCAAAGGGTGTAATGACTCGATCTCAAAAACTTGCTTCATTTATTGCTCATCACTCTTTTGTCTCTTGCTATAAGCCTACCAAGGTAGAAGAAGCTCTTAAAGATCTGGATTGGATCAATGCCATGCATGAAGAGTTGAACAACTTCACTCGCAATGAGGTTTGGACTCTTGAAGAGCGACCAAAAGGTGCAAGAGTCATTGGAACAAAGTGGGTGTTCCACAACAAGCAAGATGATCAAGGTGTTGTTGTGAGGAACAAGGCAAGACTAGTTGCAAAGGGGTTCTCCCAAGTTGAAGGTTTGGATTTTGGAGAGACCTTTGCACCGGTTGCAAGATTAGAAGCCATCCATATCCTACTTGCATATGCATCACATCATGAAATGAAACTATATCAAATGGATGTGAAAAGTGCATTTTTAAATGGCTTTATTAATGAACTAGTCTATGTTGATCAACCTCCCAGGTTTGAAGACCCTAGATATCCTAATCATGTTTATAGGTTGTCCAAGGCACTATATGGGCTTAAGCAAGCCCCAAGAGCTTGGTATGAGCGCCTTCGGGACTTCCTCATTGAGAAGGGCTTCACCATTGGGAAGGTCGACACCACACTATTCACCAAGAAGCTTGATGGGCATATCTTCATTTGTTAAGTATATGTTGATGATATCATCTTTGGATCATCAAATGAAGACTCATGCAAAGAATTTGGTGAATTGATGTCGAAGGAGTTTGAGATGTCCATGATTGGTGAGCTTACATTCTTTCTTGGTTTTCAAGTCAAGCAAATGAAAGAAGGCATCTTCATCTTTCAAGAGAAATACACAAAAGATCTTCTCAAGAGATTCAAGATGGATGAATGTAAGCCAATCAAGACACCAATGCCTACCAATGGACATCTCGACCTAGATGAGGGAGGTAACCCGGTTGATCAAACTCTCTACCGTTCTATGATTGGTAGCTTGTTATATTTAACCACATCTAGGCCCGACATCATGTTTAGTGTGTGTATGTGTGCTAGATTTTAAGCTAATCCTAAGGAAACACATTTAATTACCGTAAAAAGAATCCTTAGGTACCTTAAGCACACACCAAGCATTGGCCTTTGGTATCCCAAAGGAGCTATATTTGAATTAGTTGGCTATTCCGATTTGGATTATGCCAGTTGCAAAGTTGATAGAAAGAGCACATCTGGAGGGTGCCATTTGCTTGGTAGATCACTTGTGTCTTGGTCCTCCAAGAAACAAAATAGTGTGGCTTTGTCCACCGCTGAAGTGGAATACATTGCCGTGGGTGCTTGTTGTGCACAAATTTTATACATGAAACAAACTTTGCTAGACTATGGTGTAGTTCTAGAAAAGGTACCCCTTTTGTGCAACAATGAAAGTGCGGTAAAACTTGCAAATAATCCGGTTCAATACTCTCGCACCAAGCACATAGATATCCGCCATCACTTTCTAAGAGATCATGTTGCTAAAAATGATATATCACTAGAAGGTGTAAGAATCGAAGATCAATTAGCGGATATCTTCACTAAACCGCTAGATGAGGCTACATTTTGTAGATTGCGGAATGAGCTCAATGTGCTTGACTTTAGCAACTTCACTAAAAATTGAGCTTGTGTTGTCCCTTGCATTGCATTGTAATATACAACATGTTTAACGCTTCACAATGCATATAGGGCTTGTCTAACATGGTTAAGATAACCGCCGAAAAGCGTGTGAAGAAGCTTAACCTTGGATTAAACTTGACAAGCAACTAGATTTACTTACAAGTATTGCATATGCATGAATGTTGTTTTGTTGTTTTGTTCCATTTGCCCTCTTATTGCCTATTTTCTTAAAAAGAATTATAACCTAAGGCAAAATATTTTTGAAAAATATGAGGGTTTGAGAGAGGTCACTCACATCAGTCTGAATTGGTGTTTATTTGGATCTTATTTGAGTTGGGACTTGATTAGGAATAGGCAGCGCGGAGGAACTTTGAAGATTTGCTGCAAAAGGGTGACCGGACGCTGCACCGGACTCTACAGTCCAGCGTCCGGTCAGTTCATAGGAGGTGAACTCGCTGCAAAGGAGTGACCAGACTCTATCTTTCAGTGTCTGGTCAGAAGGTGTCTCAGCGTCCGGTCGTGTGAAGAAGACGAAGGCTAAGTTGACCAGACTCTGGCTGCGTCCGGTCGGTGTCCACCGAACGCATCCGGTCGTGATTCCAGAGGAATTAGACCTCTCTGGAATCGATCGGACACTGGGTGATAGCGTTCGATCGCTACCATCGGAGCATCCGGTCAGTAGAAATCGTGTGTTTTCCGGACTTCTCATCTGTTTCCTTCTCTACACACGTGGGGGACCCCTTTATAACTAATCCAGCCGTACCTATCCTGTCTCCCTGCCCTAACCACCGAGTCGCTGACATTGCCGCGCCTCCCTTGTCCCAAGCCGCCGCAAGCCCTAGCCGCCGAAGACCTACCCGCGCTCGTCTCCGCCCACACCGTCGTCTAGCTCACCGCCACAGCACCTCCCCGCGCTCCCAGGCTTCTCTCACGCACATCCACAGCCACCGCACCATCACTGTAGTGCCTCCATCGCACCAGATCCGCACGCCGCCGCTCCTATGCGCCACAGCCCCTCCCAGCGCCACCACAGCCGGATTTGCGCCGCCGCGCCCGTGCTGCACTCCACCAGCGCCAGTAAGGCCTTACTCTAACATCGTCGTGCCCTAACCTGCACTGCTATTTTCAAGCATTGACCTCAAATTGCAACCAGGGCCATCAATTCATCGTGAACTCTAACCCTAGCGGTCCCGGTGTTCCCACACGTGACGCTTCTCTCCTTTTTTGGATCGTCGATTCGTCAGGTAGCAAGCCAGTCGATTCAATTTCATACCTACATTACTTGCTCTCATAGGGTTTCTCATCTATTAGATATATCATATTTACTTGTATATCCTTCTATTCCATCATGCAGCGAGTCGGTGCCATTGAGGTGTCAGTGGCAGTTGACAGTCAACTCGGAGCCAAGCTCATGAGTATGGATCGAGGCCAAGCCTCGTAAGTGTTAGTGGACAGTTGATCTTGTCAGCGACAGTGGTTCTAGCCAGATCAGATGGCTCGCACTAAGAATGTTGGTGGTGGTCTAGGAGATGATGATCGGAGGCCTCTGCCTCGCCTGCCTGTAGGTCCTAAAGGCAAGGCGACGAAGAAGACTACATCAAAGTAGCACAAGTACCCTGATGCAGAGACAACGAGAGCAGCAGTAGTTGCAAAGGCCGCAGAGCGTGCCGAGAGAGGAGGAGCTCGTAGTGGAGTGGTTATTACAGATCATCTATCATCAGAGGCGCAGGGCAGACTTGAGCATATTGAGCATCTTCATGGTAGTCCATCTGGGACTGTCATGATGGTAGGACGACGTCTTCCCATTGTGGGTCCTCAGCCTTAGGGGGAGTCACAGCAGGAGTCACAGCAGCATCCCCCACTAGCAGAGCCGACAGAGTAGACTCAGGAGGACCAGCAGGCCGAGGAGGCCAAGGAGACCGAACAGGCACCCTAGCCACAACTACGCCGCTCTAGTCGTTCCCATGTTCCAGTCTCACCGAGGCCACCGACACAGCGGAGGGTTCACGTCCACCGCCTAGACCACAGGGCCTGTCTCCAGTGACCCACCTTGACTTGAGGGCCACCACGGCCAAGCAGGTTTAGTAGCTTCGCTTCATGGAGTTTGATGTGTGGTTTCCACCTAGGAGGGATGAGAGAGCAGCAGAGGGTTTCTACATGCCACTGCAGGAGGATTTCTATAATGCCTATCTGAACAGTGGAGCAGTCTTTAGATCTTAGAGGGTCTGCAACATAGAGGCTATAGTCGCAGTAGCTGGAGAGCACATTCACCCCTACCTTGCATATCTGCCGGGGCTGACAGATCTGATTGGCTGGACAGGATTGTATGTACCATCTTGGGTTTGGTAGTTCTATGCTTCGCTCTACATTGACCCACATCATAACTTTATACACTTTGCATTCAGAGGCAGAGACTACAGGATGATGAGTCAGAGGGCTAGGGAGATACTAAGGTTATAGGAGTAGCCTGTTAGGTTACATGAGGTATGTTATGGACATCAAGAGCCTCCTAGGCGCCCTTATGGTGGTATGGTACCCCCTACAGATCTTGTGCGGCATTGCTTCAAGGAGCCCTTTGGTGAGGGGTCGAGGAGGAACCCCAATGACCTTACTCCTACAGCTAGAGTGCTAGAGGCTATCATAAGGAGGACACTACTTCTGAGGATGGGATACAGAGAGGGCTTGACTCACCTCTAGCTTTGGCTCCTCAACGCCCTGATGCAGCAGACAGTGTTTGATATTTGGGACCTCCTTCTATCAGAGATGGAGGATACTATAGCTGAGGGCTTCAAGGGTCGCAGGTAGCTTCCATATGCACATTGGATCACATTCCTTATACTCAAGGCTGTGCAAGTTAGGACACCTGAGATGGTTACAGAGTATAGAGGTGCCACCACAGAGTTTCCAGCTTATAACATGGCACAGAGGATTAGGCATAGCACACCACAGGCACCCACTCAGCCTCGCCGTCGTCCAGATGTACTAGAGTCTACAGCTCAGCAGGACGAGATTATCAGAGGCATAGCCGCTACTAAGGAGGAGCAGCTTGAGGTTCAGGAGGAGAGGAGCGAGTCTAGTGACAGTTTGGATGACGACTACCTGCCTATTCCTCAGATGCCTCCATGCAGACATGATGTAGAGGCCGACAGTTCTAGCTCCGCTCCACCTGCACCACAGACAGACCCTGCTTTGATTGCTATTCTTGAGCAGATGCAGTAGGATCAGGCTAGACAGGCTTAGGAGACCACTACCAACTTTGCATAGTTTCAGGCTCGTCAGGACGAGTTCCAGCGACAGCAGCAGGTCCTCCAGCAGCAGCAGCAGCAGATGCATCAATAGTAGTTACTCATGCAGCAGCAGCTTTTGGGATTCATGCAGCATGTAGTGACAGCCATTGGGGCCCCACAGCCATAGCTTTCGCCCCAGATTGGTCATCCTACTACCACTATGATGACTCCAGCTGTACAGCCTAGTGGGTTTTAGAGTCAGGGATAGCCTCCAGCTCCGTTTGCTTCATCGACAGTACAGGTGTCCCAGTGGTTATCCTCGCTAGTGGTAGCCCCGCATTTCACACCATTACAGACGGGCTTCACACCGGATCAGTCACCCTCGCTCTTTGTGCCTGACATGTCAGTCTCCAAGAGTCTTGGAGCATCTTTTAGCGAGTTGATAGGGATGCCTACACCGCCACATATGCATGTTGTCGGTCCTTCTACAGCAGCTCCCGTCGTCGTGACTACTCAGAGGCTCCCTTCTTCTGTCGCATCTTCAGATCCTACGACAGACGTACCAGCAGCATCATAGGTTGTACCTGCCCTAGCTCAGACCTAGACTGCTTCAGCGATGCTTCCAGCCATAGAGGGTTAGTCAGTACAGAGCTCAGGGTCAGATGATGATGGCGCCTAGTTCCAGCTTGCTCCTCGTACCTCCACGCCCGGCTCGTCCACTGCAGCCCCGCCGATCGACCCTTAGGTTTTGGTGTTTGACGCCAAAGGGGGAGAGGGTTCGAGTATGTAGACTCAAGGGGAGCGACTTTTAGGGGGGAGCCTAGTTAGCTATTAGTCTATTATATACATTTGGAGCTTTATTTGTGTGATACACTATTACTATTATGTATTCGTGTGTTTACTTTCATGCATACTATTATATCTATGTGATAGTGATATCTACATGACCATGATATATGGCATGTGTGCTCTCTACATTGAATTATTTATATGTCATATCACTTATGTTATGCTCATTTGCCTTTGCTTCCGCGTTTATACTCCGATGCAAATGAACTTTATTACTTGTACTCATGCTTATTTTATATCTTTTGAGTACATCGTGTTGGCTTGGGTCATATAAGCTTGCCTAACTCTTTTGTTCTTATTGATAAAAGCTTATATGAACCAAGCATGTCAAAAACCTCACTCTTTCACATACTCGAGGTGGTATTGTCATCAATCACCAAAAAGGGGGAGATTGAAAGCATCTAGGCCCCTTGTTGGGTTTTGGTGATTAATGACAATACAAGATTACTATAACTAACATGTGTTTTGTAAAGGCAAATTAAGTTAGGTCATGGTAATGGAGATCAATTGGGCAATCAAGGTGGTCATGCCCCTACGATGGAAATCGTTTCGATTTTTAAAGGATGGATGACAAGGTTAAGGATGACTAGTTCTAAGTGTCGATTGGAGTTGGAGAGACACTTAGAGTAGTTTAGGACTTTGTTTTTCCTTTGGCCGTACTATTAAGGGGGTATGGACGGGTAGCTTGACCTAGGTGAATCTAGTGAGTTAGGTGTGGTGCACACTTATTAAAACTAGCACTAGGTAGCTCCTACATATGCCTAAGATCCTTTGGAGCAAACTTCATTCACATATGATCGAGAGTTGGAAGTGAATGGAGGGTCAAATGCTGACCGAACGCTGGCTCCGGTGCGACCGGACGCTGGCCACAGCGTCCGGTCAGTTTATTTGACCAAGGAGATTGCGTCTGGCACGATCGAACGTTGGAGTGGTCAAGTGACTGGACGCTGAGGTCCAGTGTCCGGTCGACTCCAGTAAGGTTTCAAAAGAGAAAATCTGCGACCGAACGCGTCTGGTCAGTACTGACCGAACCCTAGGGGTTCAGCATCCGGTCGAGTATAGTAAGGTTCTAGTGAGGGTTTAATGTGACCGGACACGTTCGGTCAGTGATGATCGGATGCTGCCAGCATCCGATCAACACTTAATCACTGGTGTGCGGGTTGAACTGATCGGAGCGTCCGGTCAACCCGTAGAAACACATAACGGTTCATTTTTCAGCCGGTGTTATAAATAGAAGCTCCACTCGTGTGTGGAGTCACTTTTGCATATTCCAATAGCTAAGAAACATGTTTGTGAGTGCCAAGAAGAGCAAGGTCCTAGTGAGGTGATTGTGATTTGAGAATCCAAGAGAGTAGCCTGATTAGTGAATCAAGAGTAGCAAAGTGTGCATCCACCATTCTCATTAGGCTTCGCGTGGTCAAGTGAGAGTTCGTGCTTGTTACTCTTGGTGATTGCCATCACCTAGATGACTTGGTGGTGATTGGGAGCTTGGTGATCACCCGATGGAGCTTGTGGGTGACCCAACTCAAGTTGTGAGCGGTTGTGGGTGATTCACCACGATGGAGTGTCGAAGAATCAACCCATAGAGAGCACTTGATCCTTGCGCGGATCAAGGGGGAGCTATACCCTTGCGCGGGTGCTCCAACGAGGACTAGTGGGGAGTGGTGACTCTCTGATACCTCGGCAAAACATCGCCGTGTTCCTCTCTCTATTTACTTTGAGCAATTACTTTGAGCATTTACTTTGAGCAATTCAATACTTGTCTTTACATTCATAGAATTGCCATGCTAGAGTAAGTTTGGAACATAGGTTGCAAGTTCTTTGTGCATTAGATTAATAGAAACACTTTTCTAGGCACAGGGGGTTAATTGGGCTAACCGTAGGATTTAATTATTGCAAGAAAATTTAGAATTAGCCCAATTCACCCCCCTCTTGGGCATCTTGAGCCTCCCGCCCACCATCGATGGACGTGGCCGTAGGCTCGTGCGGCTCCATCAAAGTCACGATGATGCTTCGGCTACCCTCATCATCGGAAGAGCTCGCGTTGCCACCCACCTCCGTGGGGTCCTCCAACTCAAGCTCTGCCTCCACGTCACTCCAATTCTCGCCAGCCCACACCCACCGGGCGATCTCCATCTCCTTCCCGTGCTTCCTCCAAGCCTTCTCAGCTCTCTTCTTCTTCTTCATGACCGCCGCCTCCTTTAGGGCAGCTTGCCGAGCCACGCCCTCTAGCCCCTTCAGAAGATGCGGCCGGGGTTTATAATCGGTGAGTCCCTACAAAATGGACGACTTGAAGTCAAATTATAGGAGAGCAAGATCGAAAGGGACATGGAATAAGGAGAGGAGAACGTACTAGATTGGGCAGCTTCCTAGCGTGGAGAGGTCTGGGCTTTCCTTCGAGGGTCTCCCGAGCCTTTAGTTGCAACACCCAGTAGAGAAGGCTCTAGACTTTGTCCTTCGCCAACTCCACCGGTGACGCGCGGTCAGGGTCCGTCGGGCCAGAGTACAGGCACATCGGCCGTGTCCTTTCTGCCAGCAGGGGACCTGACAGTGGAAGAAGGTGTGGAACACCCGCAGCCCATCGAGGCCATGCTACAATAGCTTCAAGAGCTCCGCCTCGATGATCCCCGGCTTATTCTGTCGGCTGGAGGGCCCCCCCGACTAGCTCTACTGCTTCTCCGGCCTTCTACCGGTGAATGGCAGGAATGGCGCCTCCGTCGGGTTCCTAATGTAGAACCACTCCCCATGCCACCCCCGATTGGAGTCATAGGGGGTGTACGTGGGGTAGGAGCCTGACGAACTCAGCTTCTTCTATAGGGCAAAGCCCCCAACCGGCATAGTCTTAGGCGGCTTCCCCTCTGACAAAGCTCGCCCGGTGAAGATCCGCCGAAAGAAGTCCATGTTTGGCTCCATCCCGAGGAAGGCCTCACAGACGGTCATGAAGCCAGCGACGTGCAACACCTAGTCAGATTGAGGTGCTACAACTCCAGGCCCCACTCATTAAGGAGCCTGTGCAGGAACCAGTGCGCGGGGTATCCTAGCCCACGCTCATGGAAGGCATGGAAGGAGGCAACCTCATCAGCCTGAGGTCATGGAAATGCCTCCCCCGCAGGAGCCCTCTAGTGCTCCACCTCCTTCAGTGGAAGCAGCCCCTTCTCAGCGAAGGTGGCTAGTACCGTCTCATCCACATTGGATGGCCTCCAGCTCAACATTATGCTCTAGATTCATGAACGGATCTGTGAGTTCTCCTCTCCCTCGCTTTACCCTCTCTCACTTAGGAACCATCGCGGTGCACGAACGCACTTGGCAAGAAGGAAGAAGGAGGAGAGGCAATAGTTGGAGAATAGGTGAAGGAACAGGATGAGATCTCTCTCCCTTCCCCTATTTAAGGAGGAGACACAATGGTTGGAGGAAGGCGAAGGATTAGGGCGAAAACCCCTCTTCCTTCCCTTATTCAATACAGAAGGGAATGCGATAGGACGTGTCCTGACTAATGGGATGCGCCCTGCCCGATGAGATGGTGCTTAGTTAGGTAGGACATGGCCTAGGCATGGTCCACCACTACCGCATGCTGGGCATGGGAAACAAGGCGCAACCACATGTAGGTGGCCCTCCGCCTTTCCAGGCAAGACTTGGAAGGGCCCAACAATGGGGTCTCCGCTAAGGAGAGACCAACGGGCTTCCTGAGTCGATCAGATGGCTCAGGCGAATGCCGAGAGACAGGAAAAGGAGTAGAGGGACGCCCCATGTGGGCCATGCCAACTCTATCATGAACGATGAACATGGATCCTATTCAGACATATCCGATAGGAACTCCTCAAGCAAATCACTCCAGTCGTCAAGGTAACTCTACCAATCCCTCTGACTTTATTTTTTTCTGATGCATGATCATTCATTCATCCATTCTCTTACACACATTCACACATTCATTTCATATAGTCATTCATTCATCCCATACATCTGAAGCATCGCATATACAATTAATGCATCACAATGCTTCGTGTTGCGTCACGAAGCGGTAGTTGCCTCATTCAACATGAGCGACAACCGACCGGGGTTCGAAGGCCGACCCACGAAGGGCTCGAGGCTGCCTCACGTCAAATAGATCTAGGGGAGAAAACACAGATAAGCCCCAGCAGCCCTCGCCCAATCTACTCGAAAGCAGACAGGGTCATCTCAACCTTCCCCGTCACCTGAGCCATACCCACAGAATCTCCATCGAGGGGAGGCCAGTGGGCCACCTGAGTCGGTCTTCGGAATGACCCGGGCATCTATCAGGACGCGGGTTACGGAGCAGTGGAATGCCACATGAGGGCTATGCCGACCCCGTCACGAATGACAGACCCGGATTCCACTCGAACGTGCCCGTTAGCGAGCTCACCGAGCGTGTCGCTCGAGCCATCGAGGCAAGCAACGTTAGCTTAGCCCCTCTGGTTGCAGAAACCACGGACGGAGGGGGTAACGCATAAAACTAGACCAACCCCTACCGAGCCCAACGGGGCTCAAGGGCTTAGGTCGCTCAACACCGACTCGAGAAATCAACCGACCGCGCAGGTCACGGGCGGGACAAACATGGGCGAACACCACGAATAACAGACTGCGGGCGCGAGAAAAGAGTACCAAGATGCTCAGCCTCCAACCGACTCGCTAGTCAGACGCAGGCTCGAGGGCTACACCCACGGGTGCGCTCGCGCACACCTGCTGTCAAAACAAAGAATTCCCCCGCTGGCAAAAACAAAAGCCCCCAAACAATTCTACCTAAAATCGCCTGGGGCTCGGGGGCTACACCTGCGGGTGCGCTCACGTGCACCCGCTATCAAAACGAAGAATTCCCTCGCTGTCAAAACGAAAACCTCCCAGACGATTCTACCCAAATTGCTCGGGGGCTACACCCGTGGGTGCGCTCGCGCGCACCCACTGTCAAAACGAAAAACCCCCAGACGATTCTACCCGAATCACCCAGGGGCTCGAGGGCTCCTGTCGGGTTTATAAATCTGGGGTCTCTAATGGACCTGCTTCACAGCAAAAAGCTCGGTCCAACAGACGACGTTGCGAACAACGCGCAATTCCTGGGTTGGCCCAGATACCCAATAATAGTTCGGAAGGGCGATCCAGTCTCCGACCAGAGGGCCTGGCTTCTCAACCTCTGCTTATAGCTCTTTTCCGACCAACACGGTCGGAGCCAACTGGGAAACAACTGAACGGGGACGCCCACTCAGAAAAGACCCAGAGAAACAGGCGGAGCAAGTAAGAGAGGGCGCTCAAGTCAACCGCAATACCGAGGGCCGTACCCTGCACACCTACATGCCAGTACTGGCAGGCCATATCAGAAGGGTGCTCTATAACATTCCAAACATATCATAACACGAATGGTGTTGTGGGCGACGACATTTGTCCTATAGTATGGTAGGCACCAACATTTGCCATACCAGAAGAGGACGATGAAGCCTACCACATGCATCTAGGCATCAACAGTATTATAGGCACCGATAAACCACCTTGTACCCGATGGTTCTGGCGACAAGACTAGGTAGCACATACACTCTCTTTCTCTCACACTCTCTCTTATAAAGTCGTCCCCTTCATCTATAAAAGTGGATGCGCTCTTTCCAAAAAGAAGACGATCGATTCACATAGACGATTCCAACGAACAACAGACGGATCATTCCGACTCACTCTCTGCTAGCTTTGGATATTCTAAAGCCACACAGAGCACACGCTCGAATACTTAGCGTACGTAGGAGCTCCCGTCACTCTCGGTCCTTCGATTTAGAATTCGACCGGACCTCTTACACCCCCATCTTACTCTCTCTCATTTGTAACCCCATAGCAAACTTCGAGCACCTAGGCTCAGGAATAAAGTCACCGACCGACTCAGACTAGACGTAGGGCACGTTGCCTGAACCAGTATAAACCCTGTGTCATTGAGTGCTAGGTCACATCCGATCACAACGTACGACAAAACTATAAATATTTACGTGTTGGTCACTTTTCGGACCAACAGGAGGTAATATAAATTGATTGATGACACAAGGGTGATGTTGTAAGGAACCTAAAGGAATAAAGGAGGGGGATTAAAAGAAGGGGGAATTCCCTGTGTGCCATTAAAAAAAGATCACAATGCCCTATGAGCCCTTGGAAAAGTTCAGCAGTCTTCAGCGTCACTGCTCCAACTTTTTTATGCCCTCCATGCCACTGCCGTCAGTTTAGGCTCTAACGCCATCAAACTGCAGGTGTGAAAAGTCAAAATACCCTTAAGTCTAAATATGTCATTATTTTTTTGAGCATCTTAACGACTTCAAATGAAAAAACTCAAAACTAGAAAGTTGTAGATCTCGTCGAGATCTATAATTTTCATATAAAAATTATCTTTATTTAATTCCACAAATGAAGATAATTTTTATATAAAAATTATAGATCTCGATGAGATCTACAACTTTCTAGTTTTGAGTTTTTTCATTTGAAGTCGTTAAGATGTTCAAAAAAATTAATGACATATTTAGACTTAAGGGTATTTTTGACTTTTCACACCTGCAGTTTGACGGCGTTAGAGTCCAAACTAACGGTAGTGGCATAGAGGGCACAAAAAAATTAGAACAGTGACGCTGAAGACTGCTGAACTTTTTCAGGAGCTCACAATCTTTTTTAATGGCACATAACAAATTCTCTCTTAAAAGAACTAGGTCAACCACATACAAAATCATTTATTCATATTTGACTTCCTAATACTTAGTTTTTAAAAAAATAAAAAAAAATCTCTCTCCAACCTCCATACTCCTGATATTTAGCCACTTGCAAGTCAGTTTCGCGTAACTTTACACGGCTCTTGAGTCGATCGGATCTTCTCCCGCGCGGTTTCTGCCTTCGCGCCTGGGAGTCACGCGCTTTTCTCCGATCCTTCCCGCCGCATCGCTTCCCTCCCGCCCCGCCGACGCTTCCATTCAGCGCTGCCGCCGCTCCTGTCCCGCGCCACCGCTTCTCACGCCGCGCAGCGCTGCTGTTCCTCCCGTCCGTGCGTAGGGACGAGGTTGCCGCTCCTCTCGTCCAGGGCAGGAACGGAGGCGCAACCTCAGCAGGGACGAGGAGCTCTAGGCGAGGAACAACAACGGAGGTGGCCGCCGGCGGCGAATGCGGCGGACGGTGGCCTGGGCTGGAGGAGGCTCTGTGCGGGCGTCTCGGCTGGGTGACAGCTAGCCGGGAAGGCGCCGCCGGCGGCGGCCGGGCCTACGAGCTCGGATCGGGAGACCAGCTCAAATCGGGAAAAAAATCGATCAGGACACTAGCTCAGATCGGGAAAAAAATCCATGGTAAGTTCTACATGAACTCAAGTTCGACACAAACTCCTTCACTTTTTTCTCGGTTGAAAAATATGTCATTGGGATATCTTGTTTTCGCAGGCTTCCAATCCTGATCTCGCCGAGCTGAACAAGTTCATAAGTTCCTCATCTCGATGAATTTGTGTCGTTGGTATTGTTCTCTTTGCTTAGAAACAATTATTGGTCACATTTATGTCCTAATTGATTTGTTTCTCAAAGGCGAAAACTGTTAATGCAGTTTGCAGGCTACCAATGCAGCTCGAATTAATTATCTATTTTCTGATCCATATACATGTGTGCGTTTGGCGACGCCGATTCGGCGAAACTAAATGAGGCCTTAGAGGAAAATAAGTGCAGCTACAGTGCGTACGATACTGTGCGTTTGGCGACGCCGATTCGGAGGAACTAAACGTGGCCGCTGATGCGTACCTGCTGCTGCCGCCTGATGCCTGCAGATAGCATGTGCTTTTGACATGAATTGCCCATTTTACATATGTGTTCGTATATACACTGGGACCAACATTTGATTTTTTTTTAGAAGTTAAATATTATGAACTAGTAGAGATGGTCTTCTTTCTAAAACTTTTTTTTAGAAGTTGAGAAATATGAATTTTTTAGAAGGAATATTTAGAGAATTCTTGGAGATGCTCTTGGGGCTAGTTTGATATGGCTGCTTCTCTCAAGAAGACCGAGTACTTGAGAGTCACTTTTGCAATCCGACTCTCACTCTTCCATTGTTTACTAGAAAATAATTGATTCTGCTAAGTGTTTAGTATGGCTCCTTCAAAGAAGCTGCCGCTCAAGTTGGAGCCGAAGCTGTATCAAATAAATTCTTAATTCGAACGTGCAATGCTACCCACTTATAATTTTTTTAAATGTTTACACCCTTCTACCAACTCTATTCTACCAAACCATGCATCGGAAACAAGAAAAAAGACAGTACTCTGCCTTGATTTTTTTTCCGCCTTAGGTGTTTGTTCACCAAAGTTTATCTTTTCGCATTTTCAGATCTAAACCTTCGCACTAGCGAACATTGTTTGTTGTAATAACTATCCTATTGTTAATATTAGAGGGTCGTTGATTTCTTCGGTTACTGGTCTAAGAAATGGCGGAGCATATTTTTCTCTCACAATAAATCAGCTAACAATATTTTTCAGTCTGATTTATCAGCGGAGTGAACAGGACCGCACATCTCCTGTTTAGCTATATCAATAAGGGCAGCTCTGAAGATTGACTTAGCTATAAACATTTTTTATATTTTAATAGAATAGAAAGAAAAACTATATTTTAATTAAGAGATAAGCTCTTACACGTATTTCAATGTTATGTGAGAGTAGCATGTCGAGCTATCTATGTTAAAAGTAAGTTATGCGCTAACGGTTAATACTTTTAGATAAATTATCTTAACTATCTCTGGACATTGCGGGTGGCCGAATCACATCTCCAAACGCTAAATATCTGACAAATTGCATCACGGGCAAAACAAGTCTTTTATTAAAAAAAATGAACATAATAGTGTGCAGAAAGGCAACAATCAGCCTGTTCGCTTGTTGGTTTCAGCCAGCCCAAACCAGCCAGGCAACAGTGTTTTTCTCTCACAATAAACCAGCACCAGCTCAAACCAGCCCAGAAATCAACCAGCGAACAGGCCAAATAATGTATGCGTGCATGCAGTTCAGGCGCAGCAGCTGCACAGGTAGCTAGGGAGCGGTGCAGTGAGCGAGGGAGGGGCGCAGGCTACGGTCCATAGGCTACTACCTTGCACCTTCTTGCGGTGGATTACCTCCATGTGCAGTGCAGAGTGCCGTTGCAGGCGTAGGCGTGCAGGTGCAGCCCTAAAATTGGCCTGGGTACACGAAACACACCCACCACTTTGCATCAGTTCGGTCGGTGGTTGACTCCATCTGAATCTGAAATCGGAAAAGGGTACTAGTTTATTCCATTTTGTTCATTTTCTGGACCTATTGTTGCTGATTCCAGTTTCAATAAAAGAAAAGTGATGCTAGCAAAACTTGTACACTATGTATATATTTTCAATTGTTCAGGTTTTGGATCATTTGACCCTTTCCCTTATAACTTGCTGTGTTAATTTTCTCGGGTCATCTCTATGCCATTACAAATTTATCATATCATATGCACCTCACGCTGCTTTATATTTGGATTTTTGTTCTGCAGCTGTCTGCCATTACGCGTCTGATTTCGAACGCTGAGGCTGCGATTGCCGTCTGGGCTTTACCACAAATTTAATAATCATTTTTTGTTCACCCCGTTTGTCGTGGTAGGCATGCTTAGCAAAGATTAGCAACGGTACACTACCAAAGTTAAGCTTCATGAAACAAGCTAAGAAATAGGCTGAGGAGCGCCCTGCCTCCGTACAGAACAGCACGCGACCACGGTATGCCTCCTCTCGTGTCTTCCCCAGGGTAGAACAGTAAAAATATACTTACTACTTCGTGGTTAAAAAAAACAAATCTAACTTATCAAACGCATCAATATTTATCAAACTAAATAGGTGTATTGTAAAGTATTTCATGATAAATCTAATGGTACTTATTTTGTATGACATCATTAATATCCTTGTGTGTCGGTGATGTGTCTCAACGCGCATGTGACGTGCTTTTTTTACACAATGATTTATTAGTCGAAACTTAGTATTAGCTCTGTCTCTAAAAGAATATAATTCTAATATAGTGTCACTGTTTTACTATCTACCAATTATGTTATAATTGTTCCCCTGATTACCAAGGGTAGAAAGCAGGACAAACGAAAGCGGACAAGCCTTCGGCCGTTCTGGGCTCGCTCAACAAGAGAATTGAAGCGTCCCACTCCCTCCGTCCGTAGCCAAACCTTTCATCTGTTCGTTTGGTTTACAAGCTATCACCCTTTTTGTTTGGCTCTGACTCGTCATAAATGATAGTAAATTTTTAGTTGAAATAGTATTTTCTTCTCACATAAACTAATCAGCCGTATTTCTTCACGAACCAACAATGATACGAACCAGCCAACCAAACAGGTTGTATATTTTTTTAGCCAACAAATAATATTTTTCTATCCTAATAAATCAGCTATATTTTTAAACATGACTTATAAGGCAGGCGAACGGGTAACACACCGTGTGCCTCTTTTCAGTTTCCAGTGCCCTCTCCCCATGCTGCTACAGTGACGTGCCAATGATTATACACGGGGCCCATGACTACCCTACCGTAAAAATCTTCGGCTATTGCCCATTGCGTGGAAAAGCGCCCGACCAGTTCGTTCTACCGAAGATGCATGCATGCTCCATTCTCTCGTAAACTAGCTGATCAAAGTGCATGCGAGTTAGAGCTAGGTTAATAATAGAGTTAAGTGTTTGCTTATAAGTCAAATTATACGACTGGTATCTCCTATTTGTCTTAAAAATGTATCGTTTGTGTAGTAGTGGTAAGAAGTATCGTTACATCAATTATACTCCCTCCGTTCCATAATATCTGTCGTTCTCGCTTTCCGAGAAAATAACTTTAACAAAATATATATTAAAAAATATTATTATTTATGGTACAAATTAACACCATTGGAAAGATCTTTGGATCTAGTTTTTTAACAAATTTATTTGAAGACACAAATGTTGCACATATTTTATACAAATTGAGTCAAAGTCGTGGCACGGACATCGAAAACGACAGATAAATTGGGACAGAGGGAGTAGAGTATATTTTCGTAATGAATATATTCCATATATAATTTTTATACTATTTTTCTATAAATCTAGCTAAAATAGTTACTATTTCAACTAGCAAGGAAATTGCATTATTAGTTTTCTCTCGGAGTAGCTATCAGATCAAGCGGGACCTACTCCTGCCTTTCCAAAATAAAATTCTTTATCACTTTTCAATGAATCAAACGCTTTGTGAACTTTAAAATATATGCAAAAAGAAATATTAATATTTGTAGTACATAATTAGTACATTAGGTAGATCATTGAATTTATTTTTATAATAAATTTATTTGAAGATACTATTTTTTTTATAAAATCAGTCAAAACTTATGGAAATTGAACCGGCACGATTGCCAGCTATAATCTGTAGAAACAGCTAGCGCCTACTACTCGTAGGACGTTATAGGCTTGTAGCAGGCATCTGTAGCAGGCTTGCTGTTGCTGTGCAAGTGTGCATGATGAGGTCAGTCACAGGGTCCATCTCTCTCCGATACAGTACTGCTCATCCTTCCTGCTTCTCCGGCCCCACCGCCTTAATGGCCAGTCTGTCAGAGATCTACCTGCTAGATTTTGCTGACATCATCGATCATGTCCATGCCTGTACAGTACTAATTTTTTAAAGTAAATATAATAAAAAGTTATAAGCTAGCTAAATATCGAGAGATAGATGAGAAGAGAGAAAAAGTAGACTATAAGCTTACAATCGTAACATAAGAATTAAGAAATTAAAATTACACGAGAGAGCCCTATTCGCTGGGAGGAGTTAGAAATCTGGACCAATCTGAAAAAAAATTACAAGAGTATAAATAGTAAAACCGGCTATAAACAGTAAATTTCGGCTGGTTCTCTTATCAGCCGAACGGCGCCTATTAGCGGTACTACTACTACGCCGTTCGTTGTAGCCTTCAGGATGGACGTCGATGCAGGGGCAGCGCAATGCAACGCGCGCCTGCACTGCAATTCTGCATTCCCTCCACAGTCGTCCACGCTACCCTCCACCAGGGAATCCATCGGGGTGGAACGAGGAACGGAACAAGAACAACCTCTTGGTGAAACATTAAATTTATGATTTATAATAATGAAATAAATTTATGATTTTTTTATTTGATGTTGTAAAATCTTTTTTGTAAACTTGGTGAAACTTATATGAAATAGTTTCATTCAGGATAAAACTAAAGAATCACTCTTTTAGATTGAGAGAGCATTTATCAACTTACGTACACCACCTCTTGTAAAATAAAGTGATTAGTTAATAGAACCAAACATCCCATTTGTCAACCGTCTCTTACCTGCTAACTCATCTGAAATGAAAAATTCATCAACTACAAAGTTATAGATCTCTTTGAGCTAGACAACTTTGATAAAAAGTTTATCTTCATCTTACTCGATTTGAAAAAAAATGTTATGATTTTTTTGTGCTACACCTATTTTTATAGGCGGACCACATTGCCGGCCGTCTCTAGAAATCGATTTCTAGAGACAAATGGAGTTTTTTTTTCTAGAGACGAATAGATCTCAAACATCCAAGAAAATAGTTTTTTAGCAATATCAAAAATGGTTTGGCTACAAGTCAAGCACCTATTTAGATATTTTTGCGTCCCAATTCACTTTAGAAAACTCAGGGATAGGTCGAGATTATAGGGTTAATGAACATAGGTAAAAGTGAGTGCAAAGTAAAAAAAAAATTGTCAATTGGGAGAGACTAATTTTGATCAAATTGGTCCGATCTAGCGGTATATGTTTATGCTTTTTAATGACATTCCTAGATGTACTATGAAAATTTGGGAGTATTTTAGATAAAATATTTTTTGGTAAAATGGTAAACACGAAAATAAATACATATGAGCGTAATGGACCATTATTTTATCAAAAGAAGATCAAGGTGGGTTAACGATTTAGAATGTGATGATGGAAACAAATGCCTACCACACAAATGGTTTTCTGGGCTATTATATGAAAAGGGAGATTAGCAAGAGTTACTAAAACACAAATATCTCAAAAACTATATGATTTGGGTCAAGCACAAAAGAAACCATGAGACACAATTTTGAATAGGCCTAACATGAGTTAATGAACATTTTCTAATTCTAGGGAGCAGCCAATTAAATGATGTCAACCAAAGTAGGTTTGCACGATTATGGATTGGAATCAACCCCTCACACACACAAATACCCATCTTTGTCTAATATTATTGTTGTCAGTAGATATGAAACAATTGACAAAGTTTCAAGTAAATATGTTGAATGTCCTTTTTAGAAGAGCACGGGGGATAACAAATTAGAGGAGTGGCATAATGGGTTGCATGTACTGTAAATATTTAGTTAAATAAGAGAGCGATATTATCTAGGGTGTCCACAAAAATGAATAGTTCTCTATTAGATAAATATACATGTTCCTAGAGCGATTCTAGAGTGAAACGTTTCGTGCTTTTGTACAACGGGAGAGAAACAGTGAAAAGGTGGTTTCTGGTGATTCTGATTCTTCCTTTTCACCTCATATTTTTTTTTCAATTAATGCTTTTTAAGTGCGACAAGTTGAAATATGTTGTATTTAAGTTGTTATTTGTCCAAAAAAAAGATTTGAATTTTTTTAAGTATATTTTAATTTTTTGAATATTTTTATAAATCATAATACAATCTATCAGCCAAACAGTTTCACAGTCACCTAAAATGTTTTTTGAGAGAATACAGTTCTACAAGAATCCTGAGACCTGCCAAACACATCCTCAGATACTTGGCGATGTAAAAATGACAAGAGTTTCTTTCCCCAAGTGACTCGTGTGCATGCATTACGTGGCAGAACCGCCTAATCTAAAGCCTTTTAGGAGTACTTGTCTTTTATTAGACACTAAGTATTCAAGAGAGGACACTAAACTACGCAGTTCCATCGAGCACACCCTAAGGGAAAACTTAAAAATCCATAATTTTTCATCAAGATTATAAATAAGAGAATAAAGCTTACAACATTTTAAAGTCATTTCTTACATCACTTTATTACAGTGGTAGAATATTACCTCAATTGATTATACATCGGAATATAACACTGTTATCAGAGTTACAGAGGAAGCAAAAATTAATTTAATGATATGGTAGAGCATTAACATAGTGGATATTTTTATACAAGAGATGCTAGCAGATCTTACATCTTTTCTTATAAAAACCTTTAGTGAGGGTTATAAATAAACATTACGATCGTAGCGTGAAAGAAATCCTCTCTGAGCCCACTAGAAGGTTTCCACACACAAGAGTTGGCTTTAAGTATCCTCCGATCACCTGCAACAGGGGGAATAAAACACTGAGTACTCGATTGTACTCAGCAAGACTTACCCGACAGGAGAAAAATAAAAGACTCCAAGGATATGCAAGGCTATCTGGCTTGTGGGTTATTGCATCTGCAGAAAGCATTACTAAACGTGCGTCCTTATAGTCAATTTTATTAGCCGTCATCATTAGTTCATTAACTAACCATTCTATGTAAGCACATATGCTACTTTCAAGTAGGTGGTGAGCAATTAGAACCATTTTTTAATCTTTTATATTCCAGTTCTTACTATGGTGCTAGACCATAGCCAAGTCATACCGTCTCACAGAAACGACGATTCGTGAACCAATGTATCCCAGCTGGGTACCCCGAAACACATGTCTCGTTTGTACCCCAGACACAAACAAGACCAACCCTCTCCACTCCTGTCAAGGGGTCCAGGTCCCCATCCAAACTTGGACTCTAAGCTCCCACATTTGAGACCCGATCTCAGTATGGTGCTTAGACCTCCATCTTTCCCCGCCTCCAATCAATCGATCCGAAAAGAGCCGGAACCCATGACAAGAGCATAACGAGCCTTCCTGCTCTCATAAAAAAGTATGTGCTCAGGACAATAAGTCTGTGACCTGACTACCATCCACGGCATCGGACGGTCCTCAATCGACACAGGCGGAACAAGTGCAATCCGAGCCTCGCTCGAATGCCTAACCAAGACCAGATCCAAAGTACCATTCCGCCCGGTCTCCAATTATTATCCATATATATATTTCATGTGATAGTAATATAATAACAATAATAATATATTTCCTATCTCTCGCGAGTGACAGGTAATCACTCGACTTCTACCGGATCCTATAGCATAGCAATCTACATGATCCTGACATACTAGTAGGACTCATAGAATAAGGATATATATATATACAAGTGGTTTTTATTCAACTCTTTAAAACTTAATGCACAAGCAGAAGTGCAGAATATTAGAGGTTATGCACCGAGACTTGCCTAGGTAAGATATAACCGAAAGTTAGCATAACATCACGGTGACACGATCATCAAGGCACCATCTTTTTTGCTACTTCAGTCGACTTCATGATCCATCGTTGTTCCTATTATGATATACGTGGATGCAACGCAGAGACGCAATTAATCAAAGGTAACCACAACTCTTAAATATACGATTACGCTCCGCAAGCTAACGAGCTAGCTTTAATGACTAACGTGCTGGTCTACGTATCCACATTGTCAAGTAAGGCTTTGTCTCCGAAAAAATGTTTTAGTCCTACAATTCCAAAGGTGTTTCGGCATTTTATTGATTAAATATATATTTTTGAACTAGGGCTCATTTAGCTACCTTAGCAAACTAATTATTATGGAGCTACAAAAATTACAGTCAGCTCCTAATAATGTTAGGAATTTACTGTGAAAGTTTCAGAGCCAACACTATCACCAATTTATCACAAATATTCCTTCAAGTTTATATCTTAACAATATTAAGCATCTTAAATTAATTAGATCACTTCTGAAAATATTATAAAATTATGTGAACAAAATATATTAGTAGATAGACCATGATTTTAGAAACATAACAAAATTGGTTTCACAATTTTTGGTTAACTACACAATTTTATATTGAATTTATAAGTTTACCTTAGAAACTAAATTAGAAATGCTTAGAAAAGGAAAAGGGCCAGTGACCACCATTTGGCCTAGCAGCCCGGCGGCCCAGCGTGGAGTGCGGCCCACTGTAGGGTCTAGATGCCAGACTAGAGGAGGGATGAATAGTCCTTTCTAAATTTAATCGCGCTGGCTAATCAAAACAAATGCGGAATTAAAACAATCGGTCTAGCCAAGACTACACCCCTCTATCGAAGTTTACAAGCACCTTATAAAGATCCTAATTAGCCAACAAAGATACCGGGCTAGCTAGAGCTCACATATCTAATTCTAGGAGCAAGGTCACACAAACCTATGCCATTAGTATTTTGCACACCGGAGAGCTCCTACACAATTCTAGTAAGCAAAAGCACAAAGCTCCTAAGCTCACTAGTAATGCTCAATAATATGGCATTTAATGCCAAATTAGATAGCGTAAATACTTAGCTACACAAACTAAGCAATATGACTAACAAGGTTACACAAACCAAATTAGCCATGCAAGGGAGCTACTTCTATGCTACACAAGCAAGAAGGTAACTAGTGAGCTACACAAGCTAACTAATTGCAAGAGCAACTACACAAGCACAATATATATGAAAGTAATTACAAGCTTGTGTAAGGGGATTGTAAACCAACGGGAAGAATAATATTGACACAGTGATTTTCTCCCGAGGTTCGCGTGCTTACCAACATGCTACGTCCCCGTTGAGACAAGCTCTAAGGTTGCCCCCGGTCCTCTTGCTAGTGGTGACCCACAAGTCACATTCTCCTACGTGGAGTGCTTACCACAAGCTCTAGTACTTGACCCGGTCGGAGCACTTGTCACCCTTCACGTCTCGCTCTACTAGAGTTGCTCTTCATGGCTCCCGCGGGGCGAGCACAATGCTCCTCACAAAGCTCTTCTCTGGAGCACCGCACAAGCTTCTTGCGGGCTTCGACAGAGACCACCATCAAGCCATCTAGGAGGTGCTAACCTCCAAGAGTAACAAACAACACCGTCTTACAACTCGATCACCTAGTGCCACTCGATGCAACCTCACGATGCAATCACACTAGAATCGCTCACTCATTTGATCTGATGAACACTATCAAGCTAGAGTGAGTTAGAGGGCTCCCAAGCACCACCACATAAGCCACCACGGCTCTAGCATACTAAGATCTACTAAGCTTACAGCCAAGGCCGACCAACACTTCTATTTATAGCCACACGGGCTAAAATAGCCGTTACCCCTTCATTGGGCACTGCTTGGGGCGACTGGACGCACCAGTCAGATCGACCGGACACACCCTGCCAGCATCCGGTCAATGGATGGCTGTCATGTCATCCCTGGCTTCAAATACTGAGTGCCCGATCTTAACGGTTAAGTTGCGATCGGACGCACCACGAGGATGATCGGACGCTGCTACGCCTGAGTCCGGTCATTTCCAGAGAGCTCCCGAAGCCACTGTTTTGCGACCGGACGTGTTCGGTGCTGCACGACCGAACACAACACCTGAGTCCAGTCATTCTCTGACTGCCACGCGTCACTACTATTCCTCATGCCACCACGTCAGCGTACGTCAGCACTAACCAGACACAGGCCCTAAGCGTCCGATCACTCTTCGCGCCAGCATCCAGTCACGAGACCGAGACCGTGCGCTCATTGCTGCCACTGACCGGACATGCCGGTCCTGCTGAGGCCAGCATCTGATCACTCATAGTGACCCCTTCTCGCCTCTGTTTCATCACCCAGTTGATCCACATCAACTCCAACTTCATCTCCTTTGTAAATGTGCTCACACACATGTACATGTGGACTAATTACCTGTGTATCTCACTTAAACACATTAGTCCACCTAAGGTTGTCACTCAATTACCAAAACCAAACAAGGACCTTTCAATCTCCTCCTTTTTGGTAATTGATGACAACTCTACAAAGATATGGAAATTAAGCTCTTTTCAAGCTAGCACTTCACACAAGTGTAAATTGCCAACTTGATTTGGATTTTATGCCACTTATCCAACATTTAAACTCTATGTTAAGATTTAGATAAGCATCATAAAACCTAACTTGGTAGTGATAGCTTTCCCTACATGTGTGCTTAAATGATTTGGTTTCAAGTTTGCACACATGTATAAATATGAAACTTGTGGGATTGTTATCACTACTAAGTGATGCTAAGGTGTATAGAATAACTTTTGAAGCGTGATACCAATTGAAGTTGCACTTTTAACACCATCCTTAGCATCATGAGTAGCTAGACAACAAAAACACTAGAAACCTCATGAGATCAACATTATAAGCAAGGTTCTAGTACCACATGTAAAAATATGAGTCTAGCTACCATCCTATGTATGCTAGTAAACAAATCATCATTCAAATTCTATAATTAGCATACATCATACAAGCATGCATATTGAATTTTAAAAGCTTATGCAATGCAAGCAAGCACATGACTATGCACATATCAAATGCAACCAATCAAAGTTCATGAGCTTGCTCCCCCTACTTGTGTGCTTCTCTTGTCCAAGAATTTTAATCCTTTCATATCCTTCAATGTTGCTCCCTCTTTGTCCATGTCCGTGTCCAATCTCTACTTCTTTGTCTCAATTTCTCCCAAAGCTTTTATATCTTTGTACAATCTCTCTCCCATGTCATCAATTTCCATAAAAGGTGTGCTTCTCATTGATGCAAAGATTTGCATTTGGGGTAGATGGTTGAGGCTTGAATCTTGCATTTTTTATGGACATCACTTGATTGTTGGAATGACACCACTTGTATAGCTTCTTGAGATACCACACATATGATCTTTGACCTTCATACCAATTTGTGGGACACCTCCCCTTATGTGATAGCATGGGTCATCCATTTGATATATTTGAGCTCTTGTAAGTGAGGGATGCATTCTTCATTTGATGATCACTTAAGGTTGAGGATCACTTGTGGAACCATCGTCTTTCATGATTGATACCACATGTAGATGTGATACTACTTGAAAGAATTTTCTATTATGGAACCACTTGTTAGATTTATCAATAAAAACCATTTCTTGAACCTTTGTTATCTTCATGAGTACCACTTATAAGATATCACTTGTGAGTTGATCTAGACATCACTTGTGAATTCTTGATGAAATACATGAGTCTACATACCACTTGAAACAAATAAACTAGATATCCATGTGCATTGTTGCCTTATGCTTGTACTCTTGTTATTTATCATGAGCTTCTAAGTTGACTTGAACTAAATTGATTTGCCTAAGCTTCCAAGTCCGGTTTGAACCCTCTCTACGCTTCTTCACACTCATTTAGAGGTTATCTTATTGAGGTTGTACTTGTCACTTGTTGGCAATCTAAATTAAATCAAGTACTTGGGTTCACTAGCTCATGAACAAAATTCATATACTAACCACTAGATCAACTAATCATTCAAGCAATAGTGGTAGGCTATGAATTTAAATATTTCATTTGTTATGCATGATCCTATAAAGCATGTACTATATGCACTAACCGCATACTAGTAAGGGATGAAATGATCATGCACATTACAATGGTACCTTTGCTATGTTGAAGTAGAGGATAGTCACATAGATTCCAATTCATTACTTCAATAGCAATGTGAAGTCTCATTATAAGCTTGGTGAAGACCAATAGATACCATTTTAAATTTCATTCTTCACCTATATGAAATGAATACCACTTATGATCAAGTGCACTATCTTGTTATGTTTAGCTTGCTTCATCTTTTGATCAATGCTTACATGAGAGAACTATTTGAAATACCACTTGAATTGCCATGACTAGCTCTCTTTTGGGTGTTGCTTGCTTTTCTTGATCAACCCTTTTGATTGCTTCAACTAAGCATCTCAAATGTCCCTTGGATCACCACTTCCATGTTAGCCTTCCAAGTACCACACTTGGTTTTATCTACACATAGGCGGCAAGCCCCTACACTAGGGAGAAGTGACCTCTCTCCAAGAACCATTCTTGACACTACTTAAAATAACTTGATTGATTGATCCAAGTGATGGACTTAACTTGATGAGTAACCTTAATTCCTTGTTTAAGTCATTTTCTCTTCTACTTGTTTAAGTTCTTTTCTTTCTACCAAATGATCTTCAATAATCTCTAGAACTTAAACTTCATCTTCATCTTGAGTTTGATCTTGATCTTACAATTTGAGTACCAATATGTGCAAAGTACACTCCACAATCAAATATCCTTGTACTCTTTGCTTGTCATGCTTCTAGATCATCTCAAAACCAAACTTAGGTGCCTCAGTCACTTATAAAAACATGTTTCCAACTTGAGGACCTTTCAATTAAAGTGACTCAAAATATATCCAATAATTTCCACTTTCTGGCAGATCTGTACCCTTCAAAGAAAAATCTATATCTCCCAAAATATAGATCAAAATACCACAAAATTTGATGAAGATGTGCTTCACTAAGTTATCTAGTAGCTGTAAAAATTTGAGCTTTAGTTGACTTCTAGATTGCTACCAGATTTTAATTCTCGTACCACTGCTACATGCTAAAAACTGCTGCACTATAGCTAACAAGATCCACTCCAAAACAGAAGCATCTCTTATCCAATTCTCATGAAATTTGTACAGCATATTATACCATAAGTCTAGAACATGTACACCAATTTTTATGCCAATCTAATAAGTTGTTGATCAATCATACATGGGCTAAGATCACAGCTAGCTCAGATTCTCAATTATAGGACAAGATTTTAACTATTGAGCTATACTTCATCAAATGTGAATCAAACTTGAAGCCAACTTATTTGAATACTTTCACAAGACATAAATCTATTCAATCCACTTGCTAAGATGTAATCTTATGAATTTATCCAACATAAATTAATCCAACTTGATTACTAAGCTATTTATCCATTCAAACATCTTATAGCAAGCAACATTGCATATTTATCCAATTCAATCAACTCATATGCACCCAAATGGAATGATCAACAAGAGATATACCTTGGTTGGCTCTGACCATCCATTAGCAAGCTTTAACTCAAGTATTTTTTGCAAGCCATCAAATAATCCAATAAATCGCCAACAACTCGACACAATGCACTGTTTGTTGATAGCACTTGGACTTCACTCAATTTGTCATGGCATTGGGATAATGATCATCACTTATCAATACTTGGCTCAACTACATGATCAACAAGATGAATATCATTTGAACCAAGACTCCAATGTCAATGATACCTACATTCAATCTTCCCCTTTTTGATGGTACCCCAAACAATTTTGTGGTCCTCTCAAGTAAGGTGCAACATACCTTAGGCAAAGCCTTAGTATGAGTAGCGAGATGTTTTGTAATAGCACACCATAGAGGTATAATTACCATCCTTTCTAGAGCATAGACATCATCATCAATTGAAATAGGCTAGAAGTGTTACCTAGGGGACAGAATGTGCCTTTTGTCCCCTTCCCGGCATGAGTAGCACTTCCTCTTTGATTGAGCCTCTCTTCCTTGCTCATGTGGTGCTTCCCATTGCCTTGCCTCTCATGGATTGACTTGGGCCTTCTTCTCAAGCTTGGTAAGGACACTTAGAGGTAAAGTATGCCGTATTTCCATACTTGAAGCACTTGATATGAGCAAGATCTTTCTTCTCATCATCATTCTTGCTCATCATCATGGCATCTTGAGTTTGTATTGGATGCCTTGCCTTTTCATCCCTTCTTGTTTTCTTCTTCTTCATCATCAAGTCACCACCATCTTCATGATAGATCTTTGCTCTTGGGGTGTCTTCTCTTGCTCAACTTGTAGCTTTGTTGAAGCTCCCTTGTTGTTTCACCAATTGCTTGGTTGGGCACATAGAGGTGAGATGACGCCATGTGCGGCACTTTGAACACTTGACATGCTTTAGCCTCTCTCTTCCTTCATCAAGTTGAGCTTTCTTTGTTAGGGCAACCATTTGCAAGGTGTCCCGCTTCATAACACCGGTAGGCACATGGTATGAGAGAGCTTCTTTATTGTAGCTTCTTATCTTTCTTTCTCTCTTTCTTTCACCCTTTGTCATCTTCTTCTTGAAGCCAAGGCCACACTTGTCACCATAGTTTCTTTTAGTCTTTAACATGTGCTCAAAGGTGACTTTTGAGTTGTAGCAACCTCTCTAACTTATTGCTCAAATTCTTCACTTCATTTTTGAGCTCATTGTTCTCCTTCAAAAGGTTAGTCTCACAAGAACCATAGAAGTAGACAAGCATCTATATGTGAAGAGCATGGCATATCTAATAAATCATCTATAAGAGGTGGGATACATGCTTCTTGCTTACATCACAAGGGTTAGCAACATTTTGCAATTTATCATTTGATCCATGTGATGAGCTTTTATTATTTTTAAGTTTCTTTGTAAACACTTTAATGAGAGAAGCATGCTGTTCTAATAATTATTCATGGAGATGCAAATAGTGTCTCATGATTCAATTTTAGCTCACAATGTGAAGATTTTAGACTATCAAGAATTTCTTATATTCTTCACAAGAGTTCCTTAGAAATGAGTTTTTCATTTTCCAATTTCAATGTTTTAGCTTTCTTATTTTCTAAAGACATGGTTATGCTAGCAAGTCTACTCACAAGCTCATCATAAGAATCAACATGATCAACCACATTATCATTTGATACCATGGTGTCACCTTGTGACATAAAGCAATGTGGTGTAGTTGGAGAGCTTGAAGAAACATCATTCTCATAGCCCAAGCATGATCCATCATTATCATCATCAAGTGTGCATGGAGTAGCATCATCATTAACATCACTTGTGGCATCACCATCAATCTTGTGAAGTGATTTTGTGGTAGCATCATCATTATTATCACTTGACCATAAGGTAGAGCAATCTTCCACAATCACCAAATTGTGGTCATGCTCAACACGCTCATGTGCCTCCACCTTGTGATCATCCTCCTTCTTGAATTTGCCATCATCCCACGTGGAGGAATCACCGTAGGTGTGATTGATTGCTTCCCATATCTCACGAGTGGTTCCCACATAGTTTATCCTTTTTATTAAATCAAAGCTCAAAGCATCCATTAGATAACAACAAGCATGTACATCAAGTTCATAGAGAACTCTTTGAGCTTTGGTGAGATTTCTATGGTCCAATACATGGGTGAGACCACTAGTGATAATCCACCAAAACTTAGGTCCCTTTACATGAAAATGATCAAGCATGTGATTTTTCCAAAGTGCAAAGTTTGTGTGCCATAAAAAATATGTGTCTCACAAATATCTATCCCACTAGACGCCATCCTCTCGGGTCGGTGAAGACCATAAATGATCGACCTAGCTCTGATACCACTTGTAGGGTCTAGATGGCAGACTAGAGGGGGTGAATAGTCATTTCTAAATTTAATCGCGCCAGCTAACCAAAACAAATGCGGAATTAAAACAATTAGTCTAGCAAAGACTACACCCCTCTATCGAAATTCATAAGCACCTTATAAAGATCCTAATTAGACAACAAAGGTGTCGGGCTAGCTAGAGCTCACCTATCTATTTCTAGGGGCAAGGTCACACAAACCTATACCACTAGTATTTTGCACACCGGAGAGATACAAAACTATAAATATTTACGTGTTGGTCACTTTTCGGACCAACAGGAGGTAATATAAATTGATTGATGACACAAGGGTGATGTTGTAAGGAACCTAAAGGAATAAAGGAGGGGGATTAAAAGAAGGGGGAATTCCCTGTGTGCCATTAAAAAAAGATCACAATGCCCTATGAGCCCTTGGAAAAGTTCAGCAGTCTTCAGCGTCACTGCTCCAACTTTTTTATGCCCTCCATGCCACTGCCGTCAGTTTAGGCTCTAACGCCATCAAACTGCAGGTGTGAAAAGTCAAAATACCCTTAAGTCTAAATATGTCATTATTTTTTTGAGCATCTTAACGACTTCAAATGAAAAAACTCAAAACTAGAAAGTTGTAGATCTCGTCGAGATCTATAATTTTCATATAAAAATTATCTTTATTTAATTCCACAAATGAAGATAATTTTTATATAAAAATTATAGATCTCGATGAGATCTACAACTTTCTAGTTTTGAGTTTTTTCATTTGAAGTCGTTAAGATGTTCAAAAAAATTAATGACATATTTAGACTTAAGGGTATTTTTGACTTTTCACACCTGCAGTTTGACGGCGTTAGAGTCCAAACTAACGGTAGTGGCATAGAGGGCACAAAAAAAATTAGAACAGTGACGCTGAAGACTGCTGAACTTTTTCAGGAGCTCACAATCTTTTTTAATGGCACATAACAAATTCTCTCTTAAAAGAACTAGGTCAACCACATACAAAATCATTTATTCATATTTGACTTCCTAATACTTAGTTTTTAAAAAAATAAAAAAAAATCTCTCTCCAACCTCCATACTCCTGATATTTAGCCACTTGCAAGTCAGTTTCGCGTAACTTTACACGGCTCTTGAGTCGATCGGATCTTCTCCCGCGCGGTTTCTGCCTTCGCGCCTGGGAGTCACGCGCTTTTCTCCGATCCTTCCCGCCGCATCGCTTCCCTCCCGCCCCGCCGACGCTTCCATTCAGCGCTGCCGCCGCTCCTGTCCCGCGCCACCGCTTCTCACGCCGCGCAGCGCTGCTGTTCCTCCCGTCCGTGCGTAGGGACGAGGTTGCCGCTCCTCTCGTCCAGGGCAGGAACGGAGGCGCAACCTCAGCAGGGACGAGGAGCTCTAGGCGAGGAACAACAACGGAGGTGGCCGCCGGCGGCGAATGCGGCGGACGGTGGCCTGGGCTGGAGGAGGCTCTGTGCGGGCGTCTCGGCTGGGTGACAGCTAGCCGGGAAGGCGCCGCCGGCGGCGGCCGGGCCTACGAGCTCGGATCGGGAGACCAGCTCAAATCGGGAAAAAAATCGATCAGGACACTAGCTCAGATCGGGAAAAAAATCCATGGTAAGTTCTACATGAACTCAAGTTCGACACAAACTCCTTCACTTTTTTCTCGGTTGAAAAATATGTCATTGGGATATCTTGTTTTCGCAGGCTTCCAATCCTGATCTCGCCGAGCTGAACAAGTTCATAAGTTCCTCATCTCGATGAATTTGTGTCGTTGGTATTGTTCTCTTTGCTTAGAAACAATTATTGGTCACATTTATGTCCTAATTGATTTGTTTCTCAAAGGCGAAAACTGTTAATGCAGTTTGCAGGCTACCAATGCAGCTCGAATTAATTATCTATTTTCTGATCCATATACATGTGTGCGTTTGGCGACGCCGATTCGGCGAAACTAAATGAGGCCTTAGAGGAAAATAAGTGCAGCTACAGTGCGTACGATACTGTGCGTTTGGCGACGCCGATTCGGAGGAACTAAACGTGGCCGCTGATGCGTACCTGCTGCTGCCGCCTGATGCCTGCAGATAGCATGTGCTTTTGACATGAATTGCCCATTTTACATATGTGTTCGTATATACACTGGGACCAACATTTGATTTTTTTTTAGAAGTTAAATATTATGAACTAGTAGAGATGGTCTTCTTTCTAAAACTTTTTTTTTAGAAGTTGAGAAATATGAATTTTTTAGAAGGAATATTTAGAGAATTCTTGGAGATGCTCTTGGGGCTAGTTTGATATGGCTGCTTCTCTCAAGAAGACCGAGTACTTGAGAGTCACTTTTGCAATCCGACTCTCACTCTTCCATTGTTTACTAGAAAATAATTGATTCTGCTAAGTGTTTAGTATGGCTCCTTCAAAGAAGCTGCCGCTCAAGTTGGAGCCGAAGCTGTATCAAATAAATTCTTAATTCGAACGTGCAATGCTACCCACTTATAATTTTTTTAAATGTTTACACCCTTCTACCAACTCTATTCTACCAAACCATGCATCGGAAACAAGAAAAAAGACAGTACTCTGCCTTGATTTTTTTTCCGCCTTAGGTGTTTGTTCACCAAAGTTTATCTTTTCGCATTTTCAGATCTAAACCTTCGCACTAGCGAACATTGTTTGTTGTAATAACTATCCTATTGTTAATATTAGAGGGTCGTTGATTTCTTCGGTTACTGGTCTAAGAAATGGCGGAGCATATTTTTCTCTCACAATAAATCAGCTAACAATATTTTTCAGTCTGATTTATCAGCGGAGTGAACAGGACCGCACATCTCCTGTTTAGCTATATCAATAAGGGCAGCTCTGAAGATTGACTTAGCTATAAACATTTTTTATATTTTAATAGAATAGAAAGAAAAACTATATTTTAATTAAGAGATAAGCTCTTACACGTATTTCAATGTTATGTGAGAGTAGCATGTCGAGCTATCTATGTTAAAAGTAAGTTATGCGCTAACGGTTAATACTTTTAGATAAATTATCTTAACTATCTCTGGACATTGCGGGTGGCCGAATCACATCTCCAAACGCTAAATATCTGACAAATTGCATCACGGGCAAAACAAGTCTTTTATTAAAAAAAATGAACATAATAGTGTGCAGAAAGGCAACAATCAGCCTGTTCGCTTGTTGGTTTCAGCCAGCCCAAACCAGCCAGGCAACAGTGTTTTTCTCTCACAATAAACCAGCACCAGCTCAAACCAGCCCAGAAATCAACCAGCGAACAGGCCAAATAATGTATGCGTGCATGCAGTTCAGGCGCAGCAGCTGCACAGGTAGCTAGGGAGCGGTGCAGTGAGCGAGGGAGGGGCGCAGGCTACGGTCCATAGGCTACTACCTTGCACCTTCTTGCGGTGGATTACCTCCATGTGCAGTGCAGAGTGCCGTTGCAGGCGTAGGCGTGCAGGTGCAGCCCTAAAATTGGCCTGGGTACACGAAACACACCCACCACTTTGCATCAGTTCGGTCGGTGGTTGACTCCATCTGAATCTGAAATCGGAAAAGGGTACTAGTTTATTCCATTTTGTTCATTTTCTGGACCTATTGTTGCTGATTCCAGTTTCAATAAAAGAAAAGTGATGCTAGCAAAACTTGTACACTATGTATATATTTTCAATTGTTCAGGTTTTGGATCATTTGACCCTTTCCCTTATAACTTGCTGTGTTAATTTTCTCGGGTCATCTCTATGCCATTACAAATTTATCATATCATATGCACCTCACGCTGCTTTATATTTGGATTTTTGTTCTGCAGCTGTCTGCCATTACGCGTCTGATTTCGAACGCTGAGGCTGCGATTGCCGTCTGGGCTTTACCACAAATTTAATAATCATTTTTTGTTCACCCCGTTTGTCGTGGTAGGCATGCTTAGCAAAGATTAGCAACGGTACACTACCAAAGTTAAGCTTCATGAAACAAGCTAAGAAATAGGCTGAGGAGCGCCCTGCCTCCGTACAGAACAGCACGCGACCACGGTATGCCTCCTCTCGTGTCTTCCCCAGGGTAGAACAGTAAAAATATACTTACTACTTCGTGGTTAAAAAAAACAAATCTAACTTATCAAACGCATCAATATTTATCAAACTAAATAGGTGTATTGTAAAGTATTTCATGATAAATCTAATGGTACTTATTTTGTATGACATCATTAATATCCTTGTGTGTCGGTGATGTGTCTCAACGCGCATGTGACGTGCTTTTTTTACACAATGATTTATTAGTCGAAACTTAGTATTAGCTCTGTCTCTAAAAGAATATAATTCTAATATAGTGTCACTGTTTTACTATCTACCAATTATGTTATAATTGTTCCCCTGATTACCAAGGGTAGAAAGCAGGACAAACGAAAGCGGACAAGCCTTCGGCCGTTCTGGGCTCGCTCAACAAGAGAATTGAAGCGTCCCACTCCCTCCGTCCGTAGCCAAACCTTTCATCTGTTCGTTTGGTTTACAAGCTATCACCCTTTTTGTTTGGCTCTGACTCGTCATAAATGATAGTAAATTTTTAGTTGAAATAGTATTTTCTTCTCACATAAACTAATCAGCCGTATTTCTTCACGAACCAACAATGATACGAACCAGCCAACCAAACAGGTTGTATATTTTTTTAGCCAACAAATAATATTTTTCTATCCTAATAAATCAGCTATATTTTTAAACATGACTTATAAGGCAGGCGAACGGGTAACACACCGTGTGCCTCTTTTCAGTTTCCAGTGCCCTCTCCCCATGCTGCTACAGTGACGTGCCAATGATTATACACGGGGCCCATGACTACCCTACCGTAAAAATCTTCGGCTATTGCCCATTGCGTGGAAAAGCGCCCGACCAGTTCGTTCTACCGAAGATGCATGCATGCTCCATTCTCTCGTAAACTAGCTGATCAAAGTGCATGCGAGTTAGAGCTAGGTTAATAATAGAGTTAAGTGTTTGCTTATAAGTCAAATTATACGACTGGTATCTCCTATTTGTCTTAAAAATGTATCGTTTGTGTAGTAGTGGTAAGAAGTATCGTTACATCAATTATACTCCCTCCGTTCCATAATATCTGTCGTTCTCGCTTTCCGAGAAATAACTTTAACAAAATATATATTAAAAAATATTATTATTTATGGTACAAATTAACACCATTGGAAAGATCTTTGGATCTAGTTTTTTAACAAATTTATTTGAAGACACAAATGTTGCACATATTTTATACAAATTGAGTCAAAGTCGTGGCACGGACATCGAAAACGACAGATAAATTGGGACAGAGGGAGTAGAGTATATTTTCGTAATGAATATATTCCATATATAATTTTTATACTATTTTTCTATAAATCTAGCTAAAATAGTTACTATTTCAACTAGCAAGGAAATTGCATTATTAGTTTTCTCTCGGAGTAGCTATCAGATCAAGCGGGACCTACTCCTGCCTTTCCAAAATAAAATTCTTTATCACTTTTCAATGAATCAAACGCTTTGTGAACTTTAAAATATATGCAAAAAGAAATATTAATATTTGTAGTACATAATTAGTACATTAGGTAGATCATTGAATTTATTTTTATAATAAATTTATTTGAAGATACTATTTTTTTTATAAAATCAGTCAAAACTTATGGAAATTGAACCGGCACGATTGCCAGCTATAATCTGTAGAAACAGCTAGCGCCTACTACTCGTAGGACGTTATAGGCTTGTAGCAGGCATCTGTAGCAGGCTTGCTGTTGCTGTGCAAGTGTGCATGATGAGGTCAGTCACAGGGTCCATCTCTCTCCGATACAGTACTGCTCATCCTTCCTGCTTCTCCGGCCCCACCGCCTTAATGGCCAGTCTGTCAGAGATCTACCTGCTAGATTTTGCTGACATCATCGATCATGTCCATGCCTGTACAGTACTAATTTTTTAAAGTAAATATAATAAAAAGTTATAAGCTAGCTAAATATCGAGAGATAGATGAGAAGAGAGAAAAAGTAGACTATAAGCTTACAATCGTAACATAAGAATTAAGAAATTAAAATTACACGAGAGAGCCCTATTCGCTGGGAGGAGTTAGAAATCTGGACCAATCTGAAAAAAAATTACAAGAGTATAAATAGTAAAAACCGGCTATAAACAGTAAATTTCGGCTGGTTCTCTTATCAGCCGAACGGCGCCTATTAGCGGTACTACTACTACGCCGTTCGTTGTAGCCTTCAGGATGGACGTCGATGCAGGGGCAGCGCAATGCAACGCGCGCCTGCACTGCAATTCTGCATTCCCTCCACAGTCGTCCACGCTACCCTCCACCAGGGAATCCATCGGGGTGGAACGAGGAACGGAACAAGAACAACCTCTTGGTGAAACATTAAATTTATGATTTATAATAATGAAATAAATTTATGATTTTTTTATTTGATGTTGTAAAATCTTTTTTGTAAACTTGGTGAAACTTATATGAAATAGTTTCATTCAGGATAAAACTAAAGAATCACTCTTTTAGATTGAGAGAGCATTTATCAACTTACGTACACCACCTCTTGTAAAATAAAGTGATTAGTTAATAGAACCAAACATCCCATTTGTCAACCGTCTCTTACCTGCTAACTCATCTGAAATGAAAAATTCATCAACTACAAAGTTATAGATCTCTTTGAGCTAGACAACTTTGATAAAAAGTTTATCTTCATCTTACTCGATTTGAAAAAAAATGTTATGATTTTTTTGTGCTACACCTATTTTTATAGGCGGACCACATTGCCGGCCGTCTCTAGAAATCGATTTCTAGAGACAAATGGAGTTTTTTTTTCTAGAGACGAATAGATCTCAAACATCCAAGAAAATAGTTTTTTAGCAATATCAAAAATGGTTTGGCTACAAGTCAAGCACCTATTTAGATATTTTTGCGTCCCAATTCACTTTAGAAAACTCAGGGATAGGTCGAGATTATAGGGTTAATGAACATAGGTAAAAGTGAGTGCAAAGTAAAAAAAAAAATTGTCAATTGGGAGAGACTAATTTTGATCAAATTGGTCCGATCTAGCGGTATATGTTTATGCTTTTTAATGACATTCCTAGATGTACTATGAAAATTTGGAGTATTTTAGATAAAATATTTTTTGGTAAAATGGTAAACACGAAAATAAATACATATGAGCGTAATGGACCATTATTTTATCAAAAGAAGATCAAGGTGGGTTAACGATTTAGAATGTGATGATGGAAACAAATGCCTACCACACAAATGGTTTTCTGGGCTATTATATGAAAAGGGAGATTAGCAAGAGTTACTAAAACACAAATATCTCAAAAACTATATGATTTGGGTCAAGCACAAAAGAAACCATGAGACACAATTTTGAATAGGCCTAACATGAGTTAATGAACATTTTCTAATTCTAGGGAGCAGCCAATTAAATGATGTCAACCAAAGTAGGTTTGCACGATTATGGATTGGAATCAACCCCTCACACACACAAATACCCATCTTTGTCTAATATTATTGTTGTCAGTAGATATGAAACAATTGACAAAGTTTCAAGTAAATATGTTGAATGTCCTTTTTAGAAGAGCACGGGGGATAACAAATTAGAGGAGTGGCATAATGGGTTGCATGTACTGTAAATATTTAGTTAAATAAGAGAGCGATATTATCTAGGGTGTCCACAAAAATGAATAGTTCTCTATTAGATAAATATACATGTTCCTAGAGCGATTCTAGAGTGAAACGTTTCGTGCTTTTGTACAACGGGAGAGAAACAGTGAAAAGGTGGTTTCTGGTGATTCTGATTCTTCCTTTTCACCTCATATTTTTTTTTCAATTAATGCTTTTTAAGTGCGACAAGTTGAAATATGTTGTATTTAAGTTGTTATTTGTCCAAAAAAAAGATTTGAATTTTTTTAAGTATATTTTAATTTTTTGAATATTTTTATAAATCATAATACAATCTATCAGCCAAACAGTTTCACAGTCACCTAAAATGTTTTTTGAGAGAATACAGTTCTACAAGAATCCTGAGACCTGCCAAACACATCCTCAGATACTTGGCGATGTAAAAATGACAAGAGTTTCTTTCCCCAAGTGACTCGTGTGCATGCATTACGTGGCAGAACCGCCTAATCTAAAGCCTTTTAGGAGTACTTGTCTTTTATTAGACACTAAGTATTCAAGAGAGGACACTAAACTACGCAGTTCCATCGAGCACACCCTAAGGGAAAACTTAAAAATCCATAATTTTTCATCAAGATTATAAATAAGAGAATAAAGCTTACAACATTTTAAAGTCATTTCTTACATCACTTTATTACAGTGGTAGAATATTACCTCAATTGATTATACATCGGAATATAACACTGTTATCAGAGTTACAGAGGAAGCAAAAATTAATTTAATGATATGGTAGAGCATTAACATAGTGGATATTTTTATACAAGAGATGCTAGCAGATCTTACATCTTTTCTTATAAAAACCTTTAGTGAGGGTTATAAATAAACATTACGATCGTAGCGTGAAAGAAATCCTCTCTGAGCCCACTAGAAGGTTTCCACACACAAGAGTTGGCTTTAAGTATCCTCCGATCACCTGCAACAGGGGGAATAAAACACTGAGTACTCGATTGTACTCAGCAAGACTTACCCGACAGGAGAAAAATAAAAGACTCCAAGGATATGCAAGGCTATCTGGCTTGTGGGTTATTGCATCTGCAGAAAGCATTACTAAACGTGCGTCCTTATAGTCAATTTTATTAGCCGTCATCATTAGTTCATTAACTAACCATTCTATGTAAGCACATATGCTACTTTCAAGTAGGTGGTGAGCAATTAGAACCATTTTTTAATCTTTTATATTCCAGTTCTTACTATGGTGCTAGACCATAGCCAAGTCATACCGTCTCACAGAAACGACGATTCGTGAACCAATGTATCCCAGCTGGGTACCCCGAAACACATGTCTCGTTTGTACCCCAGACACAAACAAGACCAACCCTCTCCACTCCTGTCAAGGGGTCCAGGTCCCCATCCAAACTTGGACTCTAAGCTCCCACATTTGAGACCCGATCTCAGTATGGTGCTTAGACCTCCATCTTTCCCCGCCTCCAATCAATCGATCCGAAAAGAGCCGGAACCCATGACAAGAGCATAACGAGCCTTCCTGCTCTCATAAAAAAGTATGTGCTCAGGACAATAAGTCTGTGACCTGACTACCATCCACGGCATCGGACGGTCCTCAATCGACACAGGCGGAACAAGTGCAATCCGAGCCTCGCTCGAATGCCTAACCAAGACCAGATCCAAAGTACCATTCCGCCCGGTCTCCAATTATTATCCATATATATATTTCATGTGATAGTAATATAATAACAATAATAATATATTTCCTATCTCTCGCGAGTGACAGGTAATCACTCGACTTCTACCGGATCCTATAGCATAGCAATCTACATGATCCTGACATACTAGTAGGACTCATAGAATAAGGATATATATATATACAAGTGGTTTTTATTCAACTCTTTAAAACTTAATGCACAAGCAGAAGTGCAGAATATTAGAGGTTATGCACCGAGACTTGCCTAGGTAAGATATAACCGAAAGTTAGCATAACATCACGGTGACACGATCATCAAGGCACCATCTTTTTTGCTACTTCAGTCGACTTCATGATCCATCGTTGTTCCTATTATGATATACGTGGATGCAACGCAGAGACGCAATTAATCAAAGGTAACCACAACTCTTAAATATACGATTACGCTCCGCAAGCTAACGAGCTAGCTTTAATGACTAACGTGCTGGTCTACGTATCCACATTGTCAAGTAAGGCTTTGTCTCCGAAAAAATGTTTTAGTCCTACAATTCCAAAGGTGTTTCGGCATTTTATTGATTAAATATATATTTTTGAACTAGGGCTCATTTAGCTACCTTAGCAAACTAATTATTATGGAGCTACAAAAATTACAGTCAGCTCCTAATAATGTTAGGAATTTACTGTGAAAGTTTCAGAGCCAACACTATCACCAATTTATCACAAATATTCCTTCAAGTTTATATCTTAACAATATTAAGCATCTTAAATTAATTAGATCACTTCTGAAAATATTATAAAATTATGTGAACAAAATATATTAGTAGATAGACCATGATTTTAGAAACATAACAAAATTGGTTTCACAATTTTTGGTTAACTACACAATTTTATATTGAATTTATAAGTTTACCTTAGAAACTAAATTAGAAATGCTTAGAAAAGGAAAAGGGCCAGTGACCACCATTTGGCCTAGCAGCCCGGCGGCCCAGCGTGGAGTGCGGCCCACTGTAGGGTCTAGATGCCAGACTAGAGGAGGGATGAATAGTCCTTTCTAAATTTAATCGCGCTGGCTAATCAAAACAAATGCGGAATTAAAACAATCGGTCTAGCCAAGACTACACCCCTCTATCGAAGTTTACAAGCACCTTATAAAGATCCTAATTAGCCAACAAAGATACCGGGCTAGCTAGAGCTCACATATCTAATTCTAGGAGCAAGGTCACACAAACCTATGCCATTAGTATTTTGCACACCGGAGAGCTCCTACACAATTCTAGTAAGCAAAAGCACAAAGCTCCTAAGCTCACTAGTAATGCTCAATAATATGGCATTTAATGCCAAATTAGATAGCGTAAATACTTAGCTACACAAACTAAGCAATATGACTAACAAGGTTACACAAACCAAATTAGCCATGCAAGGGAGCTACTTCTATGCTACACAAGCAAGAAGGTAACTAGTGAGCTACACAAGCTAACTAATTGCAAGAGCAACTACACAAGCACAATATATATGAAAGTAATTACAAGCTTGTGTAAGGGGATTGTAAACCAACGGGAAGAATAATATTGACACAGTGATTTTCTCCCGAGGTTCGCGTGCTTACCAACATGCTACGTCCCCGTTGAGACAAGCTCTAAGGTTGCCCCCGGTCCTCTTGCTAGTGGTGACCCACAAGTCACATTCTCCTACGTGGAGTGCTTACCACAAGCTCTAGTACTTGACCCGGTCGGAGCACTTGTCACCCTTCACGTCTCGCTCTACTAGAGTTGCTCTTCATGGCTCCCGCGGGGCGAGCACAATGCTCCTCACAAAGCTCTTCTCTGGAGCACCGCACAAGCTTCTTGCGGGCTTCGACAGAGACCACCATCAAGCCATCTAGGAGGTGCTAACCTCCAAGAGTAACAAACAACACCGTCTTACAACTCGATCACCTAGTGCCACTCGATGCAACCTCACGATGCAATCACACTAGAATCGCTCACTCATTTGATCTGATGAACACTATCAAGCTAGAGTGAGTTAGAGGGCTCCCAAGCACCACCACATAAGCCACCACGGCTCTAGCATACTAAGATCTACTAAGCTTACAGCCAAGGCCGACCAACACTTCTATTTATAGCCACACGGGCTAAAATAGCCGTTACCCCTTCATTGGGCACTGCTTGGGGCGACTGGACGCACCAGTCAGATCGACCGGACACACCCTGCCAGCATCCGGTCAATGGATGGCTGTCATGTCATCCCTGGCTTCAAATACTGAGTGCCCGATCTTAACGGTTAAGTTGCGATCGGACGCACCACGAGGATGATCGGACGCTGCTACGCCTGAGTCCGGTCATTTCCAGAGAGCTCCCGAAGCCACTGTTTTGCGACCGGACGTGTTCGGTGCTGCACGACCGAACACAACACCTGAGTCCAGTCATTCTCTGACTGCCACGCGTCACTACTATTCCTCATGCCACCACGTCAGCGTACGTCAGCACTAACCAGACACAGGCCCTAAGCGTCCGATCACTCTTCGCGCCAGCATCCAGTCACGAGACCGAGACCGTGCGCTCATTGCTGCCACTGACCGGACATGCCGGTCCTGCTGAGGCCAGCATCTGATCACTCATAGTGACCCCTTCTCGCCTCTGTTTCATCACCCAGTTGATCCACATCAACTCCAACTTCATCTCCTTTGTAAATGTGCTCACACACATGTACATGTGGACTAATTACCTGTGTATCTCACTTAAACACATTAGTCCACCTAAGGTTGTCACTCAATTACCAAAACCAAACAAGGACCTTTCAATCTCCTCCTTTTTGGTAATTGATGACAACTCTACAAAGATATGGAAATTAAGCTCTTTTCAAGCTAGCACTTCACACAAGTGTAAATTGCCAACTTGATTTGGATTTTATGCCACTTATCCAACATTTAAACTCTATGTTAAGATTTAGATAAGCATCATAAAACCTAACTTGGTAGTGATAGCTTTCCCTACATGTGTGCTTAAATGATTTGGTTTCAAGTTTGCACACATGTATAAATATGAAACTTGTGGGATTGTTATCACTACTAAGTGATGCTAAGGTGTATAGAATAACTTTTGAAGCGTGATACCAATTGAAGTTGCACTTTTAACACCATCCTTAGCATCATGAGTAGCTAGACAACAAAAACACTAGAAACCTCATGAGATCAACATTATAAGCAAGGTTCTAGTACCACATGTAAAAATATGAGTCTAGCTACCATCCTATGTATGCTAGTAAACAAATCATCATTCAAATTCTATAATTAGCATACATCATACAAGCATGCATATTGAATTTTAAAAGCTTATGCAATGCAAGCAAGCACATGACTATGCACATATCAAATGCAACCAATCAAAGTTCATGAGCTTGCTCCCCCTACTTGTGTGCTTCTCTTGTCCAAGAATTTTAATCCTTTCATATCCTTCAATGTTGCTCCCTCTTTGTCCATGTCCGTGTCCAATCTCTACTTCTTTGTCTCAATTTCTCCCAAAGCTTTTATATCTTTGTACAATCTCTCTCCCATGTCATCAATTTCCATAAAAGGTGTGCTTCTCATTGATGCAAAGATTTGCATTTGGGGTAGATGGTTGAGGCTTGAATCTTGCATTTTTTATGGACATCACTTGATTGTTGGAATGACACCACTTGTATAGCTTCTTGAGATACCACACATATGATCTTTGACCTTCATACCAATTTGTGGGACACCTCCCCTTATGTGATAGCATGGGTCATCCATTTGATATATTTGAGCTCTTGTAAGTGAGGGATGCATTCTTCATTTGATGATCACTTAAGGTTGAGGATCACTTGTGGAACCATCGTCTTTCATGATTGATACCACATGTAGATGTGATACTACTTGAAAGAATTTTCTATTATGGAACCACTTGTTAGATTTATCAATAAAAACCATTTCTTGAACCTTTGTTATCTTCATGAGTACCACTTATAAGATATCACTTGTGAGTTGATCTAGACATCACTTGTGAATTCTTGATGAAATACATGAGTCTACATACCACTTGAAACAAATAAACTAGATATCCATGTGCATTGTTGCCTTATGCTTGTACTCTTGTTATTTATCATGAGCTTCTAAGTTGACTTGAACTAAATTGATTTGCCTAAGCTTCCAAGTCCGGTTTGAACCCTCTCTACGCTTCTTCACACTCATTTAGAGGTTATCTTATTGAGGTTGTACTTGTCACTTGTTGGCAATCTAAATTAAATCAAGTACTTGGGTTCACTAGCTCATGAACAAAATTCATATACTAACCACTAGATCAACTAATCATTCAAGCAATAGTGGTAGGCTATGAATTTAAATATTTCATTTGTTATGCATGATCCTATAAAGCATGTACTATATGCACTAACCGCATACTAGTAAGGGATGAAATGATCATGCACATTACAATGGTACCTTTGCTATGTTGAAGTAGAGGATAGTCACATAGATTCCAATTCATTACTTCAATAGCAATGTGAAGTCTCATTATAAGCTTGGTGAAGACCAATAGATACCATTTTAAATTTCATTCTTCACCTATATGAAATGAATACCACTTATGATCAAGTGCACTATCTTGTTATGTTTAGCTTGCTTCATCTTTTGATCAATGCTTACATGAGAGAACTATTTGAAATACCACTTGAATTGCCATGACTAGCTCTCTTTTGGGTGTTGCTTGCTTTTCTTGATCAACCCTTTTGATTGCTTCAACTAAGCATCTCAAATGTCCCTTGGATCACCACTTCCATGTTAGCCTTCCAAGTACCACACTTGGTTTTATCTACACATAGGCGGCAAGCCCCTACACTAGGGAGAAGTGACCTCTCTCCAAGAACCATTCTTGACACTTACTTAAAATAACTTGATTGATTGATCCAAGTGATGGACTTAACTTGATGAGTAACCTTAATTCCTTGTTTAAGTCATTTTCTTTCTACTTGTTTAAGTTCTTTTCTTTCTACCAAATGATCTTCAATAATCTCTAGAACTTAAACTTCATCTTCATCTTGAGTTTGATCTTGATCTTACAATTTGAGTACCAAATATGTGCAAAGTACACTCCACAATCAAATATCCTTGTACTCTTTGCTTGTCATGCTTCTAGATCATCTCAAAACCAAACTTAGGTGCCTCAGTCACTTATAAAAACATGTTTCCAACTTGAGGACCTTTCAATTAAAGTGACTCAAAATATATCCAATAATTTCCACTTTTCTGGCAGATTCTGTACCCTTCAAAGAAAAATCTATATCTCCCAAAATATAGATCAAAATACCACAAAATTTGATGAAGATGTGCTTCACTAAGTTATCTAGTAGCTGTAAAAATTTGAGCTTTAGTTGACTTCTAGATTGCTACCAGATTTTAATTCTCGTACCACTGCTACATGCTAAAAACTGCTGCACTATAGCTAACAAGATCCACTCCAAAACAGAAGCATCTCTTATCCAATTCTCATGAAATTTGTACAGCATATTATACCATAAGTCTAGAACATGTACACCAATTTTTATGCCAATCTAATAAGTTTTGATCACTCATACATGGCTAAGATCACAGCTAGCTCAGATTCTCAATTATAGGACAGATTTTAACTATTGAGCTATACTTCATCAAATGTGAATCAAACTTGAAGCCAACTTATTTGAATACTTTCACAAGACATAAATCTATTCAATCCACTTGCTAAATGTAATCTTATGAATTTATCCAACATAAATTAATCCAAACTTGATTACTAAGCTATTTATCCATTCAAACATCTTATAGCAAGCAACATTGCATATTTATCCAATTCAATCAACTCATATGCACCCAAATGGAATGATCAACAAGAGATATACCTTGGTTGGCTCATGACCATCCAATTAGCAAGCTTTAACTCAAGTATTTTTGCAAGCCATCAAATAATCCAATAAATCGCCAACAACTCGACACAATGCACTTGTTTGTTGATAGCACTTGGACTTCACTCAATTTGTCATGGCATTGGGATAATGATCATCACTTATCAATACTTGGCTCAACTACATGATCAACAAGATGAATATCATTTGAACCAAGACTCCAATGTCAATGATACCTACATTCAATCTTCCACTTTTTGATGGTACCCAAACAATTTTGGGTCCTCTCAAGTAAGGTGCAACATACTTAGGCAAAGCCTTAGTATGAGTAGCGAGATGTTTTGTAATAGCAACCATAGAGGTATAATTACCATCCTTTCTAAGCATAGAATCATCATCAATTGAAATAGGCTTAGAAGTGTTACCTAGGGGACATGAATGTGCCTTGTGTCCCCTTCCCGGCATGAGTAGCACTTCCTCTTTGATTGAGCCTTCTCTTCCTTGCTCATGTGGTGCTTCCCATTGCCTTGCCTCTCATGGATTGCTTGGGCCTTCTTCTCAAGCTTGGTAGGACACTTAGAGGTAAAGTATGCCGTATTTCCATACTTGAAGCACTTGATATGAGCAAGATCTTTCTTCTCATCATCATTCTTGCTCATCATCATGGCATCTTGAGTTTGTATTGGATGCCTTGCCTTTTCATCCCTTCTTGTTTTCTTCTTCTTCATCATCAAGTCACCACCATCTTCATGATAGATCTTTGCTCTTGGGGTGTCTTCTCTTGCTCAACTTGTAGCTTTGGTTGAAGCTTCACTTGTTGTTTCACCAATTGCTTGGTTGGGCACATAGAGGTGAGATGACGCCATGTGCGGCACTTGAACACTTGACATGCTTTAGCCTCTCTTCTTCCTTCATCAAGTTGAGCTTCTCTTTGTTAGGGCAACCATTTGCAAGGTGTCCCGCTTCATAACACCGGTAGCACATGGTATGAGAGAGCTTTCTTTATTGTAGCTTCTTTATCTTTCTTTCTCTCTTTCTTTCACCCTTTGTCATCTTCTTCTTGAAGCCAAGGCCACACTTGTCACCATAGTTTCTTTTAGTCTTTAACATGTGCTCAAAGGTGACTTTTGAGTTGTAGCACCTCTCTAACTTATTGCTCAAATTCTTCACTTCATTTTTGAGCTCATTGTTCTCCTTCAAAAGGTTAGTCTCACAAGACATAGAAGTAGAACAAGCATCTATATGTGAAGAGCATGGCATATCTAATAAATCATCATAAGAGGTGGATACATGCTTCTTGCTTACATCACAAGGGTTAGCAACATTTTGCAATTTATCATTTGATCCATGTGATGAGCTTTTATTATTTTTAAGTTTCTTTGTAAACACTTTAATGAGAGAAGCATGCTGTTCTAATAATTATTCATGAGATGCAAATAGTGTCTCATGATTCAATTTTAGCTCACAATGTGAAGATTTTAGACTATCAAGTAATTTCTTATATTCTTCACAAGAGTTCCTTAGAAATGAGTTTTCATTTTCCAATTTCAATGTTTTAGCTTTCTTATTTTCTAAAGACATGGTTATGCTAGCAAGTCTACTCACAAGCTCATCATAAGAATCAACATGATCAACCACATTATCATTTGATACCATGGTGTCACCTTGTGACATAAAGCAATGTGGTGTAGTTGGAGAGCTTGAAGAAACATCATTCTCATAGCCCAAGCATGATCCATCATTATCATCATCAAGTGTGCATGGAGTAGCATCATCATTAACATCACTTGTGGCATCACCATCAATCTTGTGAAGTGATTTTGTGGTAGCATCATCATTATTATCACTTGACCATAAGGTAGAGCAATCTTCCACAATCACCAAATTGTGGTCATGCTCAACACGCTCATGTGCCTCCACCTTGTGATCATCCTCCTTCTTGAATTTGCCATCATCCCACGTGGAGGAATCACCGTAGGTGTGATTGATTGCTTCCCATATCTCACGAGTGGTTCCCACATAGTTTATCCTTTTTATTAAATCAAAGCTCAAAGCATCCATTAGATAACAACAAGCATGTACATCAAGTTCATAGAGAACTCTTTGAGCTTTGGTGAGATTTCTATGGTCCAATACATGGGTGAGACCACTAGTGATAATCCACCAAAACTTAGGTCCCTTTACATGAAAATGATCAAGCATGTGATTTTTCCAAAGTGCAAAGTTTGTGTGCCATAAAAAATATGTGTCTCACAAATATCTATCCCACTAGACGCCATCCTCTCGGGTCGGTGAAGACCATAAATGATCGACCTAGCTCTGATACCACTTGTAGGGTCTAGATGGCAGACTAGAGGGGGTGAATAGTCATTTCTAAATTTAATCGCGCCAGCTAACCAAAACAAATGCGGAATTAAAACAATTAGTCTAGCAAAGACTACACCCCTCTATCGAAATTCATAAGCACCTTATAAAGATCCTAATTAGACAACAAAGGTGTCGGGCTAGCTAGAGCTCACCTATCTATTTCTAGGGGCAAGGTCACACAAACCTATACCACTAGTATTTTGCACACCGGAGAGATCCTACACAATTCTAGTAAGCAAAAGTATAAAGCTCCTAAACTTACTAGCAATGCTCAATAACAAGGCAACCAATGCCAAATTACAGAGCACAAATACTTAGCTACACAAACTAAGCAATGTGACTAACAAGGTTACACAAACCAAATTAGCCATACAAGGGAGCTACTTCTATGCTACACAAGCAAGAAGGTAACTAGTGAGCTACACAAGCTAACTAATGCAAGAGCAAGTACACAAGCACAATGTATACGAAAGTAATTACAAGCTTGTGTAAGGGGATTGCAAACCAACGGGAAGAACAATGTTGACACGGTGATTTTCTCTCGAGGTTCACATGCTTGCTGAAAGGATCAAGATGCCCAAGAGGGGGGGGGGTGAATTGGGCTAATTCTAAATTTTCTTGCAATAATCAAATCCTACGGATAGCCCAATTAACCCCTTGTGCCTAAAAAAGTGTTTCTATCAAATTAACGCATAATAGACTTGCAACCTATGTTCCAAACTTACTTTAGCATAGCAATTCTACGAATGTAAAGACAAGTATTGAATTGCTCAAAGTAAATACTCAAAGTAAATGCTCAAAGTAAATGGAGAGAGGAACACGGCGATGTTTTGCCGAGGTATCGAAGAGTCGCCACTCTCCACTAGTCCTCGTTGGAGCACCCGCGCAAGGGTGTAGCTCCCCCTTGATCCGCGCAAGGATCAAGTGCTCTCTACGGGTTGATTCTTCGACACTCCGTCGCGGCGAATCACCCAAAGCCGCTCACAACTTGAGTTGGGTCACCTACAAGCTCCGCCGGGTGATCACCAAGCTCCCAATTACCACCAAGCCGTCTAGGTGATGGCGATCACCAAGAGTAACAAGCATGAACTCTCACTTGACCATGCGAAGCCTAATGAGAAGATGGATGCACACTTGTCTACTCTTGAATCACTAATGAGGTTTCACTCTTGGATTCTCAAATCACAAACACCTCACTAGGACCTTGCTCTTCTTGGCACTCACAAACGTGTTTCTCAGCTGTTGGAATGAGCAAAAGTGACTCCACACACGAGTGGAGCTTCTATTTATAAGGCAGCCAGAAAAACAAACCGTTATGAGCTTCTGCGGGATGACCGGACGCTCCGATCATTTTGACCGGACGCTCCGGTCAGTTCAACCCGCGCAACAGTTTTCAAGTGATGACCGGACGCTGTCAGGGTCCGGTCAGTACTGACCGGACGCGTCCGGTCGCTCTTGGATGCTTACTGTAATCGACCGGACGCTGGATACTCAGGGTCCGGTCACCACTGACCGGATGCGTCCGGTCACACTTTCTCAAGTCTAGACCCTTACTGGAGTCGACCGGACGCTGGCCCTCAGCGTCCGGTCACATTGACCTTCCAGCGTCCGGTCACACCAGACTTGTTCTCCTCGGTCAAATGAACTGATCGGACCCTGCGGCCAGCGTCCGGTCGCACCGGAGCCAGCGTCCGGTCAGTATTTGACCCTTCATTCACTTCCAACTCTCGATCATATGTGAATGAAGTTTGCTCCAAGGGATCTTAGGCATTCATAGGAGCTACCTAGAGCTAGTTTTAACAAGTGTGCACCACACCTAACTCACTAGACTCAACTAGGTCAAGCTACTCGTTCATACCCCCCTCAATAGTATGGCCAAAGGAAAAACAAAGTCCTAAACTATTCTAAGTGTCTCTCCAACTCCAATCGACACTTAAAACTAGTCATCCTTAACCTTGTCATCAATCCTTTGAAAACCGAAATGATTTCCATCGTAGGGGCATGACAACCTGATTGCCCAATCGATCTCCATTACCATGACCTAACTTTATTTGCCTCTGCAAAACACACGTTAGTCATAGTAATCTTGTATTGTCATTAATCATCGAAATCAAACTAGGGGCCTAGATGCTTTCAATCTCCCCCTTTTTGGTGATTGATGACAATACCACCTCGAGTATGTGAAAGAGTGAGGTTTTTGATGGACTTGGTTCATATAAGCTTTTGTCGATAAGAACAAAAGTGTTAGTCAAGCTTATATGACCCAAGCCAACACAATGTACTCAAAGGATATTAATTAAGCATGAGTACAAATAACAAAGCTCATTTGCTTCGAAGTTTAAACGCGGAAGCAAAAGCAAATGAGCATAACACAAGTGATATGACATTTAAATAATGCAAAGTAGAAAGCACACATGTCATATTTCACAATCATGTAGATAGCACTACCACATATATATAATAGTATGCATGAAAGTAAACACACGAATGCATAAGTAATAGTGTATCACACAAATAAAACTCCAAATGTATATAATAAGCTAATACTAGATAACTAGCTCCCCCTTAATGTCGCTCCCCCTGAGTCTACATACTCGAACCCTCTCCCCCTTTGGCGTCAAACACCAAAACCTAGGGGTCGGTCGGCGGGGCTGCAGCGGACGAGCCGGGCGCTGAGGTGCGAGGAGCAAGCTGGAACTGAGTGCCATCATCATCTGACCCTGAGCTCTGAACTGACTGACCCTCTGTGGCAGGAAGTGTCGCTGAAGCGGTCTGGGTCTGAGCTGGGACAGGTGCTGCCTGTGAAGCTGCTAGTATGTCTGTCGTAGGATCTGACGAGGCGACAGACGAGGGGAGCCTCTGAGTAGTCACAGCGACTGGGGCTGCTGTAGATGGACCGGCGGTATGCATGTGAGGCAGAGTAGGCATGCCGGTCAACTCGCTGAAAGATGCTCTAAGACTCCTGGAGACTGACGTGTTAGGCACGAATAGCGAGGAAGACTGCTCTGGTGTGAAGCCCATCTGAAGTGGAGTGAACTGCGGGGCTACCACGGGTGAGGCTAACCACTGGGACACCTGTACAAGAGGTGAAGCAAACTGAGCTGGAGGCTGTCCCTGACCCTGAAGCCCGCTGGGCTGTATAGCTAGAGTCGTCGTGGTGGAAGCAGGCTGAGCAAGCTGGGGCGAAGTCTGTGGCTGTGGGGCCCCAAGAGCTATCACTACGTGCTGCATGAAACCCATAAGCTGCTGCTGCAAGAGTATCTGCTACTGATGCATCTGCTGCTGCTGCTGCATGGCCTGCTGCTGCCTCTAGAACTCGTCCTGTCGAGTCTAAAACTGGGCAAAAGTAGCAGCTGTCTCCTGTGCCTGTCTATCCTGTGTCTGCTGCATCCGCTCAAGAATAGCAATGAGAGCGGGGTCTGTCTACAGAGCAGGTGGAGCAGAACTGGAGCTACCGGCCTCTGCATCGTGTCTGCGTGGAGGCATCTGAGGAATAGGCAGATAGTCATCGTCAGAGCTGTCACTGTACTCGTTCACCTCCTGTTGTGCCTCTAGCTCCTCCTCCTCAGTGGCTGCAATCCCTCTGATGATCTCATCCTACTGAGCTACAGATTCTGGCATGTTGGGATAACGGCTAGGCTATCTGGGTGCCTAAGGAGTGGTGTGTCTGATCCTCTATGACAGGTTGTAAGCTGGGAACTCTATGGTGGCACCTGTATACTCATCCATCATACCAGGGGGCTTATCAAGCACTACTCTGCGGATGAGGAACGTGATCCAGTGAGCATAGGGAAGCTGCCTGCGACCCTTGAATCCCTTAGCTATAGTATCCTCCATCTCTGAAAGAAGGAGGTCCCAGATATCAAATACTGTCTGCTGCATCAGGGCATTAAGAAGCCAGAGCTGTAAGCGAGTCAAGCCTCTCTATATCCCAACCTGGGAAGCAGTGTCCTCCTGATAATGGCCTCTAGCACTCTCGCTGTAGGAGTCAAGTCACTGGGGTTCCTGCTCGACCCCTCACCAAAGGGCTCCTTGAAGCAATGTCGCACTAAATCTGTAGGGGGGCACCAACCCTCCATAAGGATGCCTGGGAGGCTCCTGCTGTCCATAACAAACCTCATGCATCCTGGCAGGCTGATCCTGTAGCCTCAGTATCTCTCTGGCTCTACCACTCGTCACTCTATAGTCTTTGCCTCTGAAAGCAAAGTGAATGAATCTGTGATGTGGATCAATGAAGAGTGAAGCATAAAACTGACGAACCCAAGATGGTACATATATCCCCGTCCGTCCAATCAAATCTGTCAGTCCTGGCAAATATGATAAGTAAGGCCGAATGTGCTCTCCGGCTGCTGCCACAATAGACTCTATCCGACAGACTCTCTAAGATCGAAACACTACCCCACTGTTGAGATAAGCATTGTAGAAATCCTCCTGCAGTGGCGTGTAGAAACCCTTAGCTGCTCTCTCATCCCTCCTCGGAGGAAACCAAACCTCAAACTCAACAAAACGCAGCTGCTGAACCTGCCTGGCTATAGCGGCCCTCAAGTCGAGGTGTACCACTGGAGGTGGACCCTGTGGTCTAGGTGGAGGACGTGATCCCCTCCGCTGTGTCGGTGGCCTCGGCGAGACTGGTACACGGGTCCGTCCAGAGCGGCGAAGCTGGGGTGCCGGCTCTGTCTCCTCGGCCTCCTGAGTCTGCTGGGCCTGCTCGTCCTCCTGAGTCTACTGAACTGGCTCCTGCTCTGCTGATAGGCCTTCCTCAATGGCAACCCATCGTCCTACAAATGTGGCAGTCCCAGCTGGACTACCGTGATGACGCTCAACCTCCTCAATCGTAGCTCTGACTGCTGGTGAAACCGGCTGATCTGCAATGACAACTTCGCTGCGGGCACCACCTCTCTCGGCACGCTCTGCGGCCTCTGCAACAGCTGCTGCTCTCGCTGTCTCTGCGTCGGGGTACTTCCACTTCTTGGATGTCACCTGCTTGGTTGACTTGCCCTTCGATCCGGCTGGCTGGCGAGGCGGGGGCCTCGGATCATCATCACCTGGGCCACCACCAACGTTCTTGGTGCGAGCCATCTGAACTGACAAGATGATGAACTGCCGCTGATGAAGATCAATTGTCAAACTGCCGCTTTCAAGGCTTGGCCTCGGTCCGTACTCGTAAGCTTGGCTCTGAGTTGACTGCCAACTGCCACAAGAACCACAACGGAACCAACTCACTGCACGACAGAATAGATGGATATACAAATAAATACAATATGTCTAATAGATGCGAAACCCTAATAGAGAAAGCAATGTAGATGCGAACTTGAATCGAATGGCTTTCTACCTGACGATCAGCGATCCGAGAAAAGATAAGATGCGACACGCGGGGGGAATCCTCGGAACCGGCAAGGGCTAGGGTTACAAGGAGCAGTGATGAACTGGTGGCCCTAGAATTTTTGAAATCAGCGCATTGTATTGCAATTTGATCTAAGCAAATTGAAATTGAAACAAGGAGCTAGCCTTACCGAGAGGAGATGGGGCTAGAGCACACGGCGCTTCACGGTGACGAGAGGGCCGGTCGAACGCAGTGGCACGGTGGTGCTGGCGCGGGTGAACAGCGGTGTAGCGGTGAGGCAGGAGCACGGCGGCGCGCGGCTGGCGGGCTGTGGAGGCGGCGGCAAGGACTAGGGCTAGGTCACGGGGAATCAAAAAACGAAGGAACGGTCGAATAAAATAGATCCCCTGACGCGACAGAGAAGGAAACGGAAAAGAGTCCTAAAAACGCGCGAGATCCATTGACCGGACGCTCCGGTGGTAGCAACCGGACGCTACCACCCAGCGTCCGTTCGATTCCAGAGAGGTCCAATACCTCTGGAATCGGGACCGGACGCGTCCGGTGGTCCATGACCGGACGCAGGCAGGGTCCGGTCAGTACAACTTGGTCTTCCTCCGATCGACCGGACGCTGAACCCTTCCTGACCGGACGCATAGACGCAGCGTCCGATCACTCCTTCACCAGCAGTTCACCTCCTGTGAACTGACCGGACGCTGGCCAGCAGCGTCCGATGCAGCGTCCGGTACACCTTTTCCAGCAAATCTTCAAACTTCCTCCGCGCTGCCTGTTCCCAATCAAGTCCCAACTTGAATAAGATCCAAATAAACACCAATTGGGACTGATATGAGTGACCTCTCTCAAACCCTCATACTTTTCAAAATATTTTGCCTTAGGCTATAATTCTTTTTAAGAAAATAGGCAACAAGAGGGCAAATGGAACAAAACGACAAAACAACATTCATGCATATGCAATACTTGTAAGTAAATCTAGTTGCTTGTCAAGTTTGATCCAAGGTTAAGCTTCTTCACACGCTTTTCGGCGGTTATCTTAACCATGTTAGACAAGCCCTATATGCATTGCCACAAATTTAAACATGTTGTATATTACAATGAATGCAGGGGACAACACAAGCTCAATTTTTAGTGAAGTTACTAAAATCAAGTACATTGAGCTCATTCCGCAATCTACAAAATGTAGCCTCATCTATCGGTTTCGTGAAGATATCCGCTAATTGATCTTCGGATCTTACACCTTCTAGTGATATATCATTTTTAGCCACATGATCTCTTAGAAAGTGATGGCGGATATCTATATGCTTGGTGCGAGAGTGTTGAACCGGATTATTTGCAAGTTTTACCGCACTTTCATTGTCGCACAAAAGAGGTACTTTCTCTAGAACTACTCCATAGTCTAGCAAAGTTTGTTTCATGTATAATATTTGTGCACAACAAGCACCCGCGGCAATGTATTCCGCTTCGGCGGTGGACAAAGCCACACTATTTTGTTTCTTGGAGGACCAAGACACAAGTGATCTACCAAGCAAATGGCACCCTCCGGATGTGCTCTTTCTATCAACTTTGCATCCGGCGTAATCCGAATCGGAATAGCCAATTAATTCAAATAAAGCTCCTTTGGGATACCAAAGGCCAATGCTTGGTGTGTGCTTAAGATACCTAAGGATTCTTTTTACGGCAATTAAATGAGTTTCCTTAGGACTAGCTTGAAATCTAGCACACATACACACACTAAACATGATGTCGGGCCTAGATGCGGTTAGATATAACAAGCTACCAATCATAGAATGGTAGAGAGTTTGATCAACCGGGTTACCTCCCTCATCTAGGTCGAGATGTCCATTTGTAGGCATTGGTGTCTTGATTGGCTTACATTCATCCATCTTGAATCTCTTGAGAAGATCTTTTGTATATTTCTCTTGAGAGATGAAGATGCCTTCTTTCATTTGCTTGACTTGAAAACCAAGAAAGAATGTAAGCTCACCAATCATTGACATCTCGAACTCCTTCGACATCAATTCACCAAATTCTTTGCATGAGTCTTCATTTGATGATCCAAAGATGATATCATCAACATATACTTGACAAATGAAGATATGCCCATCAAGCTTCTTGGTGAATAGTGTGGTGTCGACCTTCCCAATGGTGAAGCCCTTCTCAATGAGGAAGTCCCGAAGGCGCTCATACCAAGCTCTTGGGGCTTGCTTAAGCCCATATAGTGCCTTGGACAACCTATAAACATGATTAGGATATCTAGGGTCTTCAAACCCGGGAGGTTGATCAACATAGACTAGTTCATTAATAAAGCCATTTAAAAATGCACTTTTCACATCCATTTGATATAGTTTCATTTCATGATGTGATGCATATGCAAGAAGGATACGGATGGCTTCTAATCTTGCAACCGGTGCAAAGGTCTCTCCAAAATCCAAACCTTCAACTTGAGAGAACCCCTTTGCAACTAGTCTTGCCTTGTTCCTCACAACAACACCTTGATCATCTTGCTTGTTGCGGAACACCCACTTCGTTCCAATGACTCTTGCACCTTTTGGTCGCTCTTCAAGAGTCCAAACTTCATTGCGAGTGAAGTTGTTCAACTCTTCATGCATGGCATTGATCCAATCTGGATCTTTAAGTGCTTCTTCTACCTTGGTAGGCTCATAGCAAGAGACAAAAGAGTGATGAGCAATAAATGACGTAAGTTTTTGAGATCAAGTCATTACACCCTTTGATGGACTCCCTATGATGAGATCTTGAGGATGATCTTGTAGGAGAGGTGTATTTCTTCTATTGACCACTTGAGGAGGAGGTTGTGGAGCATCAACATGTTGTGCTTGTACCACCATTTGCTCATGGGAGATATGAGTATCTTCATTTTCTACTCTCCCATCTTTTTCACCATCTTGTGGTACATTTGATGAAGAAGGTTGGTTAATGACTTGTACATCATCTTCATCATCTTTTGGCTTGATGTCTCCCACCGGAATATTCTTCATAGCCTCCCTCTATATGCTTTGGACTTCAATGAGTAACCAACAAGAAAACCTATATCACAACGTCTTTGAAACTTCCCTAGGTGTTGCCGCTTCTTGTAGATGTAGCACTTGCAACCAAACACCCTAAAGAAGGAGACGTCCGGCTTCTTCCCATTGAGCAACTCATACGGTGTCTTGACAAGGAACTTTTGAAGAAATAGGCGGTTGGATGCATAACATGCGGTGTTGATTGCTTCCGCCCATAGAGCTTCGGGGGTGTTGTACTCATCTAGCATTGTCCTTGCAAGAGTGATCAAAGTCCGGTTCTTCCTCTCAACTACACCATTTTGTTGAGGAGTATAGGTTGCGGAGACTTCATGTTTGATTCCAACTTTATCACAATAAGCTTCTATGTTTGTGTTGTCAAACTCTTTGCCATTGTCACTTCTTATCTTCTTGAGCTTCACTTCAAATTCATTTTGAGCTCTCTTAGCAAACTTCTTGAAACAAGATGCAACTTCGGATTTGTCATGAAGGAAGAACACCCATGTATACCTTGAATAGTCATCCACAATCACAAGACAATAGAGATTTCCTCCCAAACTCTTGTATGTTGTTGGTCCAAATAAATCCATGTGTAGGAGTTCTAGCACTCTTGTGGTTGACATGAAAGCTTTGGTTGGATGAGTGTTTGCAACTTGCTTGCCGGCTTGACATGCACTACAAAGCTTGTCCTTCTCAAACTTCACATCCTTCAACCCTCTCACCAAATCATTCTTCATAAGCTTCTTGAGTGAGCTCATCCCAACATGAGCAAGTCTTCTATGCCATAGCCACCCAAGTGTTGTTTTGGTGAATAGGCAAGTCTTCAAGTTTGCATCTTCGGAGGTGAAGTCAACTAGATATAAGTTGTTGTATCTAAATCCATTGAATATCACTTGATTGTCATCTACCTTGGATACAACAACCTCATTTTTGGTGAATAAACATTGAAAGCCAAGATCACATAATTGCCCAACGGATAGCAAGTTGAAGCTTAATGATGCAACATAGAGTACATTGGAGATGGAATGATCATTTGATATTGCCACTTTGCCCAATCCTTTAACCTTGCCCTTTGAATTATCTCCAAATGTTATTTTCTCTTGTCCATCTACCTCTTCATCTAGTGAGGTGAACATACGAGGATCACCGGTCATATGTTGAGTGCAACCACTATCAATAACACAATGACTTCCACCGGTCTTGAAGTTCACCTACACACAAGAGATTCAAGCTTTAGGGATCCAAACTTGTTGAGGGCCCTTCACCTTCTCAACAAGTGACTTAGCCACCCAAATCTTCTTAGGCCTACTCTTGTTGGGGGGTCCTAAGAACATGACTTTCATCTTTCCACTAGAATCTTTTCTAAGCATGTAGTGAGCATTGAAAGCAAAGGGTCTAGCATGCTTGGGCAAGGGTTGTGGTGGTGGAGTTTGACACTCATGAGCAAAGTGGCCTTCTTGTCCACACTCAAAACATCTCTTTGGCTTTAGCTTTGGCTTTGATTGTTGGTGTTGAGCTTGAGCCTTCTTCTTCTCTACACTTGCCATATATCCAATGCCACTTCTATCCATCTTCATGACGGTATTCATGAGTAGCTCACTTTGGAGATGCTTGCCTCTAGCAAACTTGCTCAATCCCACCTTGAGATGCTCTTTCTCCATCTTGAGCTTCTTGTTCTCTTCCTTAAGAATATCATTGTTCTTCTCTTCCTTGAGTTTCTTGTTTTCTTCTTTGAGCTTCTCATTCTCAAGGATCAACTCTTTGTCATGATCAAGAGTTTCTAGCACAATGGTGTTGTGACTTTTCATCTCTTCAAGATCTTTCATGAGCTTCTCATGGTCACTCTTGAGCTTGACATACTCATCATAGTCATTGCACTCAACCACTTGCTTGCCTTTGCTACTAGATCCATGCTCAATGCTCTCATCAATTAAATCATCACATGAGGTAGCTATATCAATCTTAACAACATGGTTAGTAGCAACATATGGCTCATTTGAAAAGAATTCTTGTGCAATAACAAGGGTATCATAATTGATCTTTAGAGTTGTGTATTCATCTTTTAGCTTGTTGTGACTAGTGATAAGCTCATTGTGCACCCACTCAAGTTTATCATGTTTATCTTTAAGCTCTTTCTTAGAAGATTTGAGCTCCTTGAGTTTGGATGATATAGAATCATTTGTTTCTTTGAGCTCATCATTAGCCTTTTCTAATGTATCACACTTAGCTAAGAGTGAATCATTTTTAGCATCAAGTTTTTCATTTGTAGCTCTACTCTTTCTAATGATCTTAGTGTATTTTCTTAATATTTTGACAAGATCATCATATGTGGGTGAATCATCATCGCTATCGCTATCATCATCACTAGCTTGCTCATCATCACTACTATCATCACTCTTAGTTACCTTGCGTTCACCCTTGGCCATAAGGCATAGGTGTGTAGAGGATGCAAGATCAATAGCAATGGCGGCCACCTTCTCATTGTCACTCTCATCATCGGATGATCCACTTGATGAATCAATGTCCGTGAGCCAATCACTGACAATATAGGCCTTGCCACTCTTCTTCTTCTTGTAGAAGTCTCTCTTTTTGCCATCTCTCTTCTTGTATGGCTTGTTCTTTTTCTTTTCATCTTCATCACTTGAATCATCTTTCTTGCCCTTGTTCTTGAACTTGTCTTTCTTGGGCTTTGTGCATTGATGAGCTAGGTGGCCAAGTTCGCCACAATTGTAGCAATCCATCTCGGAGATTGGCTTTCTTCTTGAGCTAGTGAAGAACTTCTTCTTCTTGCCGTCAAACTTGATGCCACTCTTGTTTAGCTTCTTTAGCATCTTGGCGGTCTTCTTCACCATGAGAGCAAGACTTTCTTCATCATCTTCATCACTTGAGCTCTCATACTCAAGTCTTGCCTTGCCCTTATCTTGGCTAGCTTTGAATGCTGAGTCTTTCTCTTTCTTCTTTGTAGAGGATGAGCCATCTTGTGGTGTGATGTGCATATACATCTCATGAGCATTGATCTTTCCCAAGATTTGTGTCGGTGTAGCGGCGGAAAGATCACCTTGATATAGCATGGTCACAATGTGCCCATATTTGTCAATGGGGAGGACACTCAAGATCTTTCTCACAACGTCGGATGGTGACATTTGAGTAAGTCCAAGCCTATTGACTTCCTCTACAAGAACATTTAAACGAGAATACATTTCATTAGCACTTTCTTTGGGAAGCATCTCAAAAGAATTTAGCTTTTTAATTACAAGATGATAGCGTTCCTCATGCTCACTCTTGGTTCCCTCATGGAGTGCACAAACGTCCGACCATAGTGCATGGGCGTCTTTGTGGTTCCTTACACGATTGAACACATCTTTGCAAAGGCCTCTAAAGATGGTGTTGCGAGCCTTTGCATTCCATTTTTCATAGTTTACTTCATCGCCTTGGAGTTGTGCGGCATTCTTAGGTGTTGGGAACCCTTGAGAGGCGGCTCTAAGAATTTCAACATCTAGAGCTTCTAGGTAAGCCTCCATGCGAATTTTCTAATATGGAAAATCATCCCCCTCGAAGATAGGAGGAGGTCCATCCCCATGAGACATCTTGCTCTAAGCGGTTAAGCTTAAAAATGTGAGCACGAGGCTCTGATACCAATTGAAACGATCAAGATGCCCAAGAGGGGGGTGAATTGGGCTAATTCTAAATTTTCTTGCAATAATCAAATCCTACAGATAGCCCAATTAACCCTTTGTGCCTAGAAAAGTGTTTCTATCAAATTAACGCACAATAGACTTGCAACCTATGTTCCAAACTTACTTTAGCATAGCAATTCTACGAATGTAAAGACAAGTATTGAATTGCTCAAAGTAAATACTCAAAGTAAATGCTCAAAGTAAATGGAGAGAGGAACGCGGCGATGTTTTGCCGAGGTATCGGAGAGTCACCACTCTCCACTAGTCCTCGTTGGAGCACCCGCGCAAGGGTGTAGCTCCCCCTTGATCCGCGCAAGGATCAAGTGCTCTCTACGGGTTGATTCTTTGACACTCCGTCGCGGCGAATCTCCCAAAGCCGCTCACAACTTGAGTTGGGTCACCCACAAGCTCCGCCGGGTGATCACCAAGCTCCCAATCACCACCAAGCCGTCTAGGTGATGGCGATCACCAAGAGTAACAAGCACGAACTCTCACTTGACCACGCGAAGCCTAATGAGAAGATGGATGCACACTTGTCTACTCTTGAATCACTAATGAGGTTTCACTCTTGGATTCTCAAATCACAAACACCTCACTAGGACCTTGCACTTCTTGGCACTCACAAACGTGTTTCTCAGCTGTTGGAATGAGCAAAAGTGACTCCACACACGAGTTGCTTCTATTTATAAGGCAGCCTAAAAAACGAACCGTTATGAGCTTCTGCGGGATGACCAGACGCTCCGATCGTTTTGACCGGACGCTCCGGCCAGTTCAACCCGCGCAACAGTTTTCAAGTGATGACCGGACGCTGTCAGGGTCTGGTCAGTACTGACCGGACGCGTCCGGTAGCTCTTGGATGCTTACTGTAATCGACCGGACGCTGGATACTCAGGGTCCGGTCACCACTGACCGGACGCGTCCGGTCACACTTTCTCAAGTCTGGACCCTTACTGGAGTCGACCGGACGCTGGCCCTCAGCGTCCGGTCACATTGACCTTCCAGCGTCTGGTCACACCAGACTTGTTCTCCTCGGTCAAATGAACTGACCGGACCCTGTGGCCAGCGTCCGGTCGCACCGGAGCCAGCGTCCGGTCAGTATTTGACCCTTCATTCACTTCCAACTCTCGATCATATGTGAATGAAGTTTGCTCCAAGGGATCTTAGGCATTCATAGGAGCTACCTAGAGCTAGTTTTAACAAGTGTGCACCACACCTAACTCACTAGACTCAACTAGGTCAAGCTACCCATTCATACCCCCCTCAATAGTACGGCCAAAGGAAAAACAAAGTCCTAAACTATTCTAAGTGTCTCTCCAACTCCAATCGACACTTAGAACTAGTCATCCTTAACCTTGTCGTCAATCCTTTGAAAACCAAAATGATTTCCATCGTAGGGGCATGACAACCTCGATTGCCCAATCGATCTCCATTACCATGACCTAACTTTATTTGCCTCTACAAAACACACGTTAGTCATAGTAATCTTGTATTGTCATTAATCATCGAAATCCAACTAAGGGCCTAGATGCTTTCACTTGCCAACATGCTACGTCCCCGTTGAGACAAGCTCCAAGGTTGCCGCCGGTCCTCTTCCTAGTGGTGACCCGCAAGTCACACACTCCCATGTAAAACAATTTTTATAAACAAAAATAAAATACAACTTGTATATAGTACTTAAATAAAATTCAAAGTGTAAGTTTAGTAGATCAAAATGCAACTTGGATTTTCGAGAATAAATATTGTTAACTAATATTTTTGGGAGTTCAAAAATCAAATTTTGAAATCAAGATAAACTCTTTTCGTTAAGTCAGCAAACATTTGAACTTATGTTTAAAGTGCAAATTTTATCAAATTATATTAAGCAAACTAATTAAATAGTGCCTAAATATTTTGTTTCGATAAGATTAGTATAAAGTATGGACTACTGCATGAGATGCTTGTTGGGTGAAATAAATAGGGTCTAGACCTTTTTAAAAGTTTAGGCAAAAGTGTTAAGGATTGTTAGTTCAAACTGAACCCTAGATTTCTCTTAAGTCTAAAATTATAATGACAATGCCATTTTGGCATTCAAATCCCAAAAAATGGAATTTAAAACTAGTGTCATGTTTTGGCCTGGTGATTTGCATCTTGACGAGTGCTTTGTAATGGTACAAGGGTTAGTCATGTTAGTGATGGTTTTAGTCGCTAATTAAAAGTTTTAAATAGTCTAAATTATGTTTAGGCGTGGCTGTTGGGCCTTCTGGCCGCGATCACCACGCCCTGGCTCGGCAATGCCGCTCTCGGCCGCACGCTGGCTGGCAGCAGTCGCCCGCATCGTGGCGTTGGCTGGCCCTGACCCGACTGACCGCCGTTGTTGCTGCCACGCTGCAGCGCTCTATGCCGCTGCCGCTATCGCCACTATGACGCTACTCTCTCTCTCTCTCTCTTTCTATCTTCACCATAGCCTGCACTATTCACTGCGCGCATCGCTGTGCTGCTGTGCCACGGCCTTAGGACCATGCCGCTATCGCTGTTGCCGCTTCTGTGTCACTGTTGTCCTCGACGTCTAAACCGTTGTACACTAAGTGGTAAGAGGCCATACGGCCATCTGACCGTGCCACCACCGGCCAAGGGCCACAGTGCAAGCATGCCACCGCTTATCGTTTGGTCACATCGCTCACGCCGCTTCTAGCTAAGCACATGTCTCGTGCCAGTGTGCACGCTCGCTGTTGCATGTGTGCTTGACCTTGCTAGTAGCCAGCCACGCATCGCCGAGGCAATGCCGAGCCGTGTAAAAGCCTGACCCCTCCCTTGTCTCTTTTGCCTGATGCGAGTCATGTATAGCCATAGAGTCAAGGCAGCCGCTATGGTGTTTCCCTACCCATGCTCTGCCCTCCCTGCGTGCCCATTTATGGAGACCACCGCACCGATGGGACTCGTCGTAAGCCATCACCGCCATCACAGATGATAGGCCGACGTCCCCTCCCGCAGAGGATTCGAAATTTGTGTGCCTTAGTTCATTAGAGCTCGATTCATCGCACTTATAGCTCCGCCATAGAGTTGTCTAGGTGAGCCACCCACCCCGAACCACATCCAAGCTCCGTTGCCGACAAATTTCATGTTTTTCCTCACCGTCGGTCGCCTCTGCCGGCATGCCTTAACTCGATCGAGGGTAAGCCAGTATGCTTTGGTAGCGATTCGATTACTTGCTCCTATGAGCCTGCCTTGGGGCCCTTGTCCTCATGCGTGCGCTAGTTCCACCGAAGGCACCGTCAGCGATGTGCTAATGCGGAAGTATCATGCTCGGAGTGCCGCCGCACCGCCCGCTTGTACGTGGCCGGCGTGTCTCCACCTTCCTCAGCCCCAACCATCACCTTGGCTGGAACTGTGGTAAGCTCCTAGTGCTCCCACGCCTCCTCGTTTGTCTTACCGCCGCTCTAGCATACCGAAGTAACCACGCCAACATCGTGAATGACAATGTTGCGCCTGCCATCATGGCTAGTCCATAGTAGGACCCTGCTAGTCACCCAACCACCTTCTAGGGTCCCTCTTTGTTTAGGTTTAGGTATTCGACCCCTTCCGGCCACCGGCTAACCCTGCCGTTGGCCGGTGTAACCGTCTAAAAGCATCTAGGCCCCTAGTTGGGTTTCGGTGATTAATGACAATACAAGATTACTATGACTAATGTGTGTTTTGCAGATGCAATTAAGTTAGGTCATGGTAATGGAGATCAATCGGGCAAATCAAAGTTGTCATGCCCCTACGATGGAAATCGTTTCGGTTTTCAAAGGATGGACGACAAGGTTAAGGATGACTAGTTCTAAGTGTCAATTCGAGTTGGAGAGATACTTAGAGTAGTTTAGGACTTTGTTTTTCCTTTGGCCGTACTATTAAGGGGGGTATGGACGGGTAGCTTGACCTAGTTGAGTCTAGTGAGTTAGGTGTGGTGCACACTTGTTAAAACTAGCTCTAGGTAGCTCCTACGAAGCCCTTTGATCCCTTGGAGCAAACTTCATTCACAAATGATCGAGAGTTGGAAGTGAATGGAGGGTCAAATACTGACCAGACGCTGGCTCCAGTGCGACCGGACGCTGGCCGCAGGGTCCGGTCAGTTCATTTGACCGAGGAGAACAAGTCTGGTGTGACCGGACGCTGGAAGGTCAATGTGACCGGACATTGAGGCCAGCGTCCGGTTGACTCCAATAAGGGTCCAGACTTGAGAAAGTGTGACCGGACGCGTCCGGTCAATACTGACCGGACCTTGAGGGTTCAGCGTCCGGTCGAGTCCAGTAAGGTTCCAGTAAGGGTTTTATGTGACTGGACGCGTCCGGTCAGTGCTGACCGGACCCTGCCAGCGTCCGGTCAACTCATTACTACTGGTTCGCGGGTTGAACTAACCGGAGCGTTCGGTCAACACGATCGGAGCGTCCGGTCACCCCGCAGAAGCTCATAACGGTTCGTTTTTCAGGCTGCCTTATAAATAGAAGCTCCACTCATGTGTGGAGTGACTTTTGCTCATTTCAACAGCTGAGAAACACATTTGTGAGTGCCAAGAAGAGCAAGGTCCTAGTGAGGTGTTTGTGATTTGAGAATCCAAGAGTGAAACCTCATTAGTGAATCAAGAGTAGACAAGTGTGCATCCATCTTCTCATTAGGCTTCGCGTGGTCAAGTGAGAGTTCATGCTTGTTACTCTTGGTGATCGCCATCACCTAGACGGCTTGGTGGTGATTGGGAGCTTGGTGTTCATCCAGCGGAGCTTGTGGGTGACCCAACTCAAGTTGTGAGCGGCTTTGGGTGATTCACCACGACGGAGTGTCGAAGAATCAACCCGTAGAGAGCACTTGATCCTTGCGCGGATCAAGGGGGAGCTACACCCTTGTGCGGGTGCTCCAACAAGGACTAGTGGGGAGTGGCGACTCTCCGATACCTCGGCAAAACATCGCCGCGTTCCTCTCTCCATTTACTTTGAGCATTTACTTTAAGTATTTACTTTGAGCAATTCAATACTTGTCTTTACATTCATAGAATTGCCATGCTAGAGTAAGTTTGGAACATAGGTTGCAAGTCTTTTGTGCGTTAATTCGATGGAAACACTTTTCTAGGCACAAGGGGTTAATTGGGCTATCCATAGGATTTGATTATTGCAAGAAAATTTAGAATTAGCCCAATTCACCCCCCCCTCTTGGGCATCTTGATCCTTTCAATTGGTATCAGAGCCTCGTGCTCACATTTTTAAGCTTAACCGCTTAGAGTAAGATGTCTCACGGGGATGGACCTCCTCCTCTCTTTGAGGGGGATGATTTTCCATATTGGAAAATTCGCATGGAGGCATACCTAGAAGCTCTAGACGTTGGGATACTTAGAGCTGCCTCTCAACGGTTCCCAACACCTAAGAATCCCGCACAACTTCAAGGCGATGAAGTGAACTATGAAAAATGGAATGCAAAGGCTCGCAACACCATCTTTAGAGGTCTTTGCAAAGATGTGTTCAACCGCGTAAGGAACCACAAAGACGCCCATGCACTATGGTCGGACGTTTGTGCGCTCCATGAGGGAACTAAGAGTGAGCGTGAGGAACGCTATCATCTTGTGATTAAAAAGCTAAATTCATTTGAGATGCTTCCCAAAGAATGTGCTAATGAGATGTATTCACGTTTGAATGTTCTTGTAGAGGAAGTCAATGGGCTTGGACTTACTCAAATGTCGCCATTCGACGTTGTGAGAAAGATCTTGAGTGTCCTCCCCATTGATAAATATGGCCATATTGTGACCGTGCTACACCAAGGTGATCTTTCCACCGCTACACCGACACAAATCTTGGGAAAGATCAATGCTCATGAGATGTACATGCACATCACCCCACAAGATGGCTCATCCTCTACAAAGAAGAAAGAGAAGGACTTAGCATTCAAAGCTAGCCAAGATATGGGCAAAGCATGACTTGAGTATGAGAGCTCAAGTGATGAAGATGATGAAGAAAGCCTTGCTCTCATGGTGAAGAAGACCGCCAAGATGCTAAAAAGGCTAAACAAGAGTGGCATCAAGTTTGACAGCAAGAAGAAGAAGTTCTTCACTAGCTCAAGAAGAAAGCCAATCTCCGAGATGGATTGTTACAATTGTGGCGAACTTGGCCATCTAGCTCATCAATGTACAATGCCCAAGAAAGACAAGTTCAAGAACAAGAACAAGGGCAAGAAAGATGACTCAAGCAATGAAGATGAAGATGAGAAGAAAAAGATCAAGCCATACAAGAAGAGAGATGGCAAAAAGAGGGACTTCTACAAGCAGAAGAAATGTGGAAAGGCCTACATTATCGGTGATTGGCTCACGGACATTGATTCATCAAGTGGATCATCCGATGATGATAGTGACGATGAAAAGGTGGCCGCCATTGCTATTGATCTTGCATCTTCACCGCCGTCATTGCCATCATCCTCTACACATCTATGCCTTATGGCCAAGGGTGAACGCAAGGTAACTAAGAGTGATGATAGTAGTGATGATGAACATGCTAGTGATGATGATAGCGATAGCGATGATGATGACTCACCTACATATGATGATCTTGTCAAAATATTAAGAAAATACACTAAGATCATTAGAAAGAGTAGAGCTACAAATGAAAAGCTTGATGCTAAAAATGATTCACTCTTAGCTAAGTGTGATACATTGGAAAAGGCTAATGTTGAGCTTCGAGAAACTAATGATGCTATATCATCCAAACTTAAGGAGCTCAAATCCTCCAAAAAAGAGCTTAAAGATAAACATGATAAACTTGAGTGGGTGCACAATGAACTCATCACTAGCCACAGCAAGCTAAAAGATGAATACACTACTCTTAAGATTAATCATGATACTCTTGTTATTGCTCAAGAATTTTTACCAAATAAACCACATGATGCTACTAACCATGTTGTCAAGATTGATATAGCTACTTCATGTGATGATTTAATTGATGAAAGCATTGAGCATGGATCTAGTAGCAAAGGCAAGCAAGTGGTTGAGTGCAATGACTATGATGAGTATGTCAAGCTCAAGAGTGACAATGAGAAGCTCATGAAAGATCTTGAAGAGATGAAAAGTCACAACACCATTGTGCTAGAAACTCTTGATCATGACAAAGAGTTGATCCTTGAGAATGAGAAGCTAAAAGAAGAAAACAAGAAACTCAAGGAAGAGAAGAACAATGATATTCTCAAGGAAGAGAACAAGAAGCTCAAGATGGAGAAAGAGCATCTCAAGGTGGGATTGAGCAAGTTTGCTAGAGGCAAGCATCTCCAAAGTGAGCTACTCATGAATACCATCATGAAGATGGATAGAAGTGGCATTGGATATATGGCAAGTGTAGAGAAGATGAAGGCCCAAGCTCAACACCAACAATCAAAGCCAAAGCCAAAGCCAAAGAGATGTTTTGAGTGTGGACAAGAAGGCCACTTTGCTCATGAGTGTCAAACTCCACCACCACAACCCTTGCCCAAGCATGCTAGACCCTTTGCTTTCAATGCTCACTACATGCCTAGAAAAGATTCTAGTGAAAAGATGAAAGTCATGTTCTTAGGACCCCCCAACAAGAGTAGGCCTAAGAAGATTTGGGTGGCTAAGTCACTTGTTGAGAAGGTGAAGGGCCCTCAACAAGTTTGGATCCCTAAAGCTTGAATCTCTTGTGAGTAGGTGAACTACAAGACCGGTGGAAGTCATTGGGTTATTGATAGTGGTTGCACTCAACATATGACCGGTGATCCTCGTATGTTCACCTCACTAGATGAAGAGGTAGATGGACAAGAGAAAATAACATTTGGAGATAATTCAAAGGGCAAGGTTAAAGGATTGGGCAAAGTGGCAATATCAAATGATCATTCCATCTCCAATGTGCTCTATGTTGCTTCATTGAGCTTCAACTTGCTATCCGTTGGGCAATTGTGTGATCTTGGCTTTCAATGCTTATTCACCGAGAAGGAGGTTGTTGTATCCAAGGTAGATGACAATCAAGTTATATTCAATGGATTTAGATACAACAACTTATATCTAGTTGACTTCACCTCCGAAGATGCAAACTTGAAGACTTGCCTATTCACCATAACAACACTTGGGTGGCTATGGCATAGAAGACTTGCTCATGTTGGGATGAGCTCACTCAAGAAGCTTATGAAGAATGATTTGGTGAGAGGGTTGAAGGATGTGAAGTTTGAGAAGGACAAGCTTTGTAGTGCATGTCAAGCCGGCAAGCAAGTTGCAAACACTCATCCAACCAAAGCTTTCATGTCAACCACAAGAGTGCTAGAACTCCTACACATGGATTTATTTGGACCAACAACATACAAGAGTTTGGGAGGAAATCTCTATTGTCTTGTGATTGTGGATGACTATTCAAGGTATACATGGGTGTTCTTCCTTCATGACAAATCCGAAGTTGCATCTTGCTTCAAGAAGTTTGCCAAGAGAGCTCAAAATGAATTTGAAGTGAAGCTCAAGAAGATAAGAAGTGACAATGGCAAAGAGTTTGACAACACAAACATAGAAGCTTATTGTGATGAAGTTGGAATCAAACATGAAGTCTCCGCAACTTATACTCCTCAACAAAATGGTGTAGTTGAGAGGAAGAACCGGACTTTGATCACTCTTGCAAGGACAATGCTAGATGAGTACAACACCTCCGAAGCTCTATGGGCAGAAGCAATCAACACCGCATGTTATGCATCCAATCGCCTATTCCTTCAAAAGTTCCTTGGCAAGACACCTTATGAGTTGCTCAATGGGAAGAAGCCAGACGTCTCATTCTTTAGGGTGTTTGGTTGCAAATGCTACATCTACAAGAAGCGACAACACCTAGGGAAGTTTCAAAGATGTTGTGATATAGGTTTTCTTGTTGGTTACTCATTAAAGTCCAAAGCATATAGAGTATTTAATCATGCCACCGGCTTGGTTGAAGAAACATATGATGTGGAATTTGATGAATCTAACGGCTCCCAAGGAGCACATGAGAATCTTGATGATGTAGGTGATGAACCGTTGAGAGAGGCTATGAAGAATATTTCGGTGGGAGACATCAAGCTAAAAGATGATGAAGATGATGTACAAGTCATTAACCAACCTTCTTCATCAAGTGTACCACAAGATGGTGAAAAAGATGGGAGAGTAGAAAATGAAGATACTCATATCTTCCATGAGCAAATGGTGGTACAAGCACAAGATGTTGATGCTCCACAACCTCCTCTTCAAGTTGTTAATAGAAGAAATACACCTCTCCTACAAGATCATCCACAAGATCTCATCATAGGGAGTCCATCAAAGGGTGTAATGACTCGATCTCAAAAACTTACTTCATTTATTGCTCATCACTCTTTTGTCTCTTGCTATGAGCCTACCAAGGTAGAAGAAGCTCTTAAAGATCCGGATTGGATCAATGCCATGCATGAAGAGTTGAACAACTTCACTCGCAATGAAGTTTGGACTCTTGAAGAGCGACCAAAAGGTGCAAGAGTCATTGGAACAAAGTGGGTGTTCCGCAACAAGCAAGATGATCAATGTGTTGTTGTGAGGAACAAGGCAAAACTAGTTGCAAAGGGGTTCTCTCAAGTTGAAGGCTTGGATTTTGGAGAGACCTTTGCACCGGTTGCAAGATTAGAAGCCATTCGTATCCTACTTGCATATGCATCACATCATAAAATAAAACTATATCAAATGGATGTGAAAAGTACATTTTTAAATGGCTTTATTAATGAACTAGTCTATGTTGATCAACCTCCCGGGTTTGAAGACCCTAGATATCCTAATCATGTGTATAGGTTGTCCAAGGCACTATATGGGCTTAAGCAAGCCCCAAGAGCTTGGTATGAGCGCCTTCGGGACTTCCTTATTGAGAAGGGCTTCACCATTGGGAAGGTCGATACTACACTATTCACCAAGAAGCTTGATGGGCATATCTTCATTTGTCAAGTATATGTTGATGATATCATCTTTGGATCATCAAATGAAGACTCATGCAAAGAATTTGGTGAATTGATGTCAAAGGATTTCGAGATGTCCATGATTGGTGAGCTTACATTCTTTCTTGGTTTTCAAGTCAAGCAAATGAAAGAAGGCATCTTCATCTCTCAAGAGAAATACACTAAAGATCTTCTCAAGAGATTCAAGATGGATGAATGTAAGCCAATCAAGACCCCAATGCCTACTAATGGACATCTCGACCTAGATGAGGGAGGTAACCCGGTTGATCAAACTCTCTACCGTTCTATGATTGGTAGCTTGTTATATTTAACCGCATCTAGGCCCGACATCATGTTTAGTGTGTGTATGTGTGCTAGATTTCAAGCTAGTCCTAAGGAAACACATTTAATTGCCGTAAAAAGAATCCTTAAGTACCTTAAGCACACACCAAGCATTGGCCTTTGGTATCCCAAAGGAGCTTTATTTGAATTAATTGGCTATTCCGATTCGGATTACGCCGGATGCAAAGTTGATAGAAAGAGCACATCCAAAGGGTGCCATTTGCTTGGTAGATCACTTGTGTCTTGGTCCTCCAAGAAACAAAATAGTGTGGCTTTGTCCACCGCCGAAGCGGAATACATTGCCGCGGGTGCTTGTTGTGCACAAATATTATACATGAAATAAACTTTGCTAGACTATGGAGTAGTTCTAGAGAAAGTACCTCTTTTGTGCGACAATGAAAGTGTGGTAAAACTTGCAAATAATCCGGTTCAACACTCTCGCACCAAGCATATAGATATCCGCCATCACTTTCTAAGAGATCATGTGGCTAAAAATGATATATCACTAGAAGGTGTAAGATCCGAAGATCAATTAGCGGATATCTTCACTAAACCGCTAGATGAGGCTACATTTTTTAGATTGCGGAATGAGCTCAATGTACTTGATTTTAGTAACTTCACTAAAAATTGAGCTTGTGTTGTCCCCTGCATTCATTGTAATATACAACATGTTTAAATTTGTCGCAATGCATATAGGGCTTGTCTAACATGGTTAAGATAACCGCTGAAAAGCGTGTGAAGAAGCTTAACCTTGGATCAAACTTGACAAGCAACTAGATTTACTTACAAGTATTGCACATGCATGAATGTTGTTTTGTCGTTTTGTTCCATTTGCCCTTTTATTGCCTATTTTCTTAAAAAGAATTATAGCCTAAGGCAAAATATTTTGAAAAATATGAGGATTTGAGAGAGGTCACTCACATCAGTCCCAATTGGTGTTTATTTGGATCTTATTCAAGTTGGGACTTGATTGGGAACAGGCAGCGCGAAGGAAGTTTGAAGAATTGCTGGAGAAAGTGCACCGGACGCTGCACCGGACGCTGCTATTCAGCGTCCGGTCAGTTCACAGGAGGTGAACTGCTGCCGAAGGAGTGGCCGGACGCTGCGTCTGTGCATCCAGTCAGGAGGACCTTCAGCGTCTGGTCGATCGAAGGAAGGAAAGGCAGTACTGACCGGACCCTGCCTGCGTCCGGTCATGGACCACCGGACGCGTCTGGTCCCGATTCCAGAGGAATTGGACCTCTCTGGAATCGATCGGACGCTGGGTGGTAGCGTCCGGTCGCTACCACCGGAGCGTCCGGTCAGTGGATCTCGCGCGGCTTCAGGACTCTTTTCTCCGTTTCCTTTTCTGTTGCGTTTGGGGGAACTATTTAACCGTATCCTTTTCCCGTATCCCGCCATGACCAAGCCTCCGAGCCCTAGCCAGCGCCGCCGCTCCCGTGCCCTAGCCTCCACGCCCAAGCTTGCCGCGCCACCAGAACTCACCGAGCCGACCGCCTTGCGCTCGCTTCGCACGCCACCGCGCTTGCCCTGCCCTGCCGGCGCTTGCCCCTGTGCCGCGCCAACCCTAGCTCGCGCGTCTGATCCGTGTGGCTCTCAGTGACAGCGCCGCCGTCGTTTCCTCGGGCACCAAGTTTCATTCAAAATCGATTCCAGTGCCTTTGGTCTACCTCCTCTCGGTAATGCTAGCTCCTTGGTTGAATTTCGATTTGCTTAGATCAAATTGTAATACAATGCGCTGATTTCAAAAATTCTAGGGCCACCAGTTCATCACTGCTCCTTGTAAGCCTAGCCCCTGCCGGTTCTGAGGGCTCCCCCGCGTGTTGCCTTTTCTTTTCTCGGATCGCCGGATCGTCAGGTAGCTTGCCCGTCGTCTCAATTTCGTACCTACATTGCTTGCTTCCTAGGTTTTCGCATCTATTAGATATATTGTATTTATTCGTATATCCATCTATTCTATCGTGCAGCGAGTCGGTGCCGTTGTGGTTCTTGTGGCAGTTGGCAGTCAACTCGGAGCCAAGCTCGCGAGTAAGGATCGAGGCCAAGCCTCGAGAGTGTCAGTTTGTCTGTTGATCTTCATCAGCGTCAGTTCATCATCTTGTCAGTTCAGATGGCTCGCACCAAGAACGTTGGTGGTGGCCCAGGTGATGATGATCGGAGGCTCCCGCCTCGCCAGCTAGCGGGATCTAAGGGCATGTCCACCAAGCAGGTGACATCCAAGAAGCGCAAGTACCCCGACGCAGAGACAGCGAGAGCAGCAGCAGTTGTAGAGGCCGCAGAGCATGTCGAGAGAGGTGGTGCCCGCAGCGGAGTTGTCATTGCAGATCAGCCGGTTTCACCAGCAGTGAGAGCTGCGCTTGAGGAGGTTGAGCGTCGTCACGGTAGTCTAGCTGGGACTGCCACGCTTGCAGGACGACGGGTTGCCATTGAGGAGGGTCAGTCAGCAGAGCAGGAGCTAGTTCAGCAGACTCAGGAGGGTGAGCAGGCACAGTAGACCTAGGAAGCCGAGGGGATAGAGCCGGCACCCCAGCTTCGCCGCTCTGGACGGACCCGTGTACTTGTCTCGCCGAGGCCGCCGACACAGCGGAGGGGATCACGTCCACCACCTAGACCACAGGGTCCACCTCTAGTGGTGCATCTCGACTTGAGGGCCGCCATGGCCAGACAGGTTCAGCAGCTACGATTTGTAGAGTTTGAGGTTTGGTTTCCTCCTAGGAGGGATGAGAGAGCAGCTGAGGGTTTCTACACGCCACTACAGGAAGATTTCTACAATGCTTATCTCAACAATGGGGCAGTGTTCAGAGCTCAGAGAGTCTGTTGGATAGAGTCTATTATGGCAGCAGCCGAAGAGCACATTCGGCCTTACTTATCATATTTGTCAGGGTTGACAGATTTGATTGGACGAACGGGAATATATGTTCCATCTTGGGTTCATCAGTTTTATGCTTCACTCTTCACCCTCGCTATTTGTGCCTGACACGTCAGTCTCTAGGAGTCTTGGAGCATCTTTCAGCGAGCTGACTGGCATGCCCACACCACCTCATATGCATGCCGCCGGTCCTTCTACAGCAGCCCCAGTCGCAGTGACTACTCAGAGGCTTCCTAGCTCAGTCGCATCATCAGATCCTACAGATGTACCAGCAGCGTCACAGGCAACCCCTGTCCCAGCTCAGACCCAGACCGCTTCAGCGACACTTCCTGCCATAGAGGGTCAGTCAGTTCAGAGCTTAGGGTCAGATGATGATGGCACTTAGTTCTAGCTTGCTCCTCGCACCTCAGCGCCCGGCTCGTCCGCTGTAGCCCCGCCGACCGACCCCTAGGTTTTGGTGTTTGACGCCAAAGGGGGAGAGGGTTCGAGTATGTAGACTCAGGGGGAGCGACATTAAGGGGGAGCTAGTTATCTAGTATTAGCTTATTATATACATTTGGAGTTTTATTTGTGTGATACAATATTACTTTTGCATTCGTGTGTTTACTTTCACGCATATTATTTTATCTATGTGATAGTGTTATCTATGTGATTGTGATATATGACATGTGTGCTCTCTACTTTACATTATTTATATGTCATATCACTTGTGTTATTGCTCATTTGCCTTTGCTTCCGCGTTTATACTCCAATGCAAATGAGCTTTGTTAATCGTACTCATGCTTAATTCACATCCTTTGAGTACATTGTGTTGGCTTGGGTCATATAAGCTTGACTAACACTTTTGTTCTTATCGACAAAAGCTTATATGAACTAAGCCCATCAAAAACCTCATTCTTTCCCATACTCGAGGTAGTATTGTCATCAATCACCAAAAAGGGGGAGATTGAAAGCATCTAGGCCCCTAGTTGGGTTTCGGTGATTAATGACAATACAAGATTACTATGACTAACGTGTGTTTTGCAGATGCAATTAAGTTAGGTCATGGTAATGGAGATCAATTGGGCAAATCAAAGTTGTCATGCCCCTACGATGGAAATTGTCGCAGAACCGACCAATTTATAAGAATACAAGTACAATGGCAATCCGCAAGCGGTCGCACTGTCATACTTGAACCCATATAAACCCGGTAGTCCGTCGAGTACCACGACGGGTCTCGATAAACGATTTACAACAACCAAGATCGTACATGATTCAACATACATGCCACATATTACATAAAGTTCGCAGATACATTTCATCATCAGAGTACGGATAAAAGTTATTACAAACCAAGTTTGATAAATAAGGCGGAAGCAAATAAGTTCGAAGATAAAGTTTTCAACATAGTTTAATACAGTGCCAAACCAGATCACGGTCCACAAAAGCAAAGATAGGAATTACTAAAGAAGCCTGCCCAAGGCTTACTCCTCATCCACGGTGGGATAGAAGCAACTCTTGCAATAACCATGATACACAGTGCCATCTGCAACAATGGGAAAATAAACCCTGAGTACAAGAAGGTACTCAGCTAGACTTACCCGTCATGAACCAGAAATAAATTGACTCCAAGGATTATGCAAGGCTGTATAAGTGGACGTAACTTGACAACATTTTGCGTAAAAGGCAATTCCCCGTTGGACAATTAGGATTTATTTATCAAGTTAATTATAACTATCCATTTCTAGATTAGCAACTATCCTGTGCCAAACATGTGGTATATCATTTAGAATCATACAATAGTAACCATAGCAGGTATTGTAATTCCATATTCATCCAAACCATCATGTTTCATAATATAGTTGCTACGATGTTGGGACTAGCCAAGTTTCTCACTATCCGGGAGAGACGGCGATTCGAATCGATTTCAACCAGCTGGGAATTTATTCCTAACACAAACCCAGGTCTACCAGCCACGATAGCCTTAGGTCACCTTTGATACAACTCCGGTACACATTTCGTGGGTCCATACTACGCCGCACAATCTGGAACACCAGATGCCAGGATGCTCAGGCCGAGCCTGCCCTTGGGCTCAGTCTGATCGTTCCCCGGAAGGAGCGCACAACAGAACGGTTCCCGGCCTGAGTTGAATTACTCGGCTTCGTGGTCGGAACGAGTTATCCGGCCAGCTAAGTGAGAGGCATGCGTTCAATCTTGTCAGAAGCGCCAACAACGGTACGGTCCTTAATCGACACAGACGGGGATAAGTCCACACCCAAGACCTCCATGTCTTGTTGCTTCTCTATCGACTTCCCGTCCGGTCTCAATTTACTTTCACCTCATGGTTCTGTTCCACGATAGCAGATATAGCCAACCGTGCTCCGGTATCCACCTATATCTCGCAGGTGACAGGACATCACCCGACTTCTACCGGTCTAAGCATGGCTAAGCATATATTCGATCCTAGACCTATACCGGTTAAAGGTGTAATATCTGGACAAGGAATGTACATGCATCAAGTGGTTTCATTCAACTCTTATAACCTAATGCATCAATCATAAATACGTAAGTAAACATTTGTAAATTACTGGGAGACTTATAATGCTCCGGGGCTTGCCTCGCAGAAAGGAAGTAGGGCGGTGGTCAGGACACTCCGGAAGCTCTTCAGGGTTCTGCTCCACGCCTTCGGGAGCTGCGGCTTGCGGATCCTCCTGCGGGTTCCCTTCCTCTGCTTCTTCGAATTCCAGCAACGTGATCGCTTCCTCCGATCCTAGATGCATGAGTATGGCATAAGTATTACGAATGCATATATGTTAACAAGTGCATCATGTTGTTTGAGTAGGTGCATATCTCTTCTCGATTATTACTTAACTACTTCTACAATGCATCGACTATACCATAAAATAGCAGCTACTTGTTTCACTCATAACTAGAGTTCTACAAATCCAAATCCAGTGATCCTAGACTTTCTGGAAAGCTTATCAAATTCTTTACAACTTTGTTATTAACCATTTTTACAGTACACATCAGTTTCACATGCAACTCATCACACCCTAGAATCAGTCCGGAAACTAGTTAACATGCAATATAAAGTAATAACATCTCTACTTCATGTAATCATTCAAAATTTGACAACATAGAACCTACCAACAGTTTAAGCATACCAAATACAGTTAAGATAATATAATGGTGAAGCCCAAACTATTTATTAAATTGCCTTTATTATTTTATTTAGATATCTAGGTTAAATAATAAATATATATCAAATGTGCTTAATAAATTCTCAAAAATTTACAGAGTCTTACTAATTCTATCAAAGGACTACTATCAAAATTTCATGTCATTTTACTAAGTAGAACATTCTATACAAAAATGATAAGGAAGCAAGGCTTGAAATAGCATAAATGGAAAATCCTATTGAAAAGTGTCAAGCAACAGATTTCTTATTTTTCTTAACATCCATATGGTACTAGGATTACCTCCAACAAATTTCATGAATTTTGGACTCATAAATAATTTATAAAAATTCATGCAAGGATTGACTAGCCATAAAAGAAAAATCAATAACTATAATTCTACACATGCACTAGCCTTCAAATTTTCACCCAAGCTCATATATGACAAGAATAGCCTACCACAAAAATTTCATAATTTTTGGAGCAAAGGAACTCTAGATATAAAATAAACAAATTTGAATGCATTCAAAAGCACATTTCAAATCCTTATTTAAATATCCAAAAATTTCTACTGTATAAGTCAAAAATATATTTTTCCTAAATACTACATTTCCTAAGGAACACAACCATATTTATTTCATAAATTTTGGAGCTACCAAACTGAAGATATGAAAATAACAAAACACATGTGAATCTGCATTCAAACTGAACTGGATTTGAAATAATGTGTCGCTGACACGCGGGACCCACTGGTCAGCGAGACACAGTAGAGCACGGCGGCGCTGCTCGACTGACGCGGCTAGAACTCGACGACGGCGAGTTCGCCGGCGGTGACATCATCACCACACGACCTACGTGACCTAGCAAAGCGATTGAGCCACTTGGCCGGGCTTATCGTCGACTCTAGAGCTGACGGCGGCGACCATGGCGGAACGGCGGGGCTGGACGTCGGCGGTACGCCGGTGTGGGCTACGGTGGTTCGAACGGACGCTGCGCCGAGCATCACCGAGTTGCAGCGGAGCTATCTAGTGCCCTAACGCGGCCTGGGATGGACGGTGGCGACGTGGCCACGGAGACGGAGCTCACGGCGGAACTCCGGCGAGCTTAAACGCGCGGCGATGGCTTACCAAGCGCTGTCAGCGGTCAAGGGAAGAAGCAGTGGGTCGCTGGGGAGCTAGTTGAGTAGTTGCGGTGGTTGGATGATGAGGCAGAGCAAGCTGGCGACCGGCCAACGACGGCGGCGAACTACTCTGCTGCTGCGGAGCGCACACAGGCGAAGGAGGAGCTGAGGAAATGAAAAATGGCGAGCGCTGGACAGTGCGGGCGGGTGCTGGGGTGAAGTAGTGCGCGTTGGCCTGGCTTGGCCGCACGGGGCAGGACGCCGGCGACGCGCGGCCAGCTGCTGGCTCCACGCGGCGGCTCGGTTCTGAACCGGTCGGCCACTGACGACGGCCGATCAGTTCGTCAGTCGCGAACGGTGTTGTCTGACAGCGCGTTTTCTCGTTGATTTGTCTGCAAATCCGTGGCTCCTTAGTACAAACCTCCTGAATAAATTTCGTAGACCTAAGTACCAGCTACAAATGTTGTTCAATGATCTCGTGCTAATTCGCAACCGAAACTGAGAAAAATCATCCCCAAAGTGAGCCTGTCAGTCGGTCAATGAACATAGACTTAGAAAAATTGCTTAAGTGTTGAAATCAAGATTTTGCTGGTTTTTGTGGGACCCATTCAAGCATGTTAGAAGCTAAATCAGTCCATGACCCAAAAATAAAAGTTGTTCCTTATGTCAAACACTACAACATTGCTTTAGTGAACTCCTCCATGCAAGGTCTTTAACACCTAGTTCAACTTTAGTCAAACATGTCACTTTGAAACCATGATACACATTCGAACCATGGCTAAATGACCAAACTAGCCCTAGCCTTAAATACCAAAGTTGTTCCTAATGATATCCTAAGCATGTTTAAACAATTTGCAAGGTCATTTAAGCATTTCATGTAGTAGTCACTCATATAGCTATCCAGGTCAACACATGTGATATTACTTAAGTGCTTGCTCATGAAAGGCGACCTTCATGAACAAGGTTCCTTTTGTTAACCTAAGTGTAGCTAAGGTGTTTTAGTGACCAACATTACCCACTTGGCTTCACTTGCACATGATCATATGCATATGTTCTAAGAAACACGAGATAACAAGCAATGTTTCATATGTTTCGATCAAATGTTTCCATTGTAAATGATGATTCATGAATGCGTGATGCTCATGCCCATGTTATGCAAGTCAAGTTATGCAAGGCTAACACCCGAGGTGTTACAGCCCCTCCCCCTTATAAAAATCTCGTCCCGAGATTTGCAAGACCTACCATTCATGGAAAAAGGCGGGATAAACTTCTCGTAGATAATCTTCTCTTTCCCACGTAGCATCTTGTTCACTATGATTGTTCCACACCACCTTATAAAACTTAATAATCTTACTCCTTGTCACTCTCTCCGTCTCTTCTAATACTCGAATTGGCTTTTCTTCATAAGTCAAATCCGATTGAAGCTGCACGTTGGTGGGTGCAATAGCTTCTTCCGGTACTCGAAGACATTTCTTTAGCTGAGAAACATGGAATACATCAAAGATTGCACTCATCTCTGGTGGTAGTTGTAGCTTATATGCAACATTTCCTTTTCGTTCCAAGATTTTGTATGGCCCTACATATCTTGGTGAAAGCTTCTTTTTCATCCCAAATCTTTTCACACCTTTCATGGGTGATACTCTCAAGTACACATAGTCACCCATTTCAAAAGTTAGTGGTCTTCTTCTTCTGTCGGCATAACTCTTCTGTCTTGATTGAGCTGCCTTCATGTGTTGTTGGATGATACGTACTTGTCCTTCGGCTTCATTGACAAAATCAATACCAAAGTATCTCCTTTCACCGGGTTCAATCCAATTCAATGGAGTTCTGCACTTTCTGCCATACAAGGCTTCAAATGGAGCTATTTTGATACTTGCTTGATAACTGTTGTTATAGGAGAATTCAGCTAAAGGTAACCATTTCTCCCATGAACCTTTTGAAGATATAACACAAGCTCTAAGTAAATCTTCTAGGATTTGGTTCACTCGCTCTGTCTGTCCCGAAGTTTGCGGATGATAAGCCGAACTTCTGATTAGCTTGGTTCCCAAAGCTTGGTGTAAGTGCTCCCAGAAACGAGCTATGAACTGTGGTCCTCTATCTGAGATTATGGTCCTGGGTACTCCATGCAATCTCACGATCTGGGCAACATATATCTCAGCGTATTTCCCAACTATATACCGCGTGTTCACGGGTATAAAGTGTGCTGACTTGGTAAGACGATCAACAATGACCCAGATTGAATCGTGACCTTGTGGCGTTGTTGGAAGGCCTGTAATAAAGTCCATACTGATCTCCTCCCATTTCCATCCTGGAATAGGCAATGGCTGAAGTAATCCAGCGGTTTTCATATGGACGGCTTTCACTCTACTGCAGTTATCACACCTAGCAACATAGGCTGCGATCTCTTTCTTCATCTTAGTCCACCAAAAATGGGTTCTTAAATCTTGATACATTTTACTACTACCCGAATGGATAGACAATTTGGATGAGTGAGCTTCTTCTAAAATTTGATTCCTTAGCTCACGGTCTTTTGGTACCACTAACCGGTCCTCAAACCATAATACACCTCTTTCGTCCAATCTAAAATGTTTGGTTTCCTGCTCTTGCATTTTTCTTTTGATGTGACTTATTCCTACATCTATCTGCTGTAGCTCTATGATTTTGCCCTCAAGCAAACAACTAATTGTGATATTGTGTAGTACAGCAGGATGTAGCACGTTGAATCCATCTTCCAATAGTGCTTCCACAGTGTTGCAATGGGACTTCCGACTAAGTGCGTCGGCTACTACATTAGCTTTACCCGGATGGTAATGCACTTCCAAGTTATAGTCCTTAATCAATTCCAACCATCTACGTTGTCTCATGTTCAGTTCTGGCTGGGTAAAGATATACTTTAGGCTTTTGTGGTCAGTATAGATATGACATACATTGCCCAACAGGTAATGTCTCCATATCTTCAATGCATGAACAACGGCTGCAAGTTCCAAATCATGTGTAGGGTAGTTGACTTCATGTTTTCGCAATTGCCGTGAGGCATATGCAATTACTCTCCCTTCTTGCATAAGTACACATCCCAAACCTATTCCTGATGCATCACAAAATACATCAAAAGGTTTTTCAATGTCTGGTTGTGCTAGCACTGGTGCTGTAGTCAACAAAGTTCTGAGGGTGTGAAAAGCTGTTTCACATTCTGGTGTCCATTTGTACTTCTCATCTTTCTGAAGTAGTCTGGTCATAGGTTTAGCTATCTTTGAGAAGTCTGGAATAAACCGGCGATAGTATCCTGCTAACCCTAGAAAACTCCGAACTTCATGCACCGAAGTTGGAGCTTTCCAATCCATGACCTCTTGTACTTTTGATGGGTCTACTGAGATTCCATCTCTTGATAAAATGTGACCTAAGAAAGGTACTTGGCTCATCCAAAATTCACATTTGCTAAACTTGGCATATAGCTTATGCTCCCTCAGTCTAGATAGGACAATCCTCAGATGCGCTTCATGATCTGACTCATTTTCTGAATAAATCAATATGTCGTCGATAAACACGACCACGAACTTATCAAGTTCGGGCATGAATACCGAGTTCATTAGGTACATAAAGTAGGCTGGAGCATTTGTTAGTCCGAAAGACATAACCAAATACTCATATAAGCCGTACCTAGTAGAGAAAGCAGTTTTAGGTATATCCTCCGGTCTGATCTTTATCTGATGGTAACCTGATCTCAAGTCAATTTTGGAGAATACCTTTGCCTTCGCTAGCTGATCGAACAAGATGTCTATGTGGGGTAACGGATACTTGTTCTTGATGGTCACAGCATTGAGTGGTCTGTAATCTACACACATTCTCAGTGACTTATCCTTCTTTTTCACAAACAATGCTGGGCATCCCCACGGAGATGAGCTAGGTTGGATAAGACCTTTGTCCAATAGATCTTGCAATTGAACCTTAAGTTCTGCTAACTCATTGGGTGGCATTCTATAGGGCCTTCTGGATATGGGGGCGGTACCTGGCACTAATTCAATCTTAAATTCCACGTCCCTATCCGGTGGTAGACCTGGTAATTCCTCTGGAAATACATCCGGAAACTCACCAACCACTGGAATATCACAGATGGTGGTGGCTTGGATAGCACAGGCTAAATGTTGGGGTTCGAAGTCACGGGAGAGTGGGACTAGAAAAGCATTCCCTCCCGTGGGTTCTCTCAACATGATAGTACGGGTGCTAGTGTCAATAAGAACACCATGATACTTCATCCAATTCATGCCTAAGATTACACTTATTGACAACCCCGGCAATATTATCAAATCTGTTGTGTACTCCCTCCCTTGTATCGAGATGAGTACATTTTTGACTATCTTTTTGGTAGTAACAGTTCCCCCTGCTGAACTTATGTTAAAACCCCCTTTGCTTACTTCAATTATTTCTTGATCATGTCTAGATGCAAATGCTTGACTCATAAATGAATGAGAAGCTCCTAAATCAAATAAAACAACAGCGGGATGCTTGTTGACAAGAAACATACCAGCCGTGACAACTTCTCCGGCGGGCACTTCTTCTACAGCGGTATAATGCACTTGTCCCTGACGTGCCCTGGCATTCACCTGCCTCTGATTGTTCTGATTTTGGTTGCTATTCCTCTTGGGGTGGGGGCATTCCTTGGACCAATGACCCAGTTGGTTGCAGTTGAAACAAGGTTGATTACTTCTGAATCCAACGGAGCTGTCCTGATTACCATTTCCTTTTGGTAAGGCAATAGTAAACGCCTTACGGAAGGGTTTCTGTGGTCTGTTATTCTGAGCTTTCGGTGGCGGAGGCCTAAACTTGGGTGCAGGTGGACGGAATTGTGGCCTAGCTGTGATAGGCGCTTTTGACTGGAAAGATCCGGATGCACCGGCCTCATATGCCCTCTTGCAACCTTTAGCAATTGCATGCATGTTGTTGTGGTTTTCTTGGGTCAAGGCATCACTAATAAACTCATTGTACGTGGCACATCGAGAATTTGCCATAGTCTTCATTAATTTGGTACCCAACCCTCGCTTGAAACTCTCAATCTTTTTCTCTTCAGTATCCACAAAACTTGGAGCATATCTTGACAAGTTGTTGAATGCGTGCATATATTCTGTGAGTGACTTTGTTCCCTGAGTGAGCCTCATAAATTCTGCGGCTTTCATGCGCATCAGGCCCGGGGGAATATGGTGTCCCCTAAAAGCCATCTTGAATTGATCCCAGGTCACTCTCGCATTAGCAGGCAGAGACGACAGGAAGTGCGTCCACCAGATTCCTGCTGGTCCTTGCAATTGATGAGAAGCATATTCTGCTTTCAGGTGCTCTGTGACCCTTAGCAGACGAAATTTCTGCTCTATGGTATTGAGCCACTCATCGGCCTGCAGTGGTTCCTCAGCCACCTTGAAGATCGGAGGCTTCGTGTCTAGAAACTCCTTGAACGAGCTGTGCTGATTTGGTTCGGCCCCTGGTTGCTGTGGGTGGCCACGAGCAGTGTTTTGCGCGATAAGGCGCAAAGCTTCTTCCATTGTCCTCTAGCTCCCTAGGAACTGGGCAAAGAACTCCTGAGCAGACGGCGGCGGCGGTGGGGGTAAGTCATCACCATTGCCATCCTGGCTGCTACTAGCTCCTGCACGGGTGCGCGTCATCTGCGAATTTACAACAATAAGCGATTATTGGTTGATGTCAAGAGATTGCAGATGAATTAGGTACTCATGCCAAACTGAAATTACTGGAGAAAATTCTCAAAAGCACAATAAAAACAGAGGCATAACAATTCATTCTCGCAACATGACATCACCAATTTGACCACTTATCGTGCTCATAACGCATGCAATTTAAAGCGTGATTACCGACAAAGAACTGGAATTGCATTGACGTTCATCCAAACATGCGATTAACATTACATGATAGTCTGGTTACTAATGCCAACTTCAACTACAGGTCCATTACATGAATAAAGGTGATACATTAGTCTTTCCACTAAGTGCTAAGCGATCTAATCCTCATCATGATCACTATCGAGGTCAGACGCAGGATCATCTCCTTCCTCAGGTTCTACTTCTTCTTCAGGCTCCACTTCTTCTTCGTACCCTTCTAAATCCATTTCTGCGGCTCTAGGTGGGACATAAGGGTGGAGCTGATTGTTCAGTAGATGAACTTCTTCATGCAGATTATCGTTGTATTCTTCCGCATTGGCCAGCTGCTGCATTAGCTCAAACTGTCGAGCTCTCAGGACATCTTCCCTGGACCAAGCTGCGTTTCGCTGGTGAGTTAACCGAGTCATCTCTCCAGTGAGCCTTTCAATCTCGGCGTCGTGCTCCCTCTGAAGCTGACGTCGGTCCTCGCGGGCATGACCAAGAGCACCAGACACACGTCTGAGGCTACCTTCTACTCCATCTAACACTCTCATCATTGCGAACATGGCGCTCATGGCAGGGTTATCGCTGTTCTGCCCTTCTGCTGCACCAATCTCCAAAGATCTTCCTCTTGCCTGCTGCCATGAGTCAGTGGATGGGTTACCTCTTGGAAAGACCCCAACCAAAGCGGCTGCCAGCTCCTGAGGAAAACGATCCATGATATTCCTCAAGATCCCAAAGGCTGCCCTGCCAGCTGCTTCTTCAGCAGTCCTTCCAGTTGACTCATAACACCAGCCTGTCCACTCAGAATCGTCACCTCGGGGGCGAACAACGGCCTCCATAGTAACTAAGAGACTTTCTGCCAACCGCTCATTCGCCCAGAAGTAGCGGGGTTCCATTCCATCAGGATAGCCTACATAGCTGAGTACTCTCCACAAGAGTGTAGGCATCCCAAACTCTCCAAGGAACGTGTGACGTTGACGGGTACGTGGAGCAAGCTGACGGCTAGGGGCTCTGCCTCCGGTGGACTTGCGAGCAGTCTGCTTGGTGCGTGCCATCTGCACCATCAACATGTACCCCTTGGTGAGACAATGCCATAATGGATAAGAGTTACATAACCGAGTAAGAATCTTATAAGGGGAGGAACAATGTAATTATGTGAATGGTAATTTAACATGATGCATGCTCGTGCCGTACGTCCTTACAAACTTAGGAAAAATTTGTTTCTAACGGTAGACACGGTGGCATACATACGTTCTCTCATAATCATCGTAACTAGTCGAGCTACACGTTTCGTTGTTAGTGTACCTGCATAAAATTTCATTTCAGCCCTAAACCCATAATGAAATATGCAGAATGTAATTGTAAATACTTTCATATATGTATACCCATACATATACTTCCGTATCAATCTACCCGACAATAATTTAAACCCTCAATTAAATACGTACAATATACACATGCAAGCATGCATACATAGCCGTACCAAAGCTAACTCCTCCCGATCGCACGCTCACATCTTGCGGTCATACACTCATCTTACCTTGGCGTAGAGGCATTTGATCCATACATTACCACTCAAGTGAATGTCATCCATACAATAGCACGCCATATGGACGACGAAGTAGAAACCCCCATGTTAGTACTTAAATAGCCACCTAATAGTCCTTAATTTGGGCATAAGGAAAGTGATCATTGGCACACTTTAGATTTCAAATACCTATTATATAACTATTAGTTGCTAGAGAAGGGTTTTTGGAAAATAAAAACTTTTGTTTTAAATACACTTGTGACAATTAACGTTGAATCTTGCTCTGATGCCAGCTGTCGCAGAACCGACCAATTTATAAGAATACAAGTACAATGGCAATCCGCAAGCGGTCGCACTGTCATACTTGAACCCATATAAACCCGGTAGTCCGTCGAGTACCACGACGGGTCTCGATAAACGATTTACAACAACCAAGATCGTACATGATTCAACATACATGCCACATATTACATAAAGTTCGCAGATACATTTCATCATCAGAGTACGGATAAAAGTTATTACAAACCAAGTTTGATAAATAAGGCGGAAGCAAATAAGTTCGAAGATAAAGTTTTCAACATAGTTTAATACAGTGCCAAACCAGATCACGGTCCACAAAAGCAAAGATAGGAATTACTAAAGAAGTCTGCCCAAGGCTTACTCCTCATCCACGGCGGGATAGAAGCAACTCTTGCAATAACCATGATACACAGTGCCATCTGCAACAATGGGAAAATAAACCCTAAGTACAAGAAGGTACTCAGCTAGACTTACCCGTCATGAACCAGAAATAAATTGACTCCAAGGATTATGCAAGGCTGTATAAGTGGACGTAACTTGACAACATTTTGCGTAAAAGGCAATTCCCCGTTGGACAATTAGGATTTATTTATCAAGTTAATTATAACTATCCATTTCTAGATTAGCAACTATCCTGTGCCAAACATGTGGTATATCATTTAGAATCATACAATAGTAACCATAGCAGGTATTGTAATTCCATATTCATCCAAACCATCATGTTTCATAATATAGTTGCTACGATGTTGGGACTAGCCAAGTTTCTCACTATCCGGGAGAGACGGCGATTCGAATCGATTTCAACCAGCTGGGAATTTATTCCTAACACAAACCCAGGTCTACCAGCCACGATAGCCTTAGGTCACCTTTGATACAACTCCGATACACATTTCGCGGGTCCATACTACGCCGCACAATCTAGAACACCAGATGCCAGGATGCTCAGGCCGAGCCTGCCCTTGGGCTCAGTCTGATCGTTCTCCGGAAGGAGCGCACAACAGAACGGTTCCCGGCCTGAGTTGAATTACTCGGCTTCGTGGTCGGAACGAGTTATCCGGCCAGCTAAGTGAGAGGCATGCGTTCAATCTTGTCAGAAGCGCCAACAACGGTACGGTCCTTAATCGACACAGACGGGGATAAGTCCACACCCAAGACACTCCGGAAGCTCTTCAGGGTTCTGCTCCACGCCTTCGGGAGCTGTGGCTTGCGGATCCTCCTGCGGGTTCCCTTCCTCTGCTTCTTCGAATTCTAGCAACGTGATCGCTTCCTCCGATCCTAGATGCATGAGTATGGCATAAGTATTACGAATGCATATATGTTAACAAGTGCATCATGTTGTTTGAGTAGGTGCATATCTCTTCTCGATTATTACTTAACTACTTCTACAATGCATCGACTATACTATAAAATAGCAGCTACTTGTTTCACTCATAACTAGAGTTCTACAAATCCAAATCCAGTGATCCTGGACTTTCTGGAAAGCTTATCAAATTCTTTACAACTTTGTTATTAACCATTTTTACAGTACACATCAGTTTCACCTGCAACTCATCACACCCTAGAATCAGTCCGGAAACTAGTTAACATGCAATATAAAGTAATAACATCTCTACTTCATGTAATCATTCAAAATTTGACAACATAGAACCTACCAACAGTTTAAGCATACCAAATACAGTTAAGATAATATAATGGTGAAGCCCAAACTATTTATTAAATTGCCTTTATTATTTTATTTAGATATCTAGGTTAAATAATAAATATATATCAAATGTGCTTAATAAATTCTCAAAAATTTACAGAGTCTTACTAATGCTATCAAAGGACTACTATAAAAATTTCATGTCATTTTACTAAGTAGAACATTCTATACAAAAATGATAAGGAAGCAAGGCTTGAAATAGCATAAATGGAAAATCCTATTGAAAAGTGTCAAGCAACAGATTTCTTATTTTTCTTAACATCCATATGGTACTAGGATTACCTCCAACAAATTTCATGAATTTTGGACTCATAAATAATTTATAAAAATTCATGCAAGGATTGACTAGCCATAAAATAAAAATCAATAACTATAATTCTACACATGCACTGGCCTTCAAATTTTTACCCAAGCTCATATATGACAAGAATAGCCTACCACAAAAATTTCATAATTTTTGGAGCACAGGAACTCTAGATATAAAATAAACAAATTTGAATGCATTCAAAAGCACATTTCAAATCCTTATTTAAATATCCAAAAATTTCTACTGTATAAGTCAAAAACATATTTTTCCTAAATACTACATTTCCTAAGGAACACAACCATATTTATTTCATAAATTTTGGAGCTACCAAACTGAAGATATGAAAATAACAAAACACATGTGAATCTGCATTCAAACTGAACTGGATTTGAAATAATGTGTCGCTGACACGCGGGACCCACTGGTCAGCGAGACACAGCAGAGCACGGCGGCGCTGCTCGACTGACGCGGCTAGAACTCGACGACGGCGAGTTCGCCGGTGGTGACATCATCACCACACGACCTACGTGACCTAGCAAAGCGATTGAGCCACTTGGCCGGGCTTATCGTCGACTCTAGAGCTGACGGCGGCGACCATGGCGGAATGGCGGGGCTGGACATCGGCGGTACGCCGGTGTGGGCTACGGTGGTTCGAACGGACGCTGCGCCGAGCATCACCGAGTTGCAGCGGAGCTATCTAGTGCCCTAACGCGGCCTGGGATGGACGGTGGCGACGTGGCCACGGAGACGGAGCTCACGGCGGAACTCCGGCGAGCTTAAACGCGCGGCGATGGCTTACCAAGCGCTGTCAGCGGTCAAGGGAAGAAGCAGTGGGTCGCTGGGGAGCTAGTTGAGTAGTTGCGGTGGTTGGATGACGAGGCAGAGCAAGCTGGCGACCGGCCAACGACGGCGGCGAACTGCTCTGCTGCTGCGGAGCGCACACAGGCGAAGGAGGAGCTGAGGAAATGAAAAATGGCGAGCGCTGGACAGTGCGGGCGGGTGCTGGGGTGAAGTAGTGCGCGTTGGCCTGGCTTGGCCGCACGGGGCAGGACGCCGGCGACGCGCGGCCAGCCGCTGGCTCCACGCGGCGGCTCGGTTCTGAACCGGTCGGCCACTGACGACGGCCGATCAGTTCGTCAGTCGCGAACGGTGTTGTCTGACAGCGCGTTTTCTCGTTGATTTGTCTGCAAATCCGTGGCTCCTTAGTACAAACCTCCTGAATAAATTTCGTAGACCTAAGTACCAGCTACAAATGTTGTTCAATGATCTCGTGCTAATTCGCAACCGAAACTGAGAAAAATCATCCCCAAAGTGAGCCTGTCAGTCGGTCAATGAACATAGACTTAGAAAAATTGCTTAAGTGTTGAAATCAAGATTTTGCTGGTTTTTGTGGGACCCATTCAAGCATGTTAGAAGCTAAATCAGTCCATGACCCAAAAATAAAAGTTGTTCCTTATGTCAAACACTACAACATTACTTTAGTGAACTCCTCCATGCAAGGTCTTTAACACCTAGTTCAACTTTAGTCAAACATGTCACTTTGAAACCATGATACACATTCGAACCATGGCTAAATGACCAAACTAGCCCTAGCCTTAAATACCAAAGTTGTTCCTAATGATATCCTAAGCATGTTTAAACAATTTGCAAGGTCATTTAAGCATTTCATGTAGTAGTCACTCATATAGCTATCCATGTCAACACATGTGATATTACTTAAGTGCTTGCTCATGAAAGGCGACCTTCATGAACAAGGTTCCTTTTGTTAACCTAAGTGTAGCTAAGGTGTTTTAGTGACCAACATTACCCACTTGGCTTCACTTGCACATGATCATATGCATATGTTCTAAGAAACACGAGATAACAAGCAATGTTTCATATGTTTCGATCAAATGTTTCCATTGTAAATGATGATTCATGAATGCGTGATGCTCATGCCCATGTTATGCAAGTCAAGTTATGCAAGGCTAACACCCGAGGTGTTACAGAAATCGTTTCGGTTTTCAAAGGATGGATGACAAGGTTAAGGATGACTAGTTCTAAGTGTCAATTAGAGTTGGAGAGACACTTAGAGTAGTTTAGGACTTTGTTTTTCCTTTGGCCGTACTATTAAGGGGGGTATGGATGGGTAGCTTGACCTAGTTGAGTCTAGTGAGTTAGGTGTGGTGCACACTTGTTAAAACTAGCTCTAGGTAGCTCCTACGAAGCCCTTTGATCCCTTGGAGCAAACTTCATTCACAAATGATCGAGAGTTGGAAGTGAATGGAGGGTCAAATACTGACCGAACGCTGGCTCTGGTGCGACCGGACGCTGGCCGCAGGGTCCGGTCAGTTCATTTGACCGAGGAGAACAAGTCTGGTGTGACCGGACGCTGGAAGGTCAATGTGACCGGACACTGAGGGCCAGCGTCCGGTCGACTCCAGTAAGGGTCCAGACTTGAGAAAGTGTGACCGGACGCGTCCGGTCAATACTGACCGAACCCTAAGGGTTCAGTGTCCGGTCGAGTCCAGTAAGGTTCCAGTAAGGGTTTTATGCGACCGGACGCGTCCGGTCAGTGCTGACCGGACCCTGCCTGCGTCCGGTCAACTCATTACTACTGGTTCGCGGGTTGAACTGACCGGAGCGTCCGGTCAACACGATCGGAGCGTCCGCTCACCCCGCAGAAGCTCATAACGGTTCATTTTTTAGGCTGCCTTATAAATAGAAGCTCCACTCGTGTGTGGAGTAACTTTTGCTCATTTCAACAGCTGAGAAACATGTTTGTGAGTGCCAAGAAGAGCAAGGTCCTAGTGAGGTGTTTGTGATTTGAGAATCCAAGAGTGAAACCTCATTAGTGAATCAAGAGTAGACAAGTGTGCATCCATCTTCTCATTAGGCTTCGCGTGGTCAAGTGAGAGTTCATGCTTGTTACTCTTGGTGATCGCCATCACCTAGATGGCTTGGTGGTGATTGGGAGCTTGGTGTTCACCCGGCGGAGCTTGTGGGTGACCCAACTCAAGTTGTGAGCGGCTTTGGGTGATTCGCTGCGACGGAGTGTCGAAGAATCAACCCGTAGAGAGCACTTGATCCTTGTGCGGATCAAGGGGGAGCTACACCCTTGCACGGGTGCTCCAACGAGGACTAGTGGGGAGTGGCGACTCTCCAATACCTCGGCAAAACATCACCGCGTTCCTCTCTCCATTTACTTTGAGCATTTACTTTAAGTATTTACTTTGAACAATTCAATACTTGTCTTTACATTCATGGAATTGCCATGCTAGAGTAAGTTTGGAACATTGGTTGCAAGTCTTTTGTGCGTTAATTTGATGGAAACACTTTTCTAGGCACAAGGGGTTAATTGGGCTATCCGTAGGATTTGATTATTGCAAGAAAATTTAGAATTAGCCCAATTCACCCTCCCTCTTGGGCATCTTGATCCTTTCACCGTCATATGCCGTCGGTGTGCCGCACCATTGTGCACGCGCGCTCGGGGGCATGCCCATTGCAAAGATGAGTCTTTGCAGGGTGCTGAGCACAAATCCTCTCTCTATTGGAATAGGGACACATTGCGTGCGTAGTTCTTCTAGTATCAAGGGCCTTTTTGCAAGATTACCAGCGTGCACGGGCTCCCCGCCTTGGGCTGTTGTTGGGCCAGTGATGCCACGTGCGGCCGCACCCCGCCCTAGGACGAGTGGGCCGCGGTGCCCTTTTCTTTCTCCAGTGAATTAGTAAAGATTTTCTCAAATAAATTTTAGGCTGATTTTGTTATTTAAATATAAAATCATTTAGGAGTCCAAAAAAATTATGAAACTAATTTTGTTAGGTTCCTAAAATCATAATCTATCTGTTAGTGTGTTTGGTTCACAAAACTCTAAAATATTTCAAGGTTGCTCTAAATACTTTACATGCTTTAATATTATTAAAATATGAACTTGTAGGAATTTTTATGATCAATCAAGTGCTAGTGTTAATTCTAAAAAAATTTACAGTAAGTTCTTAGTGTTATTATAGGCTCACTGTAATTTTTGTAACTCTATAATAATTAGTTTGCTAAGGTAGCTAAATGAGTCCTAGTTCATATATATATATATTTAATCAATAAAATGCTGAAACATCTTGGATCATAGAACTAATATATTTTTTGGGAAACGACGCCTTACTCGACCACGTGGACACGTAGCCTGGTGCGTTAGCCATTAGAGCTAGCTCATTGGCTTGAGAGGCGTCAACATATTTTAAGAGTTACGGTTGTCGTTGATTAATTATGTTTTCTGCATTGCATTCACGTATATCATAATAGGAACAATGATGGATTGTGAAGTCATCTGGAGTAGCAGAAAACATGGTGCCTTGATGATCGTGTTACCATGATGGAATGCTAATCCTTGTTTACATCTTGCCCAGGCAAGCCCCGGTGCATAAAATCATAATCTATCTGTTAGTGTGTTTGGTTCACATAACTCTAAAATATTTCAAGGTTGCTCTAAATACTTTAACATGCTTTAATATTATTAAAATATGAACTTGTAGGAATTTTTATGATCAATCAAGTGCTAGTGTTAATTCTAAAAATTTTACAGTAAGTTCTTAGTATTATTATAGGGTCACTATAATTTTTGTAGCTCTATAATAATTAGTTTGCTAAGATAGCTAAATGAGCCCTAGTTTATATATATATATATATATATATATATATATATATATATATATATATATATATATATTATCAATAAAATGCTGAAACATCTTGGATCATAGAACTAAAATATTTTTTGGGGAAATGACGCCATACTTGACCATGTGGACACGTAGCCTGGTGCGTTAGCCATAAGAGCTAGCTCGTTAGCTTGAGAGGCGTCAACGTATTTTAAGAGTTACGGTTGTCGTTAATTAATTACGTTTTCTGCGTTGCATCCACGTATATTATAATAGGAACAACGATGGATTGTGAAGTCATCTGGAGTAGCGGAAAACATGGTGCCTTGATGATCGTGTCACCATGATGGAATGCTAATCCTTATTTATATCTTGCCCAGGCAAGCCCCGGAGCATAACCCCTATTATTCATCACTTTATCTTATGCTTGTGCATTAAGTTTTAAGGAGTTGAATGAAAACCACTTGCATATATATATATCCTTATCCTATGAGTCCTACTAGTATGTTAGGATAGTATAGATTGCTATGTTATAGGATCCGATAGAAGTCGAGTGATTACATGTCACTCGCGATAGATAGGAAAGATATTGTTGTTGTTATTATATTACTGTCACATGAAATATATATGAATGATAATTGGAGACCGGGCGGAATGGTACTTTAGATCTAGACTTGGTTAGGCATTCAAGCGAGGCTTGGATTGCACTTGTTCCGTCTGTGTCAATTGAGGATCGTTCGTTGCTGTGGATGGTAGTCAGGTCATAGACTTATTATCCTGAGCACATACTTTCTTATGGGGGCAGGAAGGCTCATTACGCTCTTGTTGTGGGTTCTAGATCTTTCTGGACTGACTAATTAGAGGCGGGAAAAGGTGGAGGTCTAAGCACCATACTAAGACCGGGTCTCAAGTGTGGGGGCTTGGAGTCTAAGTTTGGACGGGGGCTTGGACCCTATGACAAGAGTAGAATGGGATGGTCTTATTTGTGCCTAGGGTACAAGCGAGACGTGTGTTTCGGGGTACCTAGCTGGGATACATTGGTTCATGAATTGTCATTTCTGTGAGGTGGTACTGACTTGGCTATGGTCTAGCACTATAGTAAGAACTGGAATATGAAAGATGGTAAAATGGTTCTGATTGCTTACCACCTGCTTGAAAGTAGCATAGGTGCTTACATAGAATGGTTAGTTAATAAACTAATGATGACTGCTAATGAAATTGAATATAAGGATGCACGTTTAGTAATGCTTCCGCAGATGCAATAACCCACAAGCCAGATAGCCTTGCATATCCTTGGAGTCTTTTATTTTTCTCCAATCGGGTAAGTTTTGCTGAGTACATTGAGTACTTAAGATTTTATTCCACTATTGCAGGTGATCAGAGGATGCTTAGAGCTGACTCTTGTATGTGGAAACCTCCTAGTGGGCTCAGAGAGGATTTCTTTCATGCTACAACCATAGTGTTTATTTATAACCCTCACAAAATGTTTTTATAAAAAAGATGTAAAATCTGCAAGCATCTCTTGTATAAAATGCCCATTATGTCAATGCTCCACCATGTCATTAAAGTAATCCTGCTTCCTCTATAACTCTGATAACATTGTTATATTCCTCTATTATAATAAATTGAGGTAATATTCTGGTACTGTAATAAAGTGGTGTAAGAAATGACTTCAGAATGTTGTAAGATTTATTTTCTCATTTATGATCCTAACGGAAAATGTGGATTTTCGAGTTCTCCCTTGGGGTGTGCTCGATGGAACTGCGTAGTTTAGTGTCCTCTCTTGGAAACTTAGTGCCTAATGGAAGACAAGTACTGTAACACCCTAGGTGTTAGGCTTGCATAATTTTACTTGCTTTGCATGAGCATAATCATCAAGCATTCATATATAAGCTTTTACATGTGAAACGTACAATTGAATCATGTGAAACGTGCCTTTTATTTTATGTTTCCTTATGTGTATGCTTATGATCATGTGTGAATAAGTGTAAGTGGTTGATGTTGGTCACTAAAACACCTTAGCTACAGTTAGAATGACTAATGGAATAATGTTCATGTAGATCACTTGATCTAATTAAGCTCCTAAGTGATGATGTGCTTGTTGACCTAGGAAGTATCTATATGTAACCAATGTGTAAATGTGTATGGAACCTTAGGAACACCTTAAACATGTTTAGAATGTCACTAGGAATAACTTTGGTATTCATGGCTAGGCCTAGTTTGGTCTCTAAGTCATAGAATATAGAGTAAGTCATCATTTTCAAGTGGTATGATTGACCTAGGTTGAACTATGTCATAGGATCTTTGCATGGCTATGTACCCTAAGGCAAAGTTGTAGAACTCAAGTAGAGCAACAACTTTTATTTTTGGGCCATGAGCTAATTCAGTGCCTAGCTTGGTCATTTTGAGCTCACAAGAATCAACATTGTACTAATTTTGGAACTTGAAAAATTTGCTAAGTCATTTTGAGCTGACAGTGTTGACGTAGCTGACTTTGGGATGAATTAACTTCATAACCATTATGAATTAGGAGTTGAGTTCTAAAGCAATGTCGTAGCCCGTATATAGCTCTACAAATTTGGTTTTAACATCGTGCACTAATTCGCCGTGGATCAAGAGCATTAGCACATTCATTTTGCTCTGTCAGTCACTTGATCGGGCCCTGATGGCCGTGTCGTCGCATGCCGTGGTGGTCGACCGGGCGCAGCGTCTGGCCACCGATGGCCGGTGTCGGGCCCTTGTCATAGCGCGCTAGCACATGTTAACTGAGAACCCACACGCCTCCTTTCACTCACTCGCGCTCACTCTCTCCCTCTCCACTGCTCTCTCTCGCTCTCGCCGCGGAGAACTGAGTGCCGCCGCATCACCGCACGGCTCCGTCGTCGCCTAGCGCCCACTCCACCATGCCATTGCTGCCTCCATCTTGTAGTTAGCTATGCTATGTTTCCCTCTACCTCCTCGATGCATTTGAAGTGCCAGACGAGCTACGGTGAGGGCGAAATCGTCGTTCTCGTCCTCGCTAGAAAGCTCAGCTTCCATGGCCACCTTCACGGTGAGCTCGCCGCTGCTCAGCTCTGTCGCACGTTCCTTTACTTTCTTCATGTTAGAGCTTTGTTAGAATGCGTACTAGCTTGTAGCATGACGTTATGGTGAGCCATTGCCTCACCGATGCGGAAAACAACGCACAGCACCACCGTGCTCTCACCGTCGCGCCACCGTGCACGCGGGCAGACCTCGTCGGCATGTCCCATCTAGCCTAGGTCGTCTCGTTAGATCTGTGTAGTCATTGCGGAGCTCGTGCGCTCGTCGCCTAGACTTGCCATGGCCGGAGACGGTCGGCACACCTCCGTACAGCACTGTCGTGCCGCCATGACCGACGATGAGCATGCTCTGTTGCATCTGCGCTACCACCACCTATGTCAATCGATGCGGCTTCGTGAGTAGATCACGACGGTGAGGTTGGTTTCGCCGGAGTGCTCGCCGTCGGCGAGATAGCGCCGGTCAAACCGCCGTGCCCTATTTCGGCTCACTAACGGGTGGGGTCCGCTGACCCGTGGGTACCCTCTATCAGCGAGTTCAGTCTAGGGTTTTTGTATTTATTTTCCAGATTTTTGTGCTAACTTTGGAAAATCATATCTAGAGCTAGGATTGTCCAATTTTGGTGAACTAAATTTTGTTGGATTCCTCATGAAGTGTAGTATTTTATAAAAATATGAGATGTACAGTTTCTAGTATTCTTATTGGTGAATAAAATATAGCTAGATAAGTGCTTTTTGAATGTTTATAATTTTGTAAAATGTGTAACTTGAGCTAGGGATGTGATAAAATTGTGATTCCAATTTTTCTAGTCTTGTGTTGACATGCTCTAGCTAGGAAAATTAATAAACTTGTAGTAAACTTGATTTAAATAGGGTCTTTCTATTTATATATTAATAAATGGTGTTTTCTAAGGAAAATTATAGGGATAAAAATAAGTAAGATATTGGCATGAAAATTTTTGTACAAAATTATGACACTAGTAGGAAGCTAAGAAAAATATAGAATCTGTTATTTGACATTTTTCTATAGGGTTAACTATTTTCACTAAAATAAACCTTGCTAGCTTGTTATTTTTGTAGAGGATGTCATACATGTCCAAATGGTATGAAAACTTTACAGTGGTCTATTGTGAGCACTGAAAAGCTACCATAAGATTATGAGAATTTATTGTGCATGTTTAGTGTATGTTTGTTATTTCCCCTAATTATCTAATTAAATTAATAAAGGCATTTAAATAAATAAATTGTGCTTTACCATGATGTTTTCTTTGATGCTTGTGATACATGTGAACTATTGATGTTAATAGTAAGGCTTAAAAGCAATTGGTTGTATGCAACTAATTAATTGTTGCTTTATAATTCAAATAAATGGTTGCATGTATAGTTTCGGTTGTGTGGATGATTTCATGTTGATAATGGCTTTTTTTGTAAAAAATTGTTAATAACAAAGTTGTAGATAACTTACTGATCTACCTTATGGTAAATTTTCATAGTCATAGGCCTTAGGGTTTAAGAGTTTTGGCTATTAGAAGTTTGTTGTCCTAATTGTTTGCTCTCTGGATAGATTTGAATAACTGAATTGTTTGATCTAGATAACTATTAAATCACATTAAGGGTATTAAAATAAAGTTGTATATAATTTCATAAGCTTTCCAAAATATCCACAACCATATTATTCCAATATGTATAACTCTAGTTATGGTTAAAACAAGTAGTTGTTGTTTTGTAGTTCAGAAAATAAATTGCAGAAGTGTTTGCTTAAGTAATAGAGAAGAGATATACACCTACTCAGTAGAATATGATGCACTTTTTATTACTTTAATACCATGCTATTGAAAATACTTATGAGGATGCATTCATCATGTTTTATCATATTATATGTGTCATTATACATGCATTCATGATATCCTATTCTATGCTCATGCATATAGGATCGACCGAGGAGATAATGTTGCTGGAATTCAATGAAGAAGAGAAAGAGGATCAGCAGGAGACTCCTCATGCCATAGCTCTAGGAGAAGAGGAGCAGACTCTCGAAGAGCTCCCTGAGTGCCCATATCACCGACCCACCTCTTTCTTCAAAGGCAAGCCCCGGAGCATTCTAAATCTCCCATTGTTTTACAAAATACTACTTGAGTCTTTTATGTTTGATGCATTAGGTGTAAGAGTTGATTGGAAATACTTGATGCATAGAACTACCTTATCCAGTTACATATATCTTTAACCGTATGTAGGTCCAGGATCGAATATATGCTTAGCCATGCTTAGACCGGTAGAAGTCGGGTGATTTCCTGTCACCTACGAGATATAGGTGAATACCAAAGTCCGGTTGGCTATATTTGCTATCATGAAAAAGAACCATGGGGTAATGTAAATGGAGGCCGGGAAGAGTCTATGTGTAGGTTGACTCATGTGATTCCGTCTGTGCCGATTAAGGACCGTACCGTTGTTGGCGTTTTTCGACAAGATTGAATGCATGCCTATCACTTAGCTGGCCAGATAACTCGTTCCGATCACGAAGCTGAGTAGCTCAACTCAGGTCGAGCCCTGTTCTATAAAAGTGCAAACTTAGGATGGTAGTAAGGATGTGCGGGGAGCCAGACGTGAGCCCAAGGGCAGGCCGGGCCTGAACGTCCTAACAGCTGGTTGTCCCTGATTGTGTGGCGCTGGGCGAACCCATGAAATGTGGACTTGAGTTGTATCAAAGGTGACCTAAGGTGACCATTGATCTGGTCTGCATGCGTTTGTGTTAGGAATAAATTCTCAGCTGGTTGAAATCGATTCGAATCGCCGTCTCTCCTGGATAGTGAGAAACTTGGCTAGTCCCAACATCGTAGTAATTGTATTATGGAATTTGATGGTTCGGATAAACATGGAATTACTATACCTGCCATGTGTGGGGGTATGGCCTCTGGTATCCTCAAGACAAGACATGGGCTGCACCATCAGAGGTGGCCTAGCCCACAAGATCAAGGCGTGCACGGCGCTGCTCGGCGCAGCGCCGTGCACTGCAAGATATTGTATAGTACCAAATATGATACTTTTCTTATAACCCTACCCCTCCAGAGTATATAAGGAGAGGTAGGGGTCCCCTAGCAGACAACATACATCAAGATACATACATCTGCGAACACACAATATCATATGATAACTAATACAAACCAACAGACCACAGAAGTAGGGTATTACGTCATACTGATAGCCTAAACATGTCTAACTCGTGTGTCTCTGTTGCCTTCTTGTTCTTGATCTCACGCTTCCCTGTCGATAATCTACCTTCATGGGATACCCCTCGGAGGACTACCGACGATATTCTATCGACAGTTGGCACGCTAGGTAGGGGTTTACGTGCTGTTTCCTTATTGAACAAGATGGATTTTTCCACAGACTCTTCATCCCTCCCGCAGCCTGACCAGATCTTCACGGTCGGATCCATCTCATGGGCCATTAACGCTGACAGAGTCAGAGAGCTCATCGAGCCGGTGCAGATCAACACTGCGCCGATCACCGCAACACCTACGACTGCAGATCTGATCTCGAAATCGCCTCCAAGGTCGCCTTCATCAACAACTCGTTGCCCGCTTCCTCGCTACTAGAGGAGGCAGATCAACAACGATGATCTGATCGCATCCATCGATCAGGTTTGTCTAAAGCTCGCTGATTGCCTCTCCATCGTCGAATCGGCTCTGGACACTCTGGTTCAGCGCCAACCACCCTCTGATCTAGATCTATCGAAGGCTACTCGAAAGACTCCAAGGGTTACGGCCCTACCCTTCGGGCTCACCAATGTCACCGCCACCTTCCAAGACGCCCTAAGGGGCAAATTTGCCGACCAGGTGGGAGACGTCCATCCTCTCGCCGACCAGATAACGCCATATGCCGCCGACCAGACATTCCATCTAAAGCTAAGTCACGCTTTAATATTCTTCTAAATATCCTTTAGTCTCCGTATATCACCATAATGTTTCTCCGACCTGTTTTCTCCATGTTTGCTTACCAAACGATTTTTCGAATGCCTCAGACGCCTCTAGACACGGCCCTGTCTCTGGCTACTCCCTACACGTGCATGAGCGTCTGCCCTCTGCATTACGGGTGGTTGGCAACGGCTCCTTAGCGACGCCTATTTCTCCTACACGTGCATGGGCTCCGTGCTCGATGTTATGGTTAATGGGCTAGTTAAGGCTGGAGACTCAGCTACACACTAACTGTTTAGGCGGTTTATATTAAATACATCTTCACACCAACTGATCACCGAGCTACTTATGCTATTTCATCGCCAATGCTGATTTTTCTCTGGAGTTCATATATTTTTACATCATGTACTACCCGTTCTACATATTTGTATTACAGGATCATCATCCAGGTGATCGGACCACCTGGTGCTCGGGTTTCTCCACCGATCAACTAGTCGGACCGCTAGGTTCATGGACTTCATCACCGACCAGTTAATCGAACTGTTCGCCGGTCGCTTCTACTCAATGTTCACTTTGCCGCCAACTAGTTGACCAGACTGTTCGTCGCTCATGCTTCATCGCTAGCTACGTCGGTTACTTCTCGGGCCTTGGATTTTTCATGCTCGAGGACTAAGTGGGCACACTTCACCCCGCTTCACCTTACGGACATTGCCAGCTATGCTGGAGACTCCTCGGTGCTCAGACATCGCCAGCTGCGCCGGGGACTCCTCGGTGCTCGAACATCGCCAGCTACGCCAGGAACTCCTCGCTGCTCAGATGTCGCCAGCTACACCGAGGACTCCTCGGTGCTCGGACATCGCCAGCTATGTCGGGAACTTCTCGGTGCTTGAACATTGCCAATTGCGCCAGGAACTCCTCGCTGCTCGGACATCGCCAGCTGCACCAGAAACTCCTCGGTGCTCGAACATCGCCGCCTACGCCGAGGACTCCTCGGTGCTCGTACATTGCTAGCTACGTCGGGGACTCCTCGGTGCTCGGACGTTGCCAACTACGCCAAAGACTCCTTGGCGCTCAGACATTGCCCTTGGAGGTCGGATCTTGCTACGTCTCATCGGTGTGCTCTCAAGATGCTCCACGCTGTTCGGATCAGGGTGCTGATCTTGGGCAGCACATCTGGGGTCTTGATACGCACATGTCGGATGACGTCGGCAAAGCTTTTAGACTTCTTTTTCTTTGACCCTGCTACAAGATTCATTCTTCATCTTCCAGCAGGCTCAGGGACTAAGTGGGCACACTTCACCTTGTGGTGAATGTGCGCTTTTTCATCTCGAGGCTACACCCGGGGACTGGTTGCCTACTCGACTGGTCTTCTACTTTCTGACCCTGGCACCACGTGACTACGTCACCTACTGTCAGGCTCGGGGACTAGCTATGGGGGTATGGCCCCCGATATCTTCAAGACAAGACATGGGCCGCACCATCAGAGGTGGCCAAGCCCACAAGATCAAGGCGTGCACCGCAAGATATTGTATAGTACCAATTAGTATACTTTCCTTGTAACCCTACCCCTCCAGAGTATATAAGGAGAGGTAGGGGTCCCCTAGTGGACAAGATACATACATCTGTAGACACGTAATATCATACGATAGCTAATATAAACCAACAGACCACAGGAGTAGGGTATTATGTCATACTGATGGCCTAAACCTGTCTAACTCGTGTGTCTCTGTTGCCTTCTTGCTCTTGATCTCATGCTTCTCTATCGATCAATCTATCTTCGTGGGATACCCCTCGGAGGACTGCCGACGATATTCTGTCGACACTATGGTTACTATTGTATGTTATCAAATGATATACCACATGTTTGGCACATGATAGTTACTAATCTAGAGATGAATAGCTATAATTAACTTGATGACTGAACTATAATTGTATAACTAAGTTAATCGCTTTTTATGCAAAATGTTGTCAAGCTACCTCCACTTATAAAGCCTTGCATAATCTTTGGAGTCAATTTATTTTTAGTTTATGACGGGTAAGTCTAGCTAAGTACCTTCTCATACTCAGGCTTTTATTCCCATTGTTGCAGATGGTACAGTCTATCACGACTATTGCAAGAGCTGCTTCTATCCCACCGTGGATCTGGAATTAGCCTTGGGCAGGCATCTTTAATAATCCTTCTTATATGCTTTTGTGGATTGTGATCATGTGTTGGCACTGTATTTGAACTAAGTTGGCAAATGCTAGTTTCAAACTTTAATTTGTTTCCGCTACTATCTATCGAACTTGGTTTGTAATAACCTTATTTCGTACTCTGATGAATGAACTGCATATCTGTGAACTTTATGTAACATGTGACATGTATGTTGAATCATGTACGATCTTGGTTGTATGTGGATCGTTTATTGAGACCTATCGTGGTACTCGACGGACTACCAGGTTTATATGGGCTCAAAGTATGACCATGCGACCGCTTGCGGGCCGCCATTGTACTTGTGCTCTTATAAATTGGTCGGTTCTATGACAAGTACTCCTGGGAGGCATTAGATTAGGCGGCTCTGCCACAAGCGAGGGCAAGGGTCGCATGGTTAATGCTCTCGTGGAGCCTTTAGGGGTGCCTGTGCGGCCATGTGTATGCGGTAGCACGACGTCGTGATGTGGTAGACTATGTACGACGTCGAGCTCAGGCTTGGTAGGTGGGTTGTGTGGCTGGGAACAAATGCTACAGCGGCTGGTGAGTTGGAGGGCGTGGGACAGTGCCATGAGCAGCGGCGCGACTTGAGACAAGGAGGGCAGCAGGTGGGCAGCCGCACGGCAGGGTGGCAGTAGCGGTCGAGGGGCGAGTGTCGAGGCCATCGGCCAGCAGCAGGCGTCATAGCCGAAGGTGGCCAAGCCACAGCCATGCCGCAGCTAGGCCGAGGGCAGCCACCAACAGTCTGCCCACGCACACGCATGGCCAGAGGCAGCCATGGCGCGCACCGAACGCGGTGACCATGCACTCCTGGCTGAACGGCCAGACACGTGCGAAGCATGAATTTTAAAGCGTCAAAACCAACCGCTTAGAGCCCAGTTGAGATTAAAACAAGAGTTCAAGATTCTAGTAGCCACTAAGGGCTTCTGGTCCGAGCAACGAGTATGGCCGGAGAGTGAGCATCGAGGGAGATAGAGAGGTGCCAATAAGAGCTCGTCATGCTGAACGCCAGTTCATGACCGAAGCCCGAAACAAGATCGGCAGCGCGTTCTAACAAAGTTATGGCAATTTCTGCGACGCCACGACAACTCCAACTCATCCGTGGACTTCACCATGCTAAAGTACTCACTGAGAGGCAACTAACACTATAAAATCATGAAGCTAGTGTTTAAGCATTTTAGTTATAACTTAAACGCCAAAATAGCATTGTCCAACACTCTTTTCCGACAGAAAAGACAAGGGTTCAATTTGGATATAGCATCCATGAACACTTGTTGCCAGAATTTTTAAGAGATCCATATCTTAGTAACTTCAACAAAAAAATACTACATGTGATAGCCCATACTTCATACTAGACCATAGGAACAAAATACTTAAGCACTATTTAACTATTTTGCTCAATATAGTTGGTCAAAAATAGCATTTTAAACAATAGTTCAAATGTTTGCCGACTTAACGAAAATAGCTTATCTTAACTTCAAATTTGATTTTTGAGCTCCCAAGAACACTAGTTAACAAGATTTATTTTCACAATTTAAAGTTGCATCTTCAACTACATCACTTGCTTGTCATCTTTACTTAAGTGTTACACACAAGTTATATTTTATTTTTGTTTATATAAATTATTTTTCATACCAAACAATTAAAACGATTTATTCTATTTTTTCGTTAGGATTTTCATTAGCACTTTACGCACCAAGTAAGTTAATTTGGATATTTATTTGAGTCCATAAAAGTGAGTCATATAAGATTCGCTTATCATTTTACATGCGTTATAATATTTTAAAACCCGAAAACTTGTTTGGCTAATCCCTCTCGTACCTTAATCTTGGTGCTAAGCAAGCTCGTAATACCGGGATGTTACACATTACTTACAGGGAGCAGTACTCCTTTGTCTCATGGTGCGTAGCGAGTTTGATATGGGTTGATGCTCACAAGTCACAACCTGCCCCTGCCCGGTACCTACAGCTGCAGCTGCAGCTGCAAACCCTGCTCTGGAGAGATTCCTGATCTTTTGGCTGCCTTATATTGGATCATTTGCACGGAAAATGAACCGATGCAAGTGTATGCGGCGAACAAAGCAGACATGTGTGCATATAGATCCGGAAAGGTCCTTAAAAGCCTGCACAAAGTCTACTCCGTAGTGCTCAAACGATCCCACAACTTTCAGAGCAGCAGGTTTATTTGGACACATTTCCTTGGCCTCCTCCTCCCGCTGCTGGTTGCTGCCTTTGCCAATATTTTCTAACAATAGGGAACCACAAGACCAAGATGTTTGGTAGGAATCTAAATTCTTTCACGTTTCATGTTCAGATTCTCTTTAAAATGCTTCTGTGCTAAATCAGAATTGCAATTTGGAACCGTTTGACTAGTTCGCTGGATTCTTGAACTAGAACTAGAATGAGAAAACCAAATTTTTGGTGTCTCTCTGGATTAGGGTTCCAACTTCCAAGTGATTCTCCTTGAAACATTTTTCTCTTTCTGACATTTGACAGTAATTCTATGTCTAGATACATCCACGTCTATAGAAAACAAAAGTATTATAGTTTGGAATAATTTGTAAAAGGCTTGTTTGGCAGCCTGTTTGGTTGGCTGGTTCGTATCGTTGCTGGTTCGTGAAGAAGTACTGCTGGCTGGTTTGTGTGAGAGAAAAATACTGTTCCGGCTGAAAATTTACGATCGTTTACGACAAGCCACGGCCAAACGATCAGGATAGGTAGGGTGGTCGGTATTTGACAGCACAAGCTTAGACACCATTTGGATGATTTTAAGAATCTAGATAAAAAAAAATCAGAATTCTAAAAAATCGAATCCCAACAGACTAGATTCTAGTGGATTTTAACAGACAAAAACTGAATTTATAAAACAGGACCTTAGAATAAAGTAGCTTGTGGGATTCAATAATCTCAGATGGATTGATTATACAGGAGTCAAACCATGGTCTAAGGTGTTAGGATCAGCTGTGTTCTAGTGGATGCAAACGTAGCCTTGGCTGCTGCAGCGTCAAGGCCAATAGGTAGGTAAGTGCATTGTTACTGGATCTTTCTTTTCATTAGACTAGCTTGATGTGATACACGCCAGCCAACCTTGCTTTGTTGCTTCAACTCCTGTGGATGATGAGTGTTCTCCACTTGGGCAGTGAAACGCTTATTTAGCCACGTGCATGACGCACCACTTGCACTTCGTTTTATAGCATAATGCATCTTCTGTTCTTGTCAAGAAGGATGTACTATAATACATTGCAAAACAGTGTGCGTTTGGATTAGCAATTTCTTTATTTCCTGTAGCTGAGGTTGGCCAATCATGAGATGAGGTGATAAACCCCATAAAACCTCTTATCCTGTTCCCTCACACCCTTTCTTGCAAGTTGTTGAGCATAGCTAAACTGAACAGGCCTCAGCAATCAACTCTCATGCCACGTCAATGCCAATGCCACTGTCCTTTTGCGTTTCCCCAGTACTGGAGTATATAGGATGGGCGTGTGTGCCTGTATGGGCGCCAACATCTTGCCATTGCTGCTGCATCTGCTTGGGAGAAGCAAGCAGGGTCCCTCCCTCCATATTTCCCATGGTTCTGTGACTTGTGAGCAAGCCCAGGCCAAACACATCTGACCCAGCAGCGCCAAGATCCGGGACCGGGAGAGAGAGACCTGCTCCTGCTCCCTGGGGGCTTTGATGTTTGTATGTTCTTTGCCTCCCCCCTTCAATTTTCTTTTAATCTCCATCGCCATGCATGCTTGCTTGCCGGCCTGAGAAGTGATGGCGTCTCCCACATCCCCAATTGCTGTCTTGCTCCTTGTAGGCGTTCCATTTGGAAGTGCTCATCTTTCCATTTCAGGACGTACTCCTACATGGGGAGTTGAATCTTCCAAAGAGTTTTGATTTTTTTTTTCTCTTGCTGTCTGTCTCCCTTGGTTCTTGTGTTCGTCTTAGTATATTTTATCGCTTCTGCTTGCTGTGCCTCCCCTGAATCATTGCCCTACTACTTGTTTAGTTTCATCGAGGTCCCTTGCCATTATTCTCTGTTTATCTCCATACTGATAATCACATTCACCCAGTCAATGCAGTTACATACAGTAGTTCATTTGTTCATGCG